>NC_139223.1:5813524-6283524 GCF_055691185.1 Crinia signifera
GTTCTCCCAAGCAGTCCGGACCAGTCCGTCTGGTGAATCTCCAGTGCAGTATACTGTATTTATAAGTTCTCCCAAGCAGTCCGGACCAGTCCGTCTGGTGAATCTCCAGTGCAGTACACTGTATTTATAAGTTATCCCAAGCAGTCCGGACCAGTCCGTCTGGTGAATCTCCAGTGCAGTATACTGCATTTATACGTTCTCCGAAGCAGTCCGGACCAGTCCGTCTGGTGAATCTCCAGTGCAGTACACTGTATTTATAAGTTCTCCCAAGCAGTCCGGACCAGTCCGTCTGGTGAATCTCCAGTGCAGTACACTGTATTTATAAGTTCTCCCAAGCAGTCCGGACCAGTCCGTCTGGTGAATCTCCAGTGCAGTACACTGTATTTATAAGTTATCCCAAGCAGTCCGGACCAGTCCGTCTGGTGAATCTCCAGTGCAGTATACTGCATTTATACGTTCTCCCAAGCAGTCCGGACCAGTCATTCTGGTAAATCTCCAGGTCAGTGTCTTGCTAGGCTCTTCCAAGAAGTCCGGACCTTAATCATAAAACAATATATTATTTTGGCTATATCAATTAGTGCAAGTAGTAGTGCCCACCCCTCACCTGCACCATTGACACCCAGGCATGGGGCCCATACAAGAGGTGGTGGTACTGGTCCTTGCTGCTCATCCTCCAACTAAAAGGAGACATTGAAAAAAGCCTCAATATCAGACACAAATGCATTATTATGTTTATGTTTATTCTTTTTTTTTAAATGGTTTAAAGTTCTTTTATAAGCTTTATCCAAACCAGTCAATCTGTTGTTAGTCTGATGACCAAAAACTATGTTATACTTATGCCATTCATACAATGTTGTCATACGAGGCCTGATTCAGACTTGATTACACAGCTGCAAATTCACACAATGGGCAATTATCGATTATCTTGTGCATGCGTACAACCCATAGCACGCATGTGTGAGGCCATCCTGCCATGAAGACCTGCTACTTTTTGTAGTTGCATGCCGTTTGGGAGTTGAGACAGGAAGTAGGCGTGTGAGGGTGGAAACCAGACATTTAGCGGGAGTGCATTTAGCGGGAGTGCAATTTAGCGGGAGTACAAGACATTTTGAAAGGGTGCCTACAAAAATGATGGGAGTGTCTGGGAAAATGCTAATGTAAGAAGATGCAGATGTCTGCGGGTATATAGCTAATGCCTAGACAGAATAAAATGAAATGACCCAAAGAGAAAATGACCCATGTAAATCAGTTTACGTTGTAAATGTATCTCATATCGCTATCCACTCACAAATCCATACACAATCCCACACGCAGGGGACCCCAGATTGCCATCACCACTGCCACTGCAAGATCCAGGGGACCACCGCTGATGGGGTCCTGCTGTCACCAGTGTAGCCGATCCTTGGCATACACCAGCCAATCAAAGCCTTTATTAATCAGATTTTTAAACTTCTTTAAAAATCTGATTTGGTGATCCTAATTAATTTATGATTGGGATCACCAGAAGGAGCAGCCCCTACACTTCCGATTGACTGTGCCAATCATCTTCAGAATGGAGGATTGCCCGAATTTAATATATCACATGTGTATGGGCCCCTTAACTTGGAGGGGACCCCATTTACGGTTGCTTGCCACTTTTCTTGCCAAGAGTCGTACCTGTCACAATCCTAGACGGCGATTCCCCAGATACGCCAATCTGAAAATCCCGGCCACGTGACACGTTTACTGAGTACCCCAAGCGTGTATGTATTTCACCACGATTTCGCTTGCCACCAATCAAAGTACGCTTTTTGGACTTAGTCCATGACAGCTTTGATTCTGCCGACACACCAAATTATGAATTGCATGGTAGCGCTCTGGCGACTTCGTCAGAGGCTTTGGTTGAATAAGCAGCAGAAACCCAAAACTAAATTATGACTTTTAATTTAATTGAAAACACTACAAGGCTTAGAGTATATTTCAGAAAACATAAGTTACAAGATATATGATTAATAGGTAAGGTCACGCGTAAAAACACATTTCACATAAAACAAAAAAAATGGGAAGAAAGAGAACAAACCGATTCAAGTACACACAGCATGAAACAGGGTTGGAGTGGGATTGCTTCGTATTGGTATAGGATCCAGCGAGACAGCTCGACTCCTCTTCTCCCGAGCATGATGGACAACAACAACAACAACCTATTTCTTGTCTAGTACACACTTTTTAAGGTCTGGAAAACACACACAATCACAGCCCCCACCTCAGGAATCTTCCCTGTCATATATGGGGTTACCTAAGGATATAAGCAGGGGCTAGCTAATTTACTTTCCTTTTGAAGCTGAGCAATTATCCATCAACAACCAAGCTTTGACACTTTAGTATACAGAGCACCCGTGTCAGAGTCAACAAACCTTGTTGAGACATACCAGGCAGACCAGATCTTGATCTGGGTCCTAGGGGAAATTGCTTCCATTTTTTCTTATGATGAGGAAATAGCACACCATATCAGAAACATTGTTGTAAACAAAGCATGGACTTCAAAGGAAAGGGATCCCATCTGCCCTCCTGCTTCTCCTCCCCCCCCCCCCATTCCTCCCAACCCTCCAGGGCAAAGGCAGGTCACTTTCTCAATTACATTTACGGTTAGGGCAGAATGGCATGGTACAATTACGCTCCTTCTGGAGTAAAAATGGCGGTCGCTCATGACAGGATGGCGTCCAATCATGACAGTACCGGTTATAATTCTTGTTGGTCTAGTATTAATTCTAATGGTTTGCATGTGGACTTTTTAAAGAGGTGTGTGTGTGTGTGTGTGTGTGTGTGTGTGTGTGTGTGTTTTTGGTGCTTATTTACACTTGACACACATTAAGATATTGAATTGTATTATATCACTTTTCCATTAGTAAAAAGTTTCAAACATTCTTGAAGGAGTCATGTATTTCTGTGTTACATCTAAAACAACATGCTGGCTGTCTAATTGCTATGGACCTATATCTAAAGGCTAAGACAAACTACGTTTCGGAAACATGCACACACAAAGGGAAGGTGAAGTGGGGGAAGGTGAAGGTGAAGGGGGGGGGGGTGGGTAGGGAGCGGGAAGTTTGCTACAGTCTTACCTCCTGGGCAGCAGAGCATATAGGGCCTTATTCTAGTTCACTCTTTCTGACAAAATCCTTCTTAGACGGACAAAACCATGTGCACTGCAGGTGGGGCAGATGTAACATGTGCAGAGAGAATTAGATTTGGGTGGGGTTTTACTTCAAAGTGAGATCTATATTGCAGTGTAAAAATAAAGCAGCCAGTATTTACCTTGCACAGAAACAAAATAACTCACCCAAATCTAATTCTCTCTGCACATTTTACATCTGTCCCACCTGCAGTGCACATGGTTTTGTCCATCTAAGAAGGATTTTGTCAGAAAGAGTGAACTAGAATAAGGCCCATAATATCATGATTATCTTGTTCCTGATCAGTGAGCTCCTGGTATATAATGAGCTACGAGGAAAATTATGCACAAATGGACTTCCATTGAATAGACTTAAGCTGTGTACACACGGGGGCGATAGGGGCTGAAATCGCTGGAAATATGGTCGCTGGCGACCATATTGCCAGTGATGGGAGTGTGCCCCGGAGATAAATCGCCGTGTGTGCGCTCCCATTCTCATCCCTGTTATAATTGCTGGTACCAGGAGTTTGCTTGTCTTTCCAGTGTCCGATGAACTGCAGAGTAGATGACGGTACCAAATATCCCAATGATCACGTAATAATAAATGTAGACAGGTTCACAGCTGCCCACATTGTCTGATCATCAGTGGCGTAGCTAGCATGGAGCCAGTGGAGCTCAAGCTCCAGGCGCCAGAGGTTCAAATAGCGCCGTGCACTGCTACCGGCACCTGCTGTGTCTGCTCTGCAGTACTGCCGGCTCACAATATCAGCTGGAGCCACAGCCGGAAACAATGTTTCAATTGCTGCAGAGACGAAGACAGCCTTGTCTCTGTCTCTGCACTTTCCGGGGCCACTCTGCTCAGAGCAACTCAGCTGCAGAGGCTCCTAACAGAGAGCTCGAACAGCAGAGCTCCGCTCTATGCACAGCATAGACTGGATCACACAGACAGAAAGCATGTGCAGCAACAGCAGCAGCTCCTCTCCCGTGCACTGTGACTGATATCCTCCTCTTCTCCTCCTCACAGAGAGCTCAAACAGCAGAGCTCAGCTCTATGCACAGCATAGACTGGATCACACAGACAGGAAGCATGTGCAGCAGCAGCAGCAGCTCCTCTCCCTGGCACTGTGACTGATGTCCTCCTCTTCTCCTCCTCACAGAGAGCTCAAACAGCAGAGCTCAGCTCTATGCACAGCATAGACTGGATCACACAGACAGGAAGCATGTGCAGCAACAGCAGCAGCTCCTCTCCCGTGCACTGTGACTGATGTCCTCCTCTTCTCCTCACAGAGAGCTCAAACAGCAGAGCTCAGCTCTATGCACAGCATAGACTGGATCACACAGACAGGAAGCATGTGCAGCAACAGCAGCAGCTCCTCTCACGGGCAGTCTGTGACTGATGTCCTCCTCTTCTCCTCCTCAAAGGTGTTGGTTAGTGCTCCGTGGGTGTGGTGGGGGTGGGGTGGGTACTGGCAGTGTGTGCTACAGTATATGTATGTTTGTAGGTATGCTGCATGAGTTTATATGCTGTGTGTGTGTTTATGCATGCTGTATGTGTGTATATGATATGCTGTGTGTGGGTTTTGTGTGTATGCATGCTATTTGTATGTTTGTAGGTATCCTGCATGTGTATGTATGCTGTATTTATGTATGTATGTTGTGTGTCTGTGTATGTGTATATATGTATGCTGTGTGTATGACTTTATGCTGTATGTATGTATGTATGTATGTATGTATGTATGTATATATGCACTGCATGCTGTGTGTGTCTATCTATCTATCTATCTATCTATCTATCTATCTATCTATCTATCTATCTATCTCTATCTATCCTGTGTGTGTAGTGTAGGTATGCTATGTGTGTGTGTGTGTGTGTGTGTGTGTGTGTGTGTGTGCATACTGTACATGCTATTTGTGTTTGTGTGTATGTATGTAAAACAAGGGGCGCTCTAAAAAATGACTATGGGACGGGCAATTGGGCAATAATGTAATAATTGATTATAGGAAAGTGGGGAGGCCTGCTAAAAATTAGGTGGTGCTGGGGGGGGGGGGGGCACCATGGGGTGCTCCGGGCACCATGTCACCTAGCTACACTGCTGCTGATCATGAAGCAATGATTATTTTATGAATGAGGAGTCAGTAGTAGAATGATTAGACCAAGGCAAGAGAGATACGAGAAATACGAGCATCAAATGCAAATACTCTCTGTGCCTGTGTCACGGGAGTGAGCGTGTACAGTATCTAGAATCAGGTTTCATAATGAATTTAAGAAAAAAGAAAGGGGGGTTTGAGCAGCGCTTGGGGGGAAGTATTACTGTTAATATATTGGTGAAATTCCTGTGAGAAAAGAGCGGAGTTATGGAATAAAAGATTGGTTGATCTAGTACAAAAGATTTATTTATCTAAAAGAAATGCATGTAGCCAGAGTACAATAATATTTTTAAAAAACAATTCATAAAAAGTTCATATCTCACCAAACCAAACTGGGGGATGTATAGGGTCCGTAGAGTCCCATAAGTCCTATATAGAACTATGATGGTGAACCCAATGGGGCAGTAGGGAGGGAGGACCAGATGTATTGATAAGGAGCGGCCCAGGTTGGCACAAATTACCGTCTCCCTCCGCTGGATGTGATGTAGCGGGATACAGTCCTCAACCTTGACCTTGCTGCTGGAACTTGATGGTCCAATTGGACAGGGGTAGTGGGTGAGTGTGCAAATCTGCACTTCCGAGATCTTTGGTGATAACCCGTTTGGAGTTTGGATAGAGACAAAGTCCTGAGTCCTTACCGGTTTCACTGCTCCAGGCAGCTTTGTCAGAGGAAAGCTGCCTGGAGCAGTGAAACCGGTAAGGACTCAGGACTTTGTCTCTATCCAAACTCCAAACGGGTTATCACCAAAGATCTCGGAAGTGCAGATTTGCACACTCACCCACTACCCCTGTCCAATTGGACCATCAAGTTCCAGCAGCAAGGTCAAGGTTGAGGACTGTATCCCGCTACATCACATCCAGCGGAGGGAGACTGTAATTTGTGCCAACCTGGGCCGCTCCTTATCAATACATCTGGTCCTCCCTCCCTACTGCCCCATTGGGTTCACCATCATAGTTCTACATAGGACTTATGGGACTCTCCGGACCCTATACATCCCCCAGTTTGGTTTGGTGAGATATGAACTTTTTATGAATTGTTTTTTAAAAATATTATTGTACTCTGGCTACATGCATTTCTTTTAGATAAATAAATCTTTTGTACTAGATCAACCAATCTTTTATTCCATAACTCCGCTCTTTTCTCACAGGAATTTCACCAATATATTAACAGTAATACTTCCCCCCAAGCGCTGCTCAAACCCCCCTTTCTTTTTTCTTGTATACATAGTACAGGACTAACTATCCTGTCACTGAGCAGCAGCTAGGGAAACACCACTCGAGCCAGGCGCACCTGCACCCTGACCTACTGTACCTAGTGTGGTCTGGGTCAACTCCACATCTTTGTATTGCTTCATAATGAATTTGTGCACTTGTTTGTTTTACAGTATTGTAGAACTACATAGATGACAAATAAAAAAAAATACTTTTATGGGTATCTAGTAAAATACAAAGTCAAACACCCAGAAAACCCCAAAGCAGGGGAATCCGTGCATTTAGAAAGCAGCCCAGTATCTATAATGATCACAAAGGTTTATTATTATTATTATTATTATTATTATTATTATTATTATTATTATTATTATTATTATTATTGTTATTATTATTAATAATAATAATAATAATAATAATAATAATAATAATAATAATAATAATAATAATAATAATAATTGTATTTATATAGCACTCTTTCTCCAATAGGACTCAATGGGCTTAACAGATAGAATTAATGTAATACAGTAGCGTAACAATGAAGCACAGAAAAGCTTTTCATAAACAATACTTAAGGGAATTAAGGAAATTCTTAAATGAAACAGGAAAGTCTTGAGTTTTTGGAGCATTCTAATGTGTGGGCCTCTCGAACTGTGCGGGGAAGTGAGTTCCATAAAGTTGGAGCTGCATGGCTCGACTCCCAGAGGAATTATGGGAGATCCTAGGTACTGATAAAAGTCCTTCATCTACAGATTGAATTAATCGATAGAACAGTATGGAATCAGAAACTTCTTCAGGTACCTTAAGCCTGGATAATACAATCCTCTAAATCACTAAGATTTGAATAATTTAATAACATCAAACAAAACATGCAAGTCATACACCAATATGGTGTCCTGATGATGTACAGAAAGATTTGGGCAATATTTTAAAGTTGGGGACAATAGGCCAAATGTAATAGGGTGTGAGAACCATAAAGTGAGACATTTTGGAAGAAGTGGCAATTAATTACATGGCAAAATCAACTTGATTTTCCAGTGTAAAGAATTCCCCCTTTAAGAAATGGGAACCCAAATTCTCTGACTTTCTGATTCTCACACCCTATTACATTTGGCCCCATATGTGATAATACTGTATATTTGTATCACCCAAGATATATAACAGATAACTCTTGGTATGTCCGTTGATCACAAGTAAACATGCATCATAGCTCTGCTTTCCATCCATCTGCCTAATGGCAGCAAACAGGTAGATGAGAGAGCCAACCATGGGACTGGTCACTGGAGAGATAAAAGAACAGATACTTGAATCTGTCTTTGCAGAACACACTGCAGTAGCCCCAGTTGGGAATGCCACAGCAGGAGGTCCCATGGGTGCCTCTGTGATGAGAGATCAAAACAAACAATGTGGCAGTGATACTAGATAGATAATGGGAATATACACTCCAAATATGTATTATTAACAATTCTTATCAATTACAATATGTGCTGGAGAATGAGAGTATGTAAATGATATGTAGAAGATGAGAGCCATTATATTTAAATGCCATGGGTAAAGATTTAGCTACAGTACCCAATCTTCCCAGGAGGTCATCCACCCTGGTATTGGATAGACACTACAGTGCAAAGCTTCCAAGATTGGATGAGTCTGGGTGTATCCAGTGTGTTATGACACTAGGTGATTATGCTCCATACAGTGACAATATTTTCAAAAAGGAGATCCCCATGCACAGATAATTCCTAATATCGTATTCTGTATCATAGTCAATGAAATAATTCTAGAATATTGACACAGAGTAAATGCATAGAATTTTTTTGAAAACCAAATAAATGCAAAAACAATTGGTACAACCAGCATCAGGGTCATAATTGACAGAAGTAACCCGTACTGTACCTAGAAAAATAAATAAATTAGAAAGTGTCGCAAGTGCAATAATTCTGCAATTTATTTAGATTATTATTTTGTATGTTTTAGGTTGAGAGATCACATTGAGGACTGGTAGCAGATTTAGGGGAACAATCCAGTTAGGGAGGTAATGGGAGCCGATTTTGGTCTGATTTATTTAAAATGAATAATTGTTTCACAAAAATTGGACATTTTGCAAAGACGACCAATGTAAAAGCAATTGGTTTTAATGTGGAAACTGTAGAATATAAAAACCTGAAGTTCATGATTTGGGATGTTGGAGGCAAGCACAAGCTGTGACCTTTGTGGAAGCATTACTACGTAATACACAAGCTGTGTCACCGAAGCTGTGTCACCGAAGCTGTGTCACCGAAGCTGTGTCACCGAAGCTGTGTCACCGAAGCTGTGTCACCGAAGCTCATAGTAAACTTGCGAAGCTGCTAACTGAGAAAAAATTACGGGACCCCTGCTCTTAATATTTACCAGTAAACAGGATGTTGTAGGTGACTTCTCTGTGGAAGAAATGACTGAGCTCCTGAGCCTTCACAAACTGTGCTGTGGCCGCAGCTGGTATATTCAGGGCTGCGATACCCGAGGTGGCATAGGGTTTTACGATGGCCTTGACTGGTTATCCAGGCATCTAGTAGCAGCTGGTGTGCTCGATGTGGCTTAAATATGGGAGATGAGTCATTTTCTTAAGTCAGTGATGTTCTCTGCTCAGTTGAATTGCGTCTTATAGAATGTTGTCCCATTTCAGCCTAAGCCATTGCTAACATTACATCAACTTGTGATACGTTCTAGTCCATGAATAAGTCCAAAGTATACTCACAGTATCTGCCATAATTATGCGTTAGGCGCTCAGCACAAAGGGGGTTATTTTGGTTCACTGTTTTCTGACAAAACCATGCGCACTGCAGGTGGGGCAGATGTAACATGTGCAGAGAGAATTAGATTTGGGTGGGGTTTTTATTTCAAAGTGAAATCTATATTGCAGTGTAAAAATAAAGCAGCCAGTATTTACCCTGCACGGAAACAAAGTAACACCCAAATCTAACTATCTCTGCACATTTTACACCTGCCCCCCCCCCCCCCTGCAGTGCACATGGTTTTGTCCATCTAAGAAGGATTTTGTCAGAAAGAGTGAACCAAAATAACCCCCAAAGCTCTGCTGTTCAACCGGACAGAATGAGCAGTTGCTGTCACACAAGCCCTTATATGCTACGTATATGCATAAAGCATTTCCAACATCTCGGTTATAGTGTGGGTTAGAGCTGGGGTCCTGTTGCTGACTTCATGGAAGACATCTGTGATGTTATCCTGACATACACTTCTAGTAAGACATAAGCTCTGCAACAGCAGTCAGTATTTAGCAGTATTTGTAGTCTGCTACAATTAACTGTGATGTCTGTGAAGAATGCGATTCTAACACAATGGGTGACATTTATTAGAGATTGATGTTGAGTTTTTGGTGATTTATATCGCAAAAACGGCCGTTTTTTTTTTTTTTCATTTTTTTCCCAAATCGACTACTTAATGAGTGGCGATTTGCGGCATAAATCGCACTTTTTGCCGCGAAATCGCACTTTCTGAAAGTGCGATTTTTTTTTACTCCGGAATTCGCATCCAGATGTTTTCCCCTTTGAAAAATATACAATTCGCATTTTTAATGAGATGCGAATTTGGAAATCGCCATAAAAAAATGGTCTAAAGTTCAAAAAAAAAAAATAGACCTGATCCTGACTGGTGATTTTGTCAGAACCATGCACAGATCATTGTGATCTGTGTATGGTTCTTTGGTAAAATATGTGTAAAAGTAAAAAAAAAAATTGGTGTGAGGTCCCCCCTCCTGTACATAACCAGCCCCGGGCTCATTGAGCCGGACCTGGTTCCAAAAATATGGGGGACAAAAAATCTGGGGGTCCCCCGTATTTTGAAACCAGCACCGGGCTCCAACAGCCCGCAGTGTCATGCCACAGCCGGGGGACACTTTTTACACAAGGTCCCCCGGCCGTACCATGTGCACCGTGGCTGGTCAGCCTTGGACGGGGTACCTGGAGGAGTGGGGACCCCCCCAATAAAGGGGTCCCCCCCAGGCTTCACCCATCCAGGGCTGAAGCCCGGGGCTGTCACCGGCGTCCCTGGCCATTGGACGCCGGCCTGATAGGGTTAAATTCACATTCCTAACATCGGAGACAGCCAGTTGTAGGGGATATACCAATTTATATTCCAATTAAGGTATGTACACTCTAGTTATCCTTCGCCTAGCCATAAGAAATGTCTTGATTATACCTGCAAAGACAGGTCTAGGCAAACAGTAATATTTATCTATCCACCTGTTTGTAGAGACGTTACTGGGAATATTTCTGTGGTTCTTAAAAGAACCATACATTGTATCTGCAGAGACCAAATTAAGCTACCAGTGTTACTCGAATACAAGGGGTATGTATTCTAATTTATGGGGGTATGACCACTTACTTTTGGCCAAAATAACATTACATTCACTAACCCTTTTACTCATAGATATGGGCACTTATGAGAAGTAATGGGCCCTAATCATTGACTCATCATCCGAATGAGAAATTTAAAGTGATAGAGTAAGTAATTGTTTATCCTTCAGAATCTTTATACTGTATGTTATATACATTGATTTATTTAATAAAAAAAAAAAAAAAAACTTATAGGCTTCAGAGCTCTTTTTGAGAAATCAAACACATAATTTGTGATGTTCTAAAAATGTATCATGTATTGTTTTTTATTAGGCACCTCAATTTTATAAAAGGCCCTCTTACCTTATTGTGAATACACTCCTCCTGTGAAAGCTGTCCGAAATAATTCCCAATCTGTTGGTATGTAATTTGTTGCACAAAGGAATGTCCTAATTTGCCCTAATTTGTGAAAACCGTCATTAATAACTTCCAAATTATTATTATTATTATTTTTATTTATTTTGTTTGATATGCAATCTGCTGTAGAAATGGATATGTAAACCAATGTGTATTTCTGCTGTTTCGCCTCTGTTCACCTGCTCTCACCTCCACTTCCGGATATTTCATTCTTCCTCTCTACACATTAATGTAATAAGAGGATTGAGCCAAGTCAACAATTGTATTAGCATGTCGAAATGAAGTCCATCCTGATTTTTTTTTTTTTTGTATTAAAATGTTCAATTTGTTTGAAAAGTATTTTTAATATATGTTTTTATGTGTTGTTAATTCATAGCAAAACCCTTGATGAAGTCCCACGAGGGGACAAAACGCGTTGGGTGTTCACATTTGCTATTTTAAAGTACCTGAAACCAACAAAGTACATCTTGTTATATTCTGGAACAACTGCTACCATTGTGTGGAACAAGAGACTTTTTAATAAATATTTGAAAATTTATGGACTTTATTTTATATGCTTTAAGAAATTATCATAAGGCTATGTTGGTCTAATAACAAAGATCAACACAAGGGGCGCCATCTTACGACTGTACTCCATACTTCCTCTATCCCCCATCCAACAGGGGATCTTGTAAGTTAGGCAGCCTCCACATAGTAACTGTTAATTCTGTGGCGCGAAACAGGAGTCTGTTCTCGATAGATAGATAGATATATATATCTATATATATCTATATATATATAGATATATATAGATATATATATCTATATATATATATATATATATCTATATATATATATATATATATATATATATATATATATATATATATATATATCTATCTATATATATATATGGGATGCGGTTAATTTCCCGGCGGTCAGGATCCCGGCGGTCGGAATCCCGACACTGGAATCCCGACCGCCGAAATCCCGAAACTTTCTCCCTCCGTGGGTGTCCACGACACCCATAGAGGGAGAATAAAATAGCGTGCCGAGCGTAGCGAGGCACCGGGCCCGCTGCGTGGCGAGCGCAGCGAGCCCGCAAGGGGGGGCGATCCATGTCCCCCCCTTGTCGGGATTTCGGCGGTCGGGATTCCAGTGTCGGGATTCCGACCGCCGGGATCCCGACCGCCGGGAAATCATATCGGATCCATATATATATATATATATATATATATATATACAGTCTGATGTTTACCCTACAGGCATAGTATTCATTTATTTCATTTGCAATGTCTAAAAAGTGTAATTTGAATACCAACCCTCTGTCACATACACGGACGAGGAGCCCTCTTTTTGTGTGTTTTTTATAATGCCGTTACACTCGCATGGAGTTCCTCTTATCTTGAGCTCACTGGTTCTTAGTGAATGCATAGACTGCATTCCCATTAATAAGCATGCGCAGTGGCTGCCTGCATTGCATATAGGTAACTGATATACTTTGCTAATGTTATACAATTTACCACTGGTAGAAGGGGCCTTTCTGAGCACTGCATAGATAAATAAAACATACATGATAATACAATGGAGGCGATGAGGTCTCTACAATACATGTTACAGTGTATTGTGCACTTTACCTTGTGACACAGGTGGAGAGTTTCCGCCAGCATGAATAGTTGACTTCTCCCATATTTCTGTCTGAACTACACAACGCTGGTTAAATACTTGCAGTAGGCTGGGATTTCAATGAGGTATTTATACCATGCATAGTATACATAGCGTTTATACAGCAGATTTGTGATATTATGGTTGCATGAACGTTGTGGAATCTTACCCTGTCTCCAATAACCATGAAGAGCTGCTTCTCAGATTCTAAGTGAGCAGTTCAAAGTGATATTACAATATTTACATGGAAGCTGGAGTTATACAGGAGTTATATAGGAGTTATACAGGAGTTATACAGGAGTTATATAGGAGTTATACAGGAGTTATACAGGAGTTATACAGGAGTTATACAGGAGTCATATAGGAGTTATACATGATTTATACAGGAGTTATACAGGAGTTATATAGGAGTTATATAGGAGTTATACAGGAGTTATATAGGAGTTATACAGGAGTTATACAGGAGTTATATAGGAGTTATACAGGAGTTATATAGGAGTTATACAGGAGTTATACAGGAGTTATACAGGAGTTATACAGGAGTTATATAGGAGTTATACAGGAGTTATACAGGAGTTATATAGGAGTTATACAGGAGTTATATAGGAGTTATACAGGAGTTATATAGGAGTTATACAGGAGTTATATAGGAGTTATACAGGAGTTATATAGGAGTTATACAGGAGTTATATAGGAGTTATACAGGAGTTATACAGGCGTTATATAGGAGTTATACAGGAGTTATACAGGAGTTATGAGTACTATTTTTTTGTTTTATAGTTTATTCATTTTATTTATTGTGCACTGTAGCTTTATTGGTTGCCATGACAATTCCCAAACAAGTTCATGTTGTTCCTGCATTGGGCCAATTAGATCAATCCTACCAGGATCTTATATGTAACATGCTAGACGTTTATGGAAAAAATGACCATACTAACTTCTTTACAAGTAAACATTTGTGCCATAATAGGAACTCTCTCCTTACCTATTATTCATATGCGGATCATGTTTAGAAATTCAAGTGAGCTTTCATACTTATGTGTGTCACGGACGCTCGCTCTGACATTGAACCAGAACGAGGCCTGGCACGCAAGTCACGTGACTAACCCTTTGACTGGTGCAGCCCCAATGAGGCTCGACATGCACGCGGGAACCCCACACTTCCGGGTTCCATCACCACGCTGACTATACAGCGTCAGGTAACCGGACAGTCCAGATAAGTGATTGGACAAACTGCCGGTAACCCTGACAACAACACAATAAGAATATGTTAATTCTAGCTTCTCCCCAACCGATTGGCTATTCACCGTTTTCTATTTGTTCTCCTGTCAGTATAATTAATGCTTTGATTACACTTTGTAACACTCGTTTTTGAGAATATTGGCATGTATTAACTATTAACTATGAATTGCTAGTGTTTGCCTTCTGTTGATATTTATTTTGATGTATATTAAGCTATTTGGAAATAACAACACAGGTGTAATGCCTTAATCACTTGTGTATGAGTATAAAACCCCCATGGTGAACAGTACCTACTCCACCTTTAAAAAAGCTGCACTTCCCAAGAGTACCCTCTGGACCGGACCAGATGACACCCATTGGACCCCCTACCATCTGGATCACTTTGCGACGCAGTCGCCCACACCCCCCCAGCCTGTCTCCCCGACGATGGAACTTTTCCTTCTATCCCCCTCACAATCGCTGGTCACTATCCCAGCCACCACACATATATTGTGCATCAAATGCAGGAATTGAGGTTGGCAACTTCCATCTAAAAATACCACAAGTCTACCAACCTCGAGGACACCTGTCCCATACCATCCCTGAGGTTGGAACCTCTAGCGATGTGGGAAACCCTTGGCTGTTTGCATTTTCAGCCCCCATCAATACTGGGTCAGCGCCTACTGCGGCCCCACTGCCGCATTTATTTGAGGACACCTTCGCAATTTTGTACCTGGGATTGGACCAACTGTGACAGTGTGTGGTAACTATCCGCCCATTGGGCACCTTGACTCATCTCACTTACCAATATACCCCTGATCCATTGAGACTGATTTCATTACTTGTCCCATCATCTCAGCCTCTGGTCCAGATTCAATTTATTTCATTTATTCACCTATTTTTTTTTCTATTGTTGTGCAATTGTACTATATGAATTTTAATTGTTATTAAACATTTGTAATACCTTTCATCAAACCAGCGCAACTTCTATTTTCTCATTTTTTTGCTCTGGTACTTCTACTCATACCTGGAAGGGACTCTGATATGACTCTTCACTTCTTATCACCCACACATAATTGTATACAGCACCCAACAGACCCTATTGCTTTGAATTTGTATATCCTAGCTTTGAAATGTATTGGTAAGTACATAGAGCATATTTCACATACTGTACTCGTTTTAAACTTTGAATGAAGTCAGGAAATTACTGTGAATCTGTATTCGATAGACTATCCTCTCACCATTTGCTTACTTAATTGGTGACCTGTTGTTGTGGCAGGAAGGTTAGTGGGGTGGGGTGATTTGTGTGGACACCTGATCGCAGCCCTACTTATAGTGAGTGCTAGGCTGATATAGCCAAGGCTGCTCAGATACTAAGTGATCAGTCCAAAGTGATATTACAATATTTACATGGAAGCTGGAATTATACAGGAGTTATACAGAAGGAAAACATAAGGAGAACAATGGAGACTAATCTGTCAGCCAACTCTTCTGCTATGGACCGCATCCATCTACCTACCTACTCTGAATACCCCTCTGACTATATCATCCACTCACGCGTCTGGACCACTTTGCTCCCTTATTGCTACAAATATCATCTGCTGCCCCCTGAAACATGTGACATCTAATTCCATTACTTTTACTAGTTTTAAACAAATATTTTTGTTTAAAACTAGTAGTCTTATTGGTCACTTTCTGGGATGAAGATCCATACCCAGCAGCAGGTATAGAACTGAAGGAGTCTTCTGAGGAACATTGAATAGTGGTGGAATCACGTGGAATTAACCAGTTGGATTAAGGACCACCTCTGCTCACTAGTTAGAAGATTGGTGATGAAGGTATTTTCAATGGAGACTGCATGTGAAAAAAGGAGGTACAGTAGCTAATACCTGACTGCTTGTTATTTTTTTAGCATAAGTTTCTAATTTCAAAAATGTTACATGAACCTGATGCAAACTACATCACAGAGAGGAGGGTTATAGGTGGTTATGCTCCCTACTTCTACTCACTGTGGCTATACAAATACGATACGATTTTTTATTGTACAACCACCCTGATGGGTCCTTACAATGTTAAATGGCCTCCCATACTCAACGCCACCCCCAAGATCAATGCCAACCCGAAGCGTGGCGAGCGCAGGAGGGTGCTTATACAATCAAAATTCATATATGATCGCATCGTATGTCATTGTGTGTCATGCAATGCAATATTTTATTGTACAACGTCGCATCGCATACCATCATATACCTTATTTCGTGTTATAGTATACCATGCGATGGGCGACGTGCTAGGAAACAAGTACCATGTTTGTTTTTTTCAGCCCAGTTTTAATTCTATTGATATTTCTAAACTCTGGGTGAGAAAGGCTTGCATCATTATGTGAGAAAGAATCAGATGCATCAGTGACCGTTGTAAAACCACCACTCAGATATAAAGACCAAGGTCTGAGCCGTACAATACTACTGTGTGTGTTGAATGGCATATTGGTAATTTCATGTTTTTCTGCAGTAAACTTTCCATATATATTATAGTTGTTATTTTCTTTAACAATGTAAACTATTGTTTTTTGGATTTCAGTTGCCCTGACTCAAACCCTTCATGTCCTTGAGTATCAGCTTTAAAAGATGATATTAAAGTACTAGTATTGTCATGACTGGTGTCAGCAGCTGCAGGCGTAAGTGTTTGGCTGCTGCTTTTGCTCTTCTCTCGACCTGTCATGATCCATATCTATGAACACACACAAGTTGTAAAAGAAAATAATGTGTAACACTTTTTATCACAAATGACAACTCACACAATAGAGTTAAATATATGCACAGTGTGGTTCCACCTCTTGTATGTACATTCAATGTGTTAAAAAAAAAATTATACATTTTTGCAAATGATAACTTAGTAACTTTGTGTAAGACTGCCAGAACAGAATAGTGACTGAGATACCTTTCTGGAGGTCCAGTGTGAAATGGCACCTCAACCACTTTGAGAGGGTGGTATATCGAATCCACAACTTGGGTTCTACCAGATTCCTGAAGTCAACACATCCCAATAAAGGAGGAATGTGAACAAAAATAATTTCAAATACATATATAAGATGAGTGCAACAGATTTTTTTTTATTTTTTATTGGTAGAATGGTAAATATAGTTGATTGATGCAACACACATTACTTTGTATGCCTATTATATAAAGGCAAACACACCACACTTATAAATTAGGAGATACATGTGTATAACAGTTGAGGATGAAAAGCAAAATATAGTTATGTTTTATAAATAAATTCTATATAAATGCTAAACATTTCTAAAGGAAATACAGATTGTTATATGGTAAAATGGTTAGAAAATATGTGTAATAAGATGAATGCAACATATATTTATTGGTAGAATGCTAAATTTAATTGATTGATGTAATCATTAATTTTTATGCATATTATATAGCATCAAACACGCCTAAATTGTAAATTAAGAGAGACATATGTATAACAGTTTAAGATGAAAAGCAAAGTCTAACTATGTTTTATATAAAAAAATTCTAAACATTTCTAAAGGAAATAAATATTGTTACACGTAAAAGTATAATATGTAATAGATATTTAAAGTGTAATGCTTTGTATAAGACAATTGCAAAAGATTTTTATTAGTAGAATGCTAAATGTAATTGGTTAAGACAAACACACATTCATTTTTATGTCTATTATGTCATAATAATATATGTTTTCAAACTTATAATAAAAACAAAGACACCACACTTGTAAATTAGAAAATATATATTATAACAGTTTAAGATGAAAAGCTAACCATTATTATGTTTTCTAAATAAATGTTTAAAAAAATACATTCTAAATAAATTCTAAACAATTGGAAAGGAAATATAGATTTTAATATGGTAAAATTGATCCAAAGTGTAATCTCTAATAAATATTTAAAATGTAATATGTCATTTGTGTAATTGTACTTTCCCTTTTTAAATAATTTGTAACAGGTTTAAAATATTTTAAAGGAAGTTATATTCATCCAGCCTGAATTTAATTTTATTAGATGCTAAAATTAATATTTACAGATCATGGGGCTTAAAATAATAATACTAATGATAATAATAATAATAATAATAATAATAATAATAATAATAATAATAATAATATTAACTATTATTATTATTACTATTATTATTATTATTATTATTATTATTATTATTATTATTATTATTATTATTATTATTATTATTATTATTATTATCTATGTTTGTATAGCAATCTTTCTCCAACAGGACTCAAGAAGCTTATGTAAAGCCTGCAATTTTCTGGCTGTGTGGAAATTCTGACAAGTCTGCCCGTACTTAAAGTGGCAAATCTTTAAAAGGCAAAAACCAACCTGTTTTTTTCTTTTAAATAACTTCCACTTTAAAAACACAGACACACTCACCATAATTTCACCTTGCAGGCTGTTTATTTAAGCCCCCACACCTATGAAATCAGTAAACACATAATGTTTTCATACTAGCTGTACAGATTTTATGTTCTGGGTGTGATGCCACATAATCTATCCTTTATCCTAGGATTTCCATGAAGTAACATAAGAGTTTTTGCAATGGGATAAAGTAGAACAAGTAACCAGAATGGAAATTGCACAATATGATCAACATGGTAAAATGGGGTTATTACTAATGTCATTATCATATAGAAAACACAGTCAATGGAAAGACGTACAATCAGTAACTTGATGGCTCGGAAGTGGCCCTGGAGCTGGGCAGCTGTTACATGAGAGTCTCCCTGCTTCATCCTGAAGATGTGTCTGAGCAAAGTTCTGACAGTGACCCCGATACACAGACACGTTATACAGTATGGGACAAAAAAGCCAATAAATAAGATAAAGGTAAGGTGAACATAGTTCCAAGTAAATGTATTAGAAGACATATATGAGCCATCAGTGTTATTCCTGGAAATGTCAATCTTCATGGTCCATAAAAATGCAGATTAATGACAAATGGACCTACCAGTGATACCATTATGAGCTGAGGAACAGCAGATGGGAACCTTGTTTTGACACGATGGAAAAGCCAGTGGGGATAATTCACCAAAGTAACAGAGTAGAAGATGGAGATCCAGGTGGCAATCCAGACATCAAACTCAACCAGAACAACCTGTAGCATTAACAAAAACTCAAACATGTGTTTCCCCAGCACCCAATATATCCCGAGGAAGTTGAAAATGCCATGAACAGTCATGTTACACTGGAAGAGGAGACTGGAGATCACGGTAGCACACTGGATTTTATCACAAAATCCCAGATTACCCATCTCTTTCCTGTGCCTGAGAAACATGAAGAAAATCATGCAGTATAGGATGATCCCAGATATCCATACAGTCACCATAGTAATTAGTATGGACAGATTCAGTGCTGACCACATATTTGAGCTACTATACTGTATGATCCCAGCAATGAGTATGTCACAGAAGTGAAGACTTAGTTCTATGTCAGACTGAGGAGGAGATTCAGATAAATATGAGCATCAGATGCAAATATAGTCAATATCCGGATTACAGGTGTGAGCTGTGTATATTGGTCGGTGCATCCATATTTAGATAACTATGAGCATCAGCGATGCAAATATGCTTGGTATCAGTAACATAGGTGTACACTGTGTATACTGGCCGGTGCATCTTAATGAGGTTACAGAGGGACACTCTGGCTTCATCTGGAAATGTACAGCAATCAGTATTTTGTAATAAACATGATCATTATATGTGTTTTTCCAGGATCTGTCCCAAATAAGTAATAATAATAATAATAATAATAATAATAATAATAATAATAATAATAATTATTATTATTATTATTATTATTATTATTATTATTATTATTATTTCAACTGTAACATACTGGATTTTATCCCAAACTGACAGATCACTGATCTCCAGTGTCTGAAAATGATGGCTTAAGCCTTGCGGTCCAGGACAATTAAAATGGAGGGCCAGTCTCCAATCATCCGGCCCTCCATAGCTTGTCAGCACCCCTCCTGTCATCATCACTATGGAAATGCACTGTGCAAATGCAGCAATCTGCTCATTTGGGTGTATATTAGTTGGAAAAAAAGGACTTAAAGCTAGGATCAAACACAGTGAACTAAGTATAGCAATCCAAGTGGTAGGATCCTGGTGACGTAAATAACAGATGTTCTGGTACAGGGAAGGAATTGCTTTCTAAAATGGAACCAAGTTGGAATATGGTACTGTGGACACATGACCTTAATTAAATGTCTAAACTCAACTTAATAAATGGTGGATTTTGGATTCAGATCTAATACTAGCATACGGTAGCAGTTATGGCATCAGTGATCAACTATCGCCTGAGTTTTAGCTCTTACTTCCTCTTTTACCAGATTGTTTACCAGAACAGTTAATTTTTGTTTAAAACTACAGTAGTAGTCTTATTGGTCACTTTCTGGGTTGAAGATCCATACCCAGCAGCAGGTATAGAACTGAAGAAATCTTCTAAGGAACATTGAATAGTGGTGGAATAACGTGAAATTAACCATTTGGATTAAGGACCACCTCAGTGGAGACTGCATGTGAAAAAAGGAGGTACAGTAGCTAATATCTGACTGCTTGTTATTTTTTTAGCATAAGTTTCTAATTTCAAAAACGTTACATGAACCTGATGCAAATTACATCATAGGCAGGAGGGTTATAGGTGGTTATGCTCCCTACTTCTACTCACTGTGGCTATACAAATCATACAGATCTGTATCTGTGAAAGGGGACGCGCACGCACGAGATGCATGCGCGTCCCCTTTTGCACGGTTCCCCTGGGTCCCCAACGGCTTGTCTGTGGTCACCCGGGGTCCCCACCGCCTCCCCCCCCCCTAACCCTGTCCGTCTCCCTGAAGCGGAGACGAACAGGGTCCCGTCGCCCCACTGCACAGAAACTGAGACACGCGTGAGACGCACGCGCGCCTCAGTGAGATGAAGAACCGGGCTGCTGGCGGATCGCCAGCGGTGACAGTCTGGCGATTTGCCAGCAAGAGGGAGCCCGGCTCCATCTGTACATTCAATGTGTAAAAAAAATTAAAATTTTTATACATTTTTGCAAATGATAACTTAGTAAATTTGTGTAAGACTGCCAGAACAGAATAGTGACTGAGATACCTTTCTGGAGGTCCAGTTTGAAATGGCACCTCAACCACTTTGAGAGGGAGGTATATCGAATCCACAACTTGGGTTCTACCAGATTCCTGAAGTCCACACATCCCAATAAAGGTGAAATGTGATCAAAAATAATTTCAAATACATATACTGTATAAGATGAGCTTTTTTTTTATTGGTAGAATGGTAAATATAATGATTGATGCAACACACATTACTTTGTATGCCTATTATATAAAAGCAAACACACCACACTTATAAATTAGGAGATACATGTGTATAACAGTTTAGGATGAAAAGCAAAATATAGTTATGTTTTATAAATAAATTCTAAATAAATGCTAAACATTTCTAAAGGAAATACAGATTATTATATGGTAAAATGGTTAAAAAATATAATGTGTAATAAATATTTAACGTTTAATGCTTTGTATAAGATGAATGCAACATATTTTTATTGGTATAATGCTAAATGTAATTGATTGATGCAAACAAAAATTACTTTTTAGGCATATTATATAGAATCAAACACGCCACACTTGTAAATAAGAGAGACATATGTATAACAGTTTAAGATGAAAGCTAAATATAACTATGTTTTATAAATAAAATTCTAAATAAATTCTAAACATTTCTAAAGGAAATAAAGATTGTTACATTTAAAATGGTCCCAAAGTATAATTTGTAATAGATATTTAAAGTGTAATGCTTTGTATAAGACAATGCAACCGATTTTTATTAGTAGAATGCTAAATGTAATTGGTTAAGGCAAAAACATTCATTTTTATTGTCTATTATAATATAATAATGTATGTTTTCAAACATATAATAGAAACAAACACACCACACTTGTAAATTAGAATATATATATTATAACAGTTTAAGATGAAAAGCCAACCATTATTATGTTTTCTAAATAAATGTTTAAATAAATACATTCTAAATAAATTCTAAACAATTGTAAAGAAAATATAGATTTTAATATGGTAAAATTGATCCAAAGTGTAATTTCTAATCATTTCTAATAAATATTTAAAGTGTAATTGTAAGAGGTTTAAAATATTTTAAAGGAAGTTATATTCATCCAGCTTGAATTTAATTTTACTAGATGCTGATATTAATATATACAGATCATGGGGCTTAAAATAATAAAAATAATAATAATAATAATAATAATAATAATAATAATAATAATAATAATAATAATAATAATAATAATTATTATTATTATTATTATTATTATTATTATTATTATTATTATTATTATCTATGTTTGTATAGCAATCTTTCTCCAACAGGACTCAAGATGCTTATGTAATAGCCTGCAAGTTTTAGGGTGTGTGGAAATTCCGACGAGTCTGCCCGTACTTAGTGGCAATTGTTTAAAATGCAAAAAAACAACCTAGTTTTGTCTTTTAAATAACTTCCACTTTAAAATGCAGACACACTCACCAGAATTTCACCTTGCTGGCTATTTATTTAAGCCCCCACACCTATGAAATCAGTAAACACATAAAGTTTTTATACTAGCTGTACAGATTTGATGTTCTGGGTGTGATGCCACATAATCTATCCTTTATCCTAGGATTTCCATGGAGTAATATAAGAGTTTTCGCAATGGGATAAAGAAGAACAAGTAACCAGAATGGAAATTGCACAATATGATCAACATGGTAAAATGGGGTTATTACTAATGCCATTATCATATAGAAAGCACAGTCAATGGAAAGACGTACAATCAGTAACTTGACCGCTCGGAAGTGGCCCTGGAGCTGGGCAGCTGTTATATGAGAGTCTCCCTGCTTCATCCTGAAGATGTGTCTGAGCAAAGTCCTGACAGTGACCCCAATACACAGACACGATATACAGTATGGGACAAAAAAGCCAATAAATAAGATAAAGGTAAGGTGAACACAGTTCCAAGTAAATGTATTAGAAGACATATATGAGCCATCAGTGTTATTCCTTGAAATGTCAATATTCATGGTCCATAGGACTGGCAGATTAATGACAAAGGGACCTACCAGTGACACAATTATGAGCTGAGGTACAGCAGATGGGAACCTTGCTTTGAGATGATGGAAAAGCCAGTGGGGAATATTCACCATAGTAACAGAGTAGAAGATAGAGATCCAGGTGACGTTCCAGACATCAAACTGAACCAGAACAACCTGTAGCATTAACAAAAACTCAAACATGTGTTTGCCCAGCATCCAATATATCCCGAGGAAGTTGAAAATGCCATGAACAGTCATGTTACACTGGAAGAGGAGACTGGAGATCACGGTAGCACACTGGATTTTATCACAAAATCCCAGATTACTCATCTCTTTCCTGTGCCTGAGAAACATGAAGAAAATTGTGCAGTATACGATGATCCCAGATATCCATACAATCACCATAGTAATTAGTATGGACAGATTCAGTGCTGACCACATATTTGAGCTACTGTATGATCCCAGCAATGAGTATGTCACAGAAGTGAAGCCTTGG
The DNA here is from genome assembly GCF_055691185.1 of Crinia signifera. Lineage (NCBI taxonomy): Eukaryota > Metazoa > Chordata > Amphibia > Anura > Myobatrachidae > Crinia > Crinia signifera. The sequence goes on from NC_139223.1 coordinate 5,837,273, forward strand.
TTATATGTTGAGACTGAGGAGGAGATTCAGATAAATATGAGCATCAGATGCAAATATAGTCAATATCCGGATTACAGGTGTGAGCTGTGTATATTGGTCAGTGCATCCATATTTAGATAAATATGAGCATCAGCAATGCAAATATGCTCGGTATCAGTAACATAGGTGTACACTGTGTATACTGGCCGGTGCATCTTAATGAGGTTACAGAGGGACACTCTGGCTTCATCTGGAAATGTACAGCAATCAGTATTTTGTAATAAACATGATCATTACATGTGTTTTTTCAGGATCTGTCCCAAAAAAGTAAAATTAATAATAATAATAATAATAATAATAATAATAATAATAATAATAATAATAATAATTGATTGAACTGTAACATACTGGATTTTATCACAAACTCCCAGATCACTGATCTCCAGTGTCTGAAAATGATGGTTTAAGCCTCCACTTAGAATGGAGGGCCAGTCTCCACTCATCTGGCCCTCCATAGCTTGTCAGCACCCCCTCCTGTCATCCTCACTATGGAAATGCACTGTGCAAATGCAGCAGTCTGCTCATTTGGGTGTATATTAGATGATGTATATTACATTTAAATTGTGGTAAATGTAATAAAACCTGGGAATTGTTTACAGCGTCAAATAATTGAGAAACAACTATTGTATAAAGTTTACTTGCAAAGTTCTTACAAAGAAAACTTAAGCAAATTCAAACACATCCAAAAAAATAAATAATAATTTATCTTGTCACATGCAAGAATAGCATCAGTCTCTGTACTACTTACACAATGGTACAAATCAACCAAACACCAGAAACAGGAAACTCAGAACCCAGAAACATCAATCTAACCTTTCTCCCCTCACCTCATATCTCTCCTCTAGTCATGAAGCTCATGAGCAGTTCATGAAACCTAAATCTCCTGCTCCCATTTTGATTGTCATATTCCTCCTTCTGCTGCACAAGAGGGAGAGCCATTGATGTCAATGTGCCCCAACCACTCGGTGTGCCACAATTAATCTGGCTCCGGTCCTGGATTTTCCAGGAATCATCACAATAATAATTTGTATTAGGTTCACACAATATCACTGTCAATCAATGTATATTCCTCATTTTATTCCCCTTTAGCAATAATAACTCTATGGATGAGAAGACTGTATAGTATTGAATATACTAAAGCAAAGCATCAGGAAATAGTACCATCACATTGCATGTATGCTAAGTACCTGGAACAGAGATGTGACCTGTTTATAACAGATGCTGTATCTATAACCAGGCTCCATTTGATACTTGTATTACCAATAACATCTTTTTTTAAATGGAACCTCAACATAAAAGAAGAAAAATAATATGATGTGATGAAGGACAAACGAGAGTCTTTGTGAGATCAATTGCAATGACAACTGCAACTGGAGTAAACCAACAGTTTTAATGGGTTGCAGGAACCCAAGAGTCAGAATAAAGGGTACTTATGTAGTATCTGGGCTGCCGATTTTGTGATTGTATGCCTTACCTTAAGGCATACAATCAGATGCGATGCGATGCGATTCGATGCGATTTTGCATAGGATTCAATGTTAAGAAGGTCCTGTTAATTTCCCCACTATCCAAGTGGGCATAGAGTTGATTTTATATAGCGTGGCGAGCGCAGCGAGCCACCGAGCCCGAAGCGTGGCGAGCGAAGCGAGCCCCGCGAGGGGACGCATATTTCTTAAAAAGTATTCTGTGTCCCCTCGAGGGGCTCGCTACGCTCGCCACGCTTCGGGCTCGGTGGCTCGCTACGCTCGCCACAGGTTTATATCCAACTCCATGCCCACTTTGAAAGTGGGGAAAGGAAAAGGACCCCTTTTTCCCATTGAATTCTATGTTAAAATGGACTCAGACCATTTTAACATTAAATCCTATGGAAAAATCTTGACCATCGCATCGCATACGATTTGGTCGCATGCGATGCGATGCAATCCGATTTCTAAATCGGACGCCCAGATACTACATAAGTACCGAATAAAGATGCTGGAATCCTGAGTCAAGGCTAGAAGACCTGTGCCATAATCCTGACATGATGGAGATGCCAACCATGGAATTCCAACTGCCGGTATCCCAATGAAAGTACCCTGAGCCAGTTAGGGTTAGGCTATAGGGAGGTGCCTGTACAGTAGGTTTAGTTTTATGCATTAGTGGAGTATTTAGGGTTATGGTGGTGGGATTAAACAGTGGGTTCTTCCAGTGGTCTTTTGCCAACAATGCCATTAAAAGTAAATGTGTTATCGTGAGGACATTGGGCAATGGAATACAGGAACATAGCATTCCTCCAGTGGTGAGATTACCTCCATTATACATTGTATAGGTGAAACTTTATGCAAAAAGGACCACTACAATTGTCTACCAAAGGACTGCCCACACTTAAATGGTTGCTCTCCATTATTGATTTATTATTATTAGTATTTTTATGGTAATACATGTTTTAATTTATTTTTTTGTAAGCGTAGCTATTTGTGTTTCCACATTATTGTTGCATTTCCTAAATAGAAGGGTTTAACTATCCCCTTCCCCTAGCCGCTGCTCTTAGAGAATCAACTCACTATAAGCTCCCAAATTCCATGCCATTGGTGATTGTATTTTATATTTATAGGTACCTGCAACAAAATCAGTGGTTAAACAAAAAAAAAAATATGTACAGCAGATACTAATTAACATAAATGTATGGACAATATAGGAAGACTTGAGGTTAAAAAAAAAAAAAATTCAACATTAAATGGTACTCTGTATATCATACAGATAGAGATGGCACAGTATGAAATTATTATGATCACGTTATCATTAATCTAGTGTTAAATACAAACATTTGCAAAAGTTGAAAGGACTACATACAGTATAGTCTCTATTCTATACTTCACAATCACAGTGGAGTGAAATGTTGAAGTGGGGTAAAAAAGTAAAAAATGGCCAACACTCCATCACCACTCCACATGCCATCAAACCCAACTATATTTCCAATGCATGCTCAACATTCCTCACCTCATGCAGCCTTTGCTCCCCATCACTTACCTTTCTATTGCCTTCTTTCTTCTGATTTTTTAATTCTGTCTCTGTCTTGTCTGTTGCGGTAGTGGGTCATTTCTTGGCATCCCTCTCTGATCAAGTCATGTCCGACCTTCAGTTTGGCCACTGGAGGAGGTGGAGGACAGGGGGAAGAGGTATGCTGGCCAGTGCTAATGGTATTGTCGTAAGTAATGTGTTATATTGGCATTGCATTGCCTTAGGCTGCTCTATGGCCCCTATGATTGTGGTGCCTCTGAGCAGTAGCCTGCCAAGCCCATTTAGAAAGGTGGCCCTGACTTTGGTGCCACTGAACATAAATGCATTGTATTGCATCTTTTAACTCAAAATTCTTTTAACCCAAAACTGTGATTATCAGTACTATAACTATACTGTATATTATAATGGAGCAGGTCTTGGTATATACAGTACTGTGGGCTAAATTTACTAAGAATCATGTTTGACTTCTAAACAATACCACTGGTCATAACCAGCAGTTTAGACCAACTACAGCCCTCGATAGCTACCACCAGTTCATGTTTTCCAGACCACCTAGAAGGTGCACAGGATGCGTCATTACGCACTGACACATTTCAAAAGATCCACAGATGGAACTAATTATTTCACTGATTCTGTGAGGAAACCTGGAAGATATTAACTGTTGGTAGCTCTCTAGACTGGAGTGTTTAGAATGTTTAAATCCTCGATTTTATTAAGCATTATTTTGGAGGGCCTAGTGTTATCCAGTGGTAATACATGATCTATACAGAAAAATATACACAAAGGCAGAGAACCCTTGCGTATAACTCACAGAGTGCGCCACACATTGGATTCGCTTTATCAATAAAAAATGGTTTTATTATTATATAAATGGTATTAATAATGGTATATACCTATAACAATAATTCACATAAAAAAAACATGCAATAAAAAATGAAAATATTCCCTAAAAATTATTATAGACAGAAAAAGAAGTTTGGCCAATATATTATCACAATTGCCGCATTTCTCAGTCCTCTTTAGCAAAAGATATTGAAAGTTCTTTTGTAGACGATTGGTAAGGGGGTTTAATGAAGGAGTTGGTAAAGATGTTTAATGAAGAAGATGGTAATGTAGAAATTGACAAGCTCACCACTGCGCCGGGAGGAGATGATAATAAGCTGATTCTGACACTTTCACCGCTGTGTCGATTTCAGGGCTCAGCAGACAGCTTCCAGCTACCCCGCACACACCGCCAATTGACGTGCTGCTGTAAAGATCTTTAGCAGGGAGCGAGCCGTCTGCACTCAACGGATAGTGTAGATTAATAGCACTTAGAATGCTGAAATCAGCCCTTGTTGGAAAATGTGGATAATTCACACCAGCGGGTATTGATATTTGGCAGGGTTGCCAGCAGAATTAATTGACGGGAGCTCATTTACCGTTCCCCAAGCTTTCAGTGTTTGGAGCGGCAGTTCGGCAGAGAGGTGTCAGGTCTATTCGTAGTGACCAAACAAACATATCCAGCTGTCTTATAAAACAAGGGATAACAACGCGTTTCTCCGCAGTTTCATCAGTAATACAGTATCTGTAATTGTGTTCTGTCTAGTACCTCTTTAAATTGTCCTTTTATTATATACACTACTGTAAAATAGAAGAAACAACTGTCACTCTTCTTCTCATTCAAAGCACATCAATATCAGTATGATCTATGAAGGCTTTGTTGGGTTAAACTGTAGAAAAAAGGGGTAAATGTAAAAAAAAGTGTAAGATCCCTCCAATATCATAACCAACTTTAGACCTCTCACTCATACTGGTACTTTAAACTTGGATGAGGGTCCACGATTATATGTGTAGGAGGACACACTGCCATACCCTAAAACCAGACCCACATTGGTCATCCCAGGCCTAGGATTTCAAGATATTCCTTGAAAAGTGAAGAACCCCAAATTAAGGAGAGCTAAGCTGAAAGCTCATGGCAATTCCTTACATATCTTGTGGTGTTTTCCACATTATTCTCATGGAACACGCAATTGCAAGAGTATTTGCAATTGCAATTTGCATTTGTCTAGAGAAAACAGGGATGAAGTTCAAATGTGTCTCTCATTTTTAGAGAAATTTAATTCATAGAGGATTAGGCCTAGCAAGCCAGTAACCAATAAATCATTGCAGCTAAGTTCCTCAGGATTTGGGTGTTATCGAGAATGATGTGCAGCATCATGGCTGTTCATGCAGCACCAAGCAGATGTCACAGCTAATCTCTTGTGATTGGAGTTTTTTTTTTAAATAAAAGTAGTGGTGGAATTGTGGATTGACAAGTTGCCAAACCAAAATATTATACTTTGGTGGGACAACTTGGGTGTTGTGCATGCAAATCATAATGAGCGATCATCTTTCCCTCACACTTGTTGGCATCTGGGTTATATAATTCTAAAATGATTTAATTTCAAGAGGTTTTAGAGCTAAATATGTTTGAAAATGAAGCAGCTGATGCATTGTCGCATATCAACTTTGCAAAGTTTTGTGCTTTGACCAGAACTAAGGCATAGGGAATAATTCTTACTCTTATGTCTGACAGATTATGGAGAAGGCATGGAAGAAGTGGCATGTAAATCACTGCACTGGTGACTATTATGGTGTATACTGTGGCTTGTTAAGATTGGGAATCATATTTGGCTTGGTTTAAGCAAAAAAGTAAGTCTCTACATCAAGGTCTTTTGGCATTTGTTTGGGGACATTACCAAGGCAGTAGGTCTAAGTCTGCCATATCGGCGGCTGTGAGTGGGATATAATTTTTTGCAAGAGTGCACAACCTTTATGATCCTTCAAATTATTTATTCTTGTTAAGATGTTTAGGGGTTAGACTAAGGAGTCTTAAGTGCGCACAATTCAGAAAATCTGTCATCGTCTTTTTTAGGGCTTGCCGCATTAGTGAGCTTGTGGCATCTAATAAAAGGTAGCCTTCATTTCCAGAAAATGTTCTAATTAAGGATAGATACATTTTGTACAAACTATAACATTTAAAGAGAGACTAGATGGACAAGGGGCATTAGTATAAGTCAAAAGCCCATGATAATAGCTCAATATACCAGTTCATGCCTCAGATTATGCTTGTTTGTGTCCAAGAGGTAAGGATATATGGATAATTCATTAATATTCTTCCCTGCTTACAAAATTCCAATTTTTGGCAGTTTTTGAGAGTTGCTTTGATCATTTAGGTCTATCTCTCAAAGACTATGGCAATTAAACATTTAGAATAGGTGCAGCAATGTGTGCTTTATCAGTCTTTCAGCAGGTTGGTAGATGAAAATCGCCCACTTAATGTACAAGTGATATATTTGTAATGATATACTGTATTACAATTTGCTCTACTTATATAACCCAAAATATTGACCTGCTAGTTTTTAAATTATTAACGTTCAAAATTGGAGTAGTTAAGAGAGAATCAGCTTTTTCCTCCGAGGGGCCTTTCATATACAATTGGCTGATAGATCAAGGTACACAAGAGGTTTTATAAGTATTTTCTGTCATTTGGGTTGCATTTTTACTACTTTAGACATTTGCTAGGTATTTTGCTGATATTGTGGTGCAATCATGGCCAGATTCTAATTTGGTGATAATTAATTAATAAAAGCTTTGACCTTTAATCCAAGCAGTTATTACCTTTAGAGTTATAAGGTTGCCTATTCATTACTAATTGCAGTAATGACTGGATGCCTTATTATTATTATTATTATTATTATTATTATTATTATTATTATTATTATTATTATTATTATTATTATTATTATTATTTGTATATTTGTTCCTTCATATGTATGTGTGTGTAAATATGCGCCTTCTTGGTTTCTTTTATTTATTTTTGTTTTTCATCTATGTGGAGTGGAATTCCTCTTCCAGGTTACTCTGCTATTATGAAAGGTCATATGCTGCTTGTACTGAAATATTTACTAGGTACTTTTGATCAACTACCACACTCATTGGATTTAAGTGATCTGTTTTTTATTGCATTGCAGTAATTACATTGCATAGTTAAACTTTAAAAAGCTGTTACAGTGATTTTATACCTGTATTAAGTCAAGGCCTTAAGCTCCTCCTAAAATCCCAACTAGAGTGTTGTTTGCTCCTAAATTATTTATGGGGTCCGTTCGGTCTGAGATCCATTCAAGTACAGTACTTTAAGGTGTCTGGACATCCCAGAGTTTCCAAGACCCATGAACTTTTGTCTTGGTGTTTAGCATATCAAGCAATTGCTTCTAGCTGAGATCTATGCCAGATACAAGTCTTTCAAGTGCTTACACCAGTACATTTTTCCTCTATCCATTCCCAGAAGACATTGGACACATTTCTCAATGGATTTTATTGTATGCCTTCCTGTGGCTGTGGGTAAAAATACCATTTGGGTTGTGGTTTTCTGTATCAGTAAATTACTTCTTTTCATTCCATTGACCAAGATGCCCAGTGTCTAAGGCCTTGCAGTTTATTCAATACATTTTAAGACTGCATGAACTGCTTCCGGAAATTGTCTTGACAAGGGAACCTAATTCATTGCACAATTTGGATGGTCTTTCTCTAAATTACTGGAAAATAATCTCAGTCTGTCCACTGCACAATCACAGTGTAATGGATAGACTTAAAGAATTGTGTAGTCATTGGGCAATGCCTTCATTGCTACAGTAGGTTTTTACTTTTTACAACAATTGGTGTTCTCACCTGCCTGTGGCTGCGTTAACCTAAAATAAATTTGTACATTGTTGTGTAATGATATCTCCCTACTTCTGTAATTTTGGGCATCATCCAAAAGCTAATTTCTTCTCTGTTTTTGGACCCACCAGTCTACCAGTAACCCAAGTTTCCCAACTGTGCTTCTCATTTTATTTGTGTAAGATCTGTACATTCAGCTCTAATCAAGGCATTGCAAACCATCATTGCAAGGCCTCAAAGTGAGAGATAGAGTATGACTGAGGGGTTTATTCTGGTTCACTCCTTCTGGCATATTACTTCTTAGATGGACAAAACCATGTGCACTGCAGGGAGGCAGATGTAAAATATGCAGTGAAAATTAGATTTGGGTGAGTTATTTTGTTTATGTGCAGGGAAAATACTGGCTGCTTTATTTTTACACTGCAATATAGAGCTCACTTTGAAGTAAACCCCACCCAAATCTAATTCTCTCTGCACATGTTACATCTGCCCCACCTGCAGTGCACATGGTTTTGTCCATCTAAGAAGGTATTTGCCAGAAGGAGTGAACCAGAATAACCCCCTTTTTTCCAAATTATAAGACTCCCTCAGCCTTCCAGGAAATTCAGTCAAATCTATATTGATCAATTTCAGATCACCAAGAAATTGAACCAGGTTGTTTTCTGCCTGAGGCTTCCAAGGTCTTTGAGAATCCCTAATACAATCCATTGTTCTAATTTTAAACCAGTTTATTTAGATTCTAACATCTTAGAAATCGCCTACAGTTGTGGTGGATGACAATAAAGAATATATGGTAAAAAAATGTTGCTTTCAAAAAGGTTTGTGGTCAAGTTCACTTCCTTGAGAGAATAAAATAGGTGGCGAGCACAGCTCGCCACCGTGCCTGCAGCGAGCCCAAAAGGGGCTTCATTTCGCTCCCCAGGCTGTACAGTCGGGATTCCGACATCTGACTAATGACTGTCGGAATCCCGACTGTCGGGAAAATATACCACACCCCTGCAGATAATCTGAAACAACCACTTTCCAAGTGATTCCAAGATAAACCTGGATCTAGAGTATTTTAACTCCACATCCAGAGAAGTTATGAGCCGCCTATGACTGTCACAGCTGCTGCTCGGTGACTGGGATGACACATCATGCAAGCTGCAAGGGATCCTCATCCTAGGCACTTTCATGACTGCACTGCAATATGGTCCTAGCTGCTCCTAAGCAGCTAGGATGTTCTCCTAGTGGCAGCATTGTATTGTGGTCCTGGCTGGGATACTCTGAAAATACGACCAGCCGCTTAGATGCATCACGTTTTGTCATTATGGGGCTTGCCTCTTTGATGGCTTGTGAGTGGCCCCTGTTCCTGGTAAAAGGAGGGGAGGGATTAGCCTCCCTGATGGTTATACTTTCTGTTTAGTTATATTTTCCTGGTCAGCTGCGGCTACTGTGAAATATTCTGCCTAGTTTCTGCACATAGTGTGCATCCTCTTTAAAAGTTTAGAGTTTTTGCTTAGCCCTTCCTGGTCCTGAGCTGTTACTCAGCCTGGAAACCTACTACTGTATCTTCAGTCCCTGTATTCAGATTAGTCTCCTGTGTTGTTGGCATCCATGCTCCTCTCCAGCACATTCCTCTGCTGCCTCCTGTTTTTTTGTGTACACTTTTACTATCCTGAGTAAGTTCCTGGTGGCATCGAAGTACAGATGAGAACATAATTGCCTATGGGAAACCAGCACCTGTAAAAGATGAAAGTCTCTGCATTGTGGTACTGTTTACACATTTCCAGAAAGAATCATAACAGGTATATTTGGTTCATGTCTACATGAAAATGTCAACAGGCTAATACTGAACCCTATACTATCTGTATGTCGTCTGTCTGCACCCACTGACTTACAAGCACTTGGTTTGGGTTGTATCAAAGCAACCATCTACTCTATTCTATGCTTGTATTGCTGACATTGGGCCTGGTGTGTAGAAGAGCACAGACGTTGCATCTTTGTCTGCAGCAAACATTCAAAATTATTAAAAAGTGATGCCGATGCCTCACTGATTGTCCCTGTAACTCTAAGGACTTCTGGAATATTTAATAAAAATAGGAGTAGTCAAAAAATTAGGATGTATCTTCTTAGTCTGTAATATACAGTGTGTATTATAGAATGCTCATTTACTGTATAAAACCCAAAAGATACATTAATAGTGCATATCATAAATGGTGCATATCATAAATGTGACTCACTTGCTGGCTGGACTCCAAGGAGTACACATACCTAGGATAAGGACAGGGATTATTTACTCTATATGATCTTTATTCAAATGATATACAACTTTGAAATATTTTCTTGAACTTTTTGGATGGAAATTTGTATTTTGAATGAATCTATTGGTACTGGATCCAATTTACATCATATGGGCCCTCAGTAATTAAGGCCCACTCAGCACTTAAGATGTTTGTTCTTTGTCTAAACACATTAAGGCACGCATACCATTGTTAGAGATTGATTACACTATTTGAGTGGTTCATAAATTAAGACTGTCAATCACTAAGAGCCAAGATAGGCGTGTATACCATAGAGAATAAAACCCCTGATGTCCAAGAGAGACGAAACTCTTTGGGTGTTGATGTAAAGCATTTGAAAATAAAAGAAAATAATCTTCAAAAACTAAAGAAGCTTCAAGTGTATTTTGAATTCATTTATCTTTTTATTCAAGTTATTTTATTTGAATTAATGTTTAAGGACATCACGAAACTAGGGCGCTGAAGACACTATTGTATATATATATACAGCGCTTCAGTGACTGTTTGTGTCCTGCGTCACCATGGTGACCGCTCAGCGGTGCGAGACGGGGAGGATAGACGAGGGTGCTCCCTCTACTTCCGGCGGACGCACACGCTGCGGGCCAGGATGGCGTCTGACCACGTTGGTATGTACACTGCTATTTAAGAACTGTATTTTACATTGTGCTTTTGTGATTGTTGCCTGACGAAGGGCTGGAATAAAGGAAGCCCGAAAGCTTGCAAACCCTGTGTGGTTGTGGATAACTTTATGCTGCTAAGTCCGCTGGTGCTCGCTATTTGGAGTAGCTGTATTATTGTATTGGCTGAAGCACTGCGGCTGTTGTCCCGCTGGAAGGAGGGTGCTCGTCTACTGGACTTGTATGTATTAGTAGTGTGGATATACAGACTGCGGTTTGTGACACTGCTTAGACAGTTTAGCACCTCCAACACTGAAATACAGTGTACTGTTTGCGTATGATTTCCAGGCTGAAACCACACTAACGGATCCCTGCTTGTGGCAAGTGAGGGAGAAACAGTGGTGGTTTATAACATATCTTGCACTATACTATATACGCTATGGATGAAGCTGGTGGTTTTGATTGGACACAGGTGCCGTTGTTTGAGACTAAGAGCCTGTCTGAAAGTGAAACTGAAGCTATCCTGTTTACTGAAAAGTTTGCTGATTCCTTGGGAGATGCTACAGCAGACGATATTTATTTTCAATTATTGCGTTTGAAAAAGAAGGAAATAGACTTTTTGTTGCATGGTATTACATTATCGGACTATGTGCGTGATAAAAAATCCCCCGGGGCTTCCGGGTTAACAATGCACCTACGATTGGTCGCCACAATGGCGAATTTTGTCGCAAATGGATCGCGGTGTTGAATAAATGCTCGCTAGATCTGATGACCATTGTAGTGGAAGAAGCTGGCCGAGAGTTGAAGCTAGTACGGGATAAAATTAAGGAGTATGAGGGAATGAATAAAAAAACCCTGATACAAGATAAAACGCAGGACTGGATGGAGAAAATAAATTCTAAATTGCTGGCCTATAGAACTGAACTGGTTGCCTTTAAAAAGAGGAAGCTAGACACTGTGAACAGAGATTATTCTGCACATCAGGTGTATAGATGGCTGTCTGGCAAGGCAGATACAAGAACCAACGCCAGAAATTATAACCAGCGTAGAGGCCGTTTCCAAGCCAATAATTATTCAAGTGATGCTCCCTCCTCCTCAGGTGATGACTCTGCCCGCCAGAATTATGCTGGAGCAAAGCACCCTTTAGGTGTGACTACACGACGGGGCAGAGGTCGACCCAGAAACGTACCAGGAGAGGCGGCAAACGATATCGCGGCTACAAAGAAAAAGACACGCAACAAATGAATCAGGTATTTAACTTATCTGACAGGACGTTGACAGAGAATGAGATTAAGGTGTTGAATAAGGGGTTAAGTTTTGTGCCAACAAATCCCTTCAACAGCCTTAATTGGAAGATAGACTTATACCATCTAGGTCGACAACTTAAGTTAAGAGAATTCTTTGAAAAAAGAACTGATACAATTCCTGTCAATATAGTAAATACACTTCCTTCTAAACGATTTTGCAATAAGTCGACTTTTGACCCTGTGACCCACAATGTGGCGATATTGGGGTATTTGAAAGCATTGGACTCTCAAGTAATGGAATCACAGAAACAGTCAGTCACAAGAAGAAATAACTTGTCCAAAGTTGAGTGGCAGGCCCTTAAAGACCTGAATGGCTATCGTGATATAGTCATCAGGTCTGCGGACAAGGGGGGAGGGGTGGTTGTGCAAAATGTCCACCAATATTGTGATGAGATCTATTTGCAATTATCCGATAGCAATGTTTACTTAGAATTGAAGAATGATCCCACTGACCGCTACAAAGCTGATGTGTTTAAACTTATTGATGGTGCTGTATTTAATATGCACATTTCGGAACAAGTGGGAGATTTTCTTAAAGTGTCTCAACCTAGGGTCCCCATTCTGTACACACTGCCGAAGATACATAAGCGTTTGGAGAACCCCCCGGGCAGGCCAATAATATCAGCCCGGGGTGGATTATTTATTAACATTTCCCAGTATCTCGATGCCTTTCTCCAACCGTGTGTGCAGAGTGGGGATACCTACTTGAGAGACACTACTGATTTGTTGCTTAAGCTGCGGGAGGTTGGTGATGTGCCAGATGGCACCTGGTTGTGCACCCTGGACATCACCAGCCTCTACACCAACATCCCCCACGAGGGGGGGTTGGCGGCAGCCAGAAAACTAATATTGGACAATCCGCTTTATGATGGACCAGAAGTGAATTTTTTTCTGTCTCTTCTCGAGGTAGTACTTACGAAGAATTATTTTTTATTTAATAACAAATACTACCTCCAAGTAAGCGGGTGTGCCATGGGATCCCCTGTGGCCCCCGCTTACGCTAATACCTATATGGTAGATATTGAGCAAGATTTTTTTTTCAATAGGGAAGTAAGAGACAGGATAATTTTTTATAAAAGGTACATCGACGATGTCCTCCTGTTATGGAGGGGACGTCCCGATGATTTTGAAAAAAAAGTCTTAGACATCAATAGCAGAGATTGTCCAATAAAGTTCACATTCCAGATGAATCTTGAAGAAATTGCATATTTGGATGTTCTCATTAAGATTGTAGACAACAAGATTTGTACTTCTTTGTACACTAAAAAAACTGATAGGAACATGTTGCTTAGGGCAGATAGCTATCACCCCCCTGCAACCATCCGTAGTCTCCCCTACTCTCAGTACCTGAGAGCAAAACGTATTACCAGTGACCCGGCTGCAATACAGACGACTTTCGATGGTATGACCGATAAATTTAAAAATCGTGGGTACCCAGATAATATCTTGGAGGGTGCCAGGAAGAAAGTCGCTAAAGTAACCAGGGAACAAGCTCTGGTTAATCCTGCCAAGACTGCAGCCTTGAAAACGGGTGAAAGGATCCATTGGGTTCAAAATTTTAACACTGCCCATCATGATGTAAAATATTGGAGTAATAAGCTGTGGCCAGTTATTGGTAATGATAATGACCTAAAAAAACTCAAACAGGCTAAAATTATGCCTTGTTATAAAAAAGGAAAGAGTTTGAGGGACTGGCTGGTACATAGTGATGTTAGTCAACATATGCTGGCAGACAAGAGAACACGTAGACATGAGCCAGGGTGTTTTAAGTGTATTGGCTGCACTACGTGCCAACATATGATTGCCACAAAAAAATTCTATCATCCTCAGTCCGGGAAAAAGTACGTGATCAGACATGCTGTGACATGTAGTACGCCCTATGTAGTATACATGGTAAAATGCCCGTGTGGCTTATGCTACATAGGCAAAACCATCCGCCCCTTTAAGGAGAGGATGGCGATGCATCGGACGACTATAAGAGCAGCTCTGGGGGGAAAACCATCGGACCAGCCCCTTGCCAGACATTTTCATGAAATGAAACATAGTCTTGCTAATTTCAAGCATGTCATAATTGATCATGTGCCCGAGGATAAAAGGCGTGGAGACCGACATAAAAGTCTCCTTCGTCTTGAATCTAAGTGGATTTATCTGCTAGATACAGTCAAGCCCAAAGGTCTCAATGACCATTTAAATATGAGTATATTTGTAGATTAAGTCATTTATACTTCTCTATTAGACTGGTTACTTCTTTACTGCTCCTAGGCAAATTGCCTCTGTTTGGATATCCATTCCCGTTTTCATATGCACGCCCACATTATTAAATAACTGTGTGCTATTAATGTATATAGTGTATGTTCCTTTTCCAGGTTAATCCTGTTTTGTATATGTTTGTTTTTTATATGTACTGCATATTTATATGTATTTGCTTGTCTTCAACAGCCACAGCGCATTATTTCAGCGCTTCAGTGACTGTTTGTGTCCTGCGTCACCATGGTGACCGCTCAGCGGTGCGAGACGGGGAGGATAGACGAGGGTGCTCCCTCTACTTCCGGCGGACGCACACGCTGCGGGCCAGGATGGCGTCTGACCACGTTGGTATGTACACTGCTATTTAAGAACTGTATTTTACATTGTGCTTTTGTGATTGTTGCCTGACGAAGGGCTGGAATAAAGGAAGCCCGAAAGCTTGCAAACCCTGTGTGGTTGTGGATAACTTTATGCTGCTAAGTCCGCTGGTGCTCGCTATTTGGAGTAGCTGTATTATTGTATTGGCTGAAGCACTGCGGCTGTTGTCCCGCTGGAAGGAGGGTGCTCGTCTACTGGACTTGTATATATATATATATATATATATATATATATAATATATATCCTTGTACAAAACCGCACTCTCAAAAATCATCAAGCAACAGCTGGGGTGTCAGAAAAGCTCAAGTCCCAATGAATCCATAGGGGCCAATTATATCCAGATAAGCAAAGAGCGCACTCACCAAACTTTTAATCCTTAAAAAGCAAGACTTTAATGTTCCATCATTTAAAAGCTCAGGGCACAGTCAACGACGTTTCGGGTCCACATCTGACCCTTTGTCAAGACACTGCCTTTGGATGTGGATGCTTGCAGTGTCTTGACAAAGGGTCAGATTCTACATTATCTGCTCGGGAAGGCACCCAACAAGCAACTCGTATACGGAGGTTGTAGCCTGGCACCTTACAAAGTATATATATATATATATATATATATATATATATATATATATATATATATATATATATATATATATAGAACTGTGGGTATAGCGGCACTCCAGAGGACTTTGTTGAAATAAAACTCACAAGGCACACAGGGTTTCCGACGTTTCGGATTTTACTCCGTTTTCAAGGAAAAGGAACAATAATAATACAAAAAACACTCACCTAAATAGGCTCACACCAAACACGTAGTGGCAGCTCACCAGCAGCGTCTGCCGCATGCACCGTTCATTTCCTGTTTCAGTAAGTCACGTGATGGAGACGTCACCGCACTCTCACATCCGGAATCCTGAGAAGGCATTTCGGTTGCTGGGCAACCGTGACGCGCTGGGATCTGTAACAAATACACAAATACTATCAAAACAAAACAAACCAAGTGCAAGGCGTTTCAGAGGTGACACAAAGGAAAGACATGTGAAAGCATTATCGCAGCAGAGGAAGCTATAAAAGAAATCTGCAGGTAGAGTTTAGAGGAAAACATTAAATGAGATTTGCTCATTTAGTCCTTTAGGGGACATCGTCTGGAGTTTATGTATCCAGCGGGTCTCCAGCTGTAAGAGACGACGATTTCTATCCCCTCCACGGAGATTTTCGGGTACATGATCAATCAAGGTATATCTCAAACTGGAGAGGTTGTGTTTTAACAGTGCAAAATGTTTTGCAACGGGTTGTTCATTGGGTTTATTAGTAAGCGCTGCCCGGATCGCAGACCGATGCTGTGCAATTCGTTCCCGGAATGTCCGGATAGTCTTCCCGATATAACAAAGCCCGCAGGGGCATTTCAACATGTAAACAACATGCGTGCTCATGCATGAAAGGGCATGATGGATCTTGAACTTCACTCCAGAATGGGGAGGTAGGAAGGTTTTTGTGCTGATCATTGCGTTACAGGTGGTGCACCCAGTGCACCTATAGCACCCACCGGGTCTCTTCATGGTGCCGGCTGGCAATCTCGTTGACAGGTCTGTCCTGACAAGCCAATCTCTGATGTTACGACCTCTGGTGTAGATCGGCATCAGGTGAGTGTTCTTGAGTTTGGACAAATCTTTGTCGCTCTGGATCATTGGCCATAACATTTTTGATGTCGACGAGATGGGGGCATCCCCCGTATTGAAGGATCTAACCCATCCAAGTCTGTCGTGGATCTGGGAATCGGGTTTGGTCCTTTGTAATGTACTCGCACGCGACAGTCCATTAATTCTCTCCCTAGCTTTGGACAAGGTAGTCTCAGAGTATCCCCTCTGTTTGAACTTTGTTGACATCATGTTCAAATCACGTTCAAGAATAGCAGGGGAGCTCGTAATGCGTTTAACGTGGAGTAGCTGGGAAAACGGGAGCCCCCGTTTTAATGCTGGGGGATGGTGGCTCTGTGCTTGGAGGAGGGTGTTTCTGTCGGTGCTTTTTGAGTAGATGGACGTCTCGATGGCTCCATTCGTGACCTGTATACAGACGTCTAAATAATTGACGGAAGTCTGGCTCATGCAGAATGTAAACTTAATGGGACAGTCCATCTGATTAATTGTTTCAATGGTGGACATGAACAGGTCTTGGGGGCCATTCCAGAACAGCAAGACATCATCGATAAATCTTCGATAGAAGAATATCGATGGTGCGACATTGGTGTTAAAGAACAAGGATTGTTCTAAATCAGCCATGTAAGCATTGGCGTACGATGGGGCCACAGGGGACCCAATCGCACAACCAGAGCACTGTTGGTAGAATTTTTTGTTAAAAATAAAAAAATTACGATTGAGTGTCAGAGACAGCAATTGTATGAAGAGGTCAACAGCGCGTCACGGTTGCCCAGCAACCGAAATGCCTTCTCAGGATTCCGGATGTGAGAGTGCGGTGACGTCTCCATCACGTGACTTACTGAAACAGGAAATGAACGGTGCGTGCGGCAGACGCTGCTGGTGAGCTGCCACTACGTGTTTGGTGTGAGCCTATTTAGGTGTTTTTTGTATTATCATTGTTCCTTTTCCTTGAAAACGGAGTAAAATCCGAAACGTCGGAAACCCTGTGTGCCTTGTGAGCCTTATTTCAACAAAGTCCTCTGGAGTGCCGCTATACCCACAGTTCTATCTATACCCTTCGAGCAGATAGCACCCAGGCAGTTGTACAGTGTGATTCTTGGAGTGCCAGTATTCGTGCATGTGTATCAGACTCTGGAACCTTCGTTCTGCTTCTGTGACTGAGCACCCAGTCCCGCGTCAGACTCCACACCATTACCCCCGCTCAAGTACTGGAACCTCTCAAGCCTTTGTGCCACCGCAGATTGTGCCGCGGCACCTACTCTGCGGTCGTTTATTCACCTGGGTGTCACTTGATTTCTTACCCTGCTACAGCATTGAGGACTATCTGCAACGATGTCAGCTCCCTCCCATGCACATTTGTCTAGTGACAGTTTCCAACGCCCAATACTGCCATTGGGGGAAAGACTCAGTTTTTCTGATGATGAGTCCAGTTCTGTTCTGTTTACACAACGACTGACTGAATTTGAAGGTGATCCTTCAGCTGAGGATATATACAACAACCTCTTCAAAATGAAGAAAAAAGAAATTGAGCTCCTATTACACAGAGTAACACTCTCGGAATACTTCCGTGAAAAGAAGATTCCGAGAGGTTTTCGCATTAGAAACACACCGACTATAGGGCGTTACAATAACGAGTTTTGTCGGAAATGGTGTGCTGTTTTTAATAACTGCTCGTTCGACCTAATGACGTTAGTTATTAGTGAGGCAGCGAACGAAATGGAGACCATCAAGATAAAAATAGCCGCCTACGAAACGAGCCATCTTGACCTGATGACCTCAGATGCTCCCGGTGAGTGGTTGAACAAACTGACCACACAACTGGCCACTTTTAAAAAAGAACTCATTGCTTTCAAAAAAAGCTAATTTGATACCGTCAACCGAGACTACCAGGAGCAGAACGTATATAGATGGCTATCTGGTCCGCAAAAACCTTCTGACTACAGAAAAAGCCGCTTCCGACGCCGAGGTAACCGTTCCAATACAGAAGCTGACACTAACAGTGAATCCCAATCATCAGCTAACGAATCAAATGAACGTCCCTCAACGTCAAAAAACTCCAAGCGCCCCCCATCAGGAGTCAAAACAAGAGCCCTTCTCAAAAAAGATTCCGTCCCGCCAGACGAGGCAGACAATACAAGAGGATCGAAAGGTCGTGCCCGAGGCAAAAGGACCTGATCTTTAATATTTCTAATAGGACTCTCTCTCCCTCTGAACTGGCTGTGTTGAATCATGGATTGTCATTTGTTCCGACGAACCGCTTTGATGACCTCAACTGGAAGATTGAAACCACACTGCTAAACAGAAGTCTCAAACTCAGAGAATATTTTAATCGTGAGGATCGGATGATAATGCCCAGAACCCCTTCCATCTATGATATATTCAAACAAAAATCTACTTTTGATCCACAGTCTCACAATACATCCATTTACAGTTTTATGAAGACATTGGAGACTAGAGTTGACATCCAGACTAAAAATCAGGTCGACTACCATCATTCCAATCTATCAAAAAATGAATGGAAAGCGCTGAAAGATCTCAGCACGTACGACGACATCATGATACTCCCTGCCGACAAGGGGGGAGGCATCGTGGTCTGGGATGTGGACGCATACAAAAATGAAGTCTACTCCCAGCTGGTCGACACCGATGTTTACCAACTGCTACAGAACGACCCTACCCACGGATACAAGAGAGAGCTAGACCTCATCATTAATGAGGCCGTGATCGCGGGACACATACCCGACAATGTTAAAGCATATCTCACTTCTGAATATCCTAAGACACCTATTCTATATTGCCTGCCCAAGGTTCACAAAAACCTTATGCACCCTCCCGGTCGGCCGATTATTTCGGCACGGGAGTCCCTGTACAGTCCAGTATCCAGCTTTCTGGATTTCTTCCTTCAGCCCTGCATTAAAAATACTGTGACCTATTTGCAAGATACTACCGATCTTCTCCAGGCCCTGTCCACTCTGGGCAACTTACCTCCTGAGATGTGGCTGATCACACTGGATATATGCAGCCTATATACCAGCATCCCACATGATGGGGGGCTGGTGGCTGTACGCAAATTGCTCACAGACAACCCACATTATCTTGGTCCACCAGTTGACCTCTTCATACAATTGCTGTCTCTGACACTCAATCGTAATTTTTTTATTTTTAACAAAAAATTCTACCAACAGTGCTCTGGTTGTGCGATGGGGTCCCCTGTGGCCCCATCGTACGCCAATGCTTACATGGCCGATTTAGAACAATCCTTGTTCTTTAACACCAATGTCGCACCATCGATATTCTTCTATCGAAGATTTATCGATGATGTCTTGCTGTTCTGGAATGGCCCCCAAGACCTGTTCATGTCCACCATTGAAACAATTAATCAGATGGACTGTCCCATTAAGTTTACATTCTGCATGAGCCAGACTTCCGTCAATTATTTAGACGTCTGTATACAGGTCACGAATGGAGCCATCGAGACGTCCATCTACTCAAAAAGCACCGACAGAAACACCCTCCTCCAAGCACAGAGCCACCATCCCCCAGCATTAAAACGGGGGCTCCCGTTTTCCCAGCTACTCCGCGTTAAACGCATTACCAGCTCCCCTGCTATTCTTGAACGTGATTTGAACATGATGTCAACAAAGTTCAAACAGAGGGGATACTCTGAGACTACCTTGTCCAAAGCTAGGGAGAGAATTAATGGACTGTCGCGTGCGAGTACATTACAAAGGACCAAACCCGATTCCCAGATCCACGACAGACTTGGATGGGTTAGATCCTTCAATACGGGGGATGCCCCCATCTCGTCGACATCAAAAATGTTATGGCCAATGATCCAGAGCGACAAAGATTTGTCCAAACTCAAGAACACTCACCTGATGCCGATCTACACCAGAGGTCGTAACATCAGAGATTGGCTTGTCAGGACAGACCTGTCAACGAGATTGCCAGCCGGCACCATGAAGAGACCCGGTGGGTGCTATAGGTGCACTGGGTGCACCACCTGTAACGCAATGATCAGCACAAAAACCTTCCTACATCCCCATTCTGGAGTGAAGTTCAAGATCCATCATGCCCTTTCATGCATGAGCACGCATGTTGTTTACATGTTGAAATGCCCCTGCGGGCTTTGTTATATCGGGAAGACTATCCGGACATTCCGGGAACGAATTGCACAGCATCGGTCTGCGATCCGGGCAGCGCTTACTAATAAACCCAATGAACAACCCGTTGCAAAACATTTTGCACTGTTAAAACACAACCTCTCCAGTTTGAGATATACCTTGATTGATCATGTACCCGAAAATCTCCGTGGTGGGGATAGAAATCGTCGTCTCTTACAGCTGGAGACCCGCTGGATACATAAACTCCAGACGGTGTCCCCTAAAGGACTAAATGAGCAAATCTCATTTAATGTTTTCCTCTAAACTCTACCTGCAGATTTCTTTTATAGCTTCCTCTGCTGCGATAATGCTTTCACATGTCTTTCCTTTGTGTCACCTCTGAAACGCCTTGCACTTGGTTTGTTTTGTTTTGATAGTATTTGTGTATTTGTTACAGATCCCAGCGCGTCACGGTTGCCCAGCAACCGAAATGCCTTCTCAGGATTCCGGATGTGAGAGTGCGGTGACGTCTCCATCACGTGACTTACTGAAACAGGAAATGAACGGTGCGTGCGGCAGACGCTGCTGGTGAGCTGCCACTACGTGTTTGGTGTGAGCCTATTTAGGTGAGTGTTTTTTGTATTATCATTGTTCCTTTTCCTTGAAAACGGAGTAAAATCCGAAACGTTGGAAACCCTGTGTGCCTTGTGAGCCTTATTTCAACAAAGTCCTCTGGAGTGCCGCTATACCCACAGTTCTATCTATACCCTTCGAGCAGATAGCACCCAGGCAGTTGTACAGTGTGATTCTTGGAGTGCCAGTATTCGTGCATATATATATATATATATATATATATATATATATATATATATATATATATGAGAAAAGTACCCCTTCAATGCACTATAAATTTATGGATTAGAATGGGCAGCAACTAGGGAAGTCCCCTCTGTTAGTAGGGGATAAAGACAGATAGAACAAGGAAATTTTCCCAGTGCGCCCTACGTAAGAGTGTCCTCCACCAGACCAATAATAGAATACAATATTGATTCTATAGCAATTTAATACAAATGATTTAAAAATTAAAATAAAACATCATTTTTATCTGTATATTCATTACAGCCAGTAACAGAGAAACCCAACGCGTTTCGTCGACCCAGCGACTTCCTCAGGGGTTACTTAATCTGAGTGGTGGAGAGAAACTATATTACACACTACACGGGTATTAGGTGGTATAAGTCTATTGAATTTGGACTGTACATACCCAACAATGGCTCAGGAGTGTATATAGAGCTTTTCAGGATTTTGACTTCTAATATAGCGGATGAGTCCTTATAAGGACTTAGATCCTATATGGTGTAGTGTGGATTTTTCTAAAACATAAAATAAGTCACCGTTTGAATAAATGAATGAAAAAGATCCGGTGGAGAGCAAGTGTTTTTAGAGTAACAAATTAAATTGGAGGAATCAGTACATACCAATTTCCAGATGATGCCTTTTTAGTATAAAAAAGGATGGGGGGAAGGATTCAAGATGGATCAAATAAATCCACTGGTTCCTACAAATATTTAATTTCATAATGATAAATGTCATAGATCGTTTATAATGGATATAGTAGATCTTTTATAATGCTACAGTATAATGGTGAATAGTTTAAATTATACCTTAATAAATTTAAGACTAATTTTAATTGGCCCATCATAATGAATTGAGGTTTAGCTAGTCTGTAATAAACATAACAATGGTTCCAGCAGAAATGAGGATAAGTTAAACCTCTATATCTAAATAATCAGCCCAAGGGTAATTAAACATACAGCAGATAAGACTTTCCATATCAATTAGGTAAACCAACATTGTAGCATTCTTAATTAGCATTCTTAATTAGCCACAATAATAAATACAATTATAGCATTCATAATGGGCCACAATTATAAACAGGTTCAAAGTGCAACAATATTCATTACAATTCATAATACAATATGAAGAGGGAAGCCAGCTCTCACATACCTTGCAAGACTTTACACACCGCCACGCACTGGACCAAACTGCAGGTAATGGTCACTGTGCTGGCATCGGGTATATATAGGGAAACCACCCTGACGTCACATCCGGTGTGGGTGGAAAAGGAATAACTCTGTTTATTACCGTAATGTGGCAAAATGAGCCACATATGGACATCTCTGCACAGTGTATATTAAATGCCAGGATAAGGAATATAATTTCCGTTGTGTAAACTAGCGCTAGCAGTGAATAAAAAACTCTTCCCCGCTATGCGCGTCAATGTGCGTTCCAGGACGTTATTTCCGGTACCTGTTTCCTGTATAGGCGGTGGAACGCATACAGCGTTCCATGGAGATAAGGGTAATGGGACGATTTGACACTTCCGGTATCTGTATCGTTCCCTGCAGTAGCAGTGGAACGTATAAAGCGTTCCTGAATGATTTAAGGTATGGAAACTGTAGAGGACCAGCGCATACGGCCGGAATGAAAAGGAGGTGATAGCAGTGGGACCTTAGTTAATAATATGCATTGAGCGGAGTGACCTATATAGCAGTGGGACCTTTGTTCATAATATGCATTGAGCGGAGTGACCTATATAATTCCCTAACAAATGAAAAAGTGTAATAATAAAAATAATAATAAAATGTAATAATTTATTATTCCTCATTATTATTATTTTTATTATTACACTTTTTCATTTGTTAGGGAATTATATAGGTCACTCCGCTCAATGCATATTATGAACAAAGGTCCCACTGCTATATAGGTCACTCCGCTCAATGCATATTATTAACTAAGGTCCCACTGCTATCACCTCCTTTTCATTCCGGCCGTATGCGCTGGTCCTCTACAGTTTCCATACCTAAAATCATTCAGGAACGCTTTATACGTTCCACTGCTACTGCAGGGAACGATACAGATACCGGAAGTGTCAAATCGTCCCATTACCCTTATCTCCATGGAACGCTGTATGCGTTCCACCGCCTATACAGGAAACAGGTACCGGAAATAACGTCCTGGAACGCACATTGACGCGCATAGCGGGGAAGAGTTTTTTATTCACTGCTAGCGCTAGTTTACACAACGGAAATTATATTCCTTATCCTGGCATTTAATATACACTGTGCAGAGATGTCCATATGTGGCTCATTTTGCCACATTACGGTAATAAACGGAGTTATTCCTTTTCCACCCACACCGGATGTGACGTCAGGGTGGTTTCCCTATATATACCCGATGCCAGCACAGTGACCATTACCTGCAGTTTGGTCCAGTGCGTGGCGGTGTGTAAAGTCTTGCAAGGTATGTGAGAGCTGGCTTCCCTCTTCATATTGTATTATGAATTGTAATGAATATTGTTGCACTTTGAACCTGTTTATAATTGTGGCCCATTATGAATGCTATAATTGTATTTATTATTGTGGCTAATTAAGAATGCTAATTAAGAATGCTACAATGTTGGTTTACCTAATTGATATGAAAAGTCTTATCTGCTGTATGTTTAATTACCCTTGGGCTGATTATTTAGATATAGAGGTTTAACTTATCCTCATTTCTGCTGGAACCATTGTTATGTTTATTACAGACTAGCTAAACCTCAATTCATTATGATGGGCCAATTAAAATTAGTCTTAAATTTATTAAGGTATAATTTAAACTATTCACCATTATACTGTAGCATTATAAAAGATCTACTATATCCATTATAAACGATCTATGACATTTATCATTATGAAATTAAATATTTGTAGGAACCAGTGGATTTATTTGATCCATCTTGAATCCTTCCCCCCATCCTTTTTTATACTAAAAAGGCATCATCTGGAAATTGGTATGTACTGATTCCTCCAATTTAATTTGTTACTCTAAAAACACTTGCTCTCCACCGGATCTTTTTCATTTATTTATTCAAACGGTGACTTATTTTATGTTTTAGAAAAATCCACACTACACCATATAGGATCTAAGTCCTTATAAGGACTCATCCGCTATATTAGAAGTCAAAATCCTGAAAAGCTCTATATACACTCCTGAGCCATTGTTGGGTATGTACAGTCCAAATTCAATAGACTTATACCACCTAATACCCGTGTAGTGTGTAATATAGTTTCTCTCCACCACTCAGATTAAGTAACCCCTGAGGAAGTCGCTGGGTCGACGAAACGCGTTGGGTTTCTCTGTTACTGGCTGTAATGAATATACAGATAAAAATGATGTTTTATTTTAATTTTTAAATCATTTGTATTAAATTGCTATAGAATCAATATTGTATTCTATTATTGGTCTGGTGGAGGACACTCTTACGTAGGGCGCACTGGGAAAATTTCCTTGTTCTATATATATATATATATATATAATTTTCGGAAAAGTCCGCACTCATATATTGCATCACTGGCAAGGGGGGGTGCTCCTACAGATGACTGAACATCAAAGTATATCGGAGGTGAAAAAGGGCACTCACCATTTATTAAAAGTAATTTTAGTACTTTATTTCATCACAAATGAAAAAAGAGCTGACGTACCATCGACGTGACGTGACGTTTCGGTCTTGTGACAGACCATCATCAGGATTCCATACAGCTTTACAAACAGCAACTGTCAGACATGCAACCTGGCATCCATCCCTGGGGAGGATACAAATGCAGGGAGCCTGATGAAAATGCACCTGCATTGAAACGTTGCTGTTTGTCTCAATAAACAAATTGGAAATTTACAAGTTTGGAGTGCCGCGTCATTACCCCACAGAAGTCTACATTAAAAGGACGAAGGCAACCAACCAGCAGTTTATTTGGAGGTCGTGCCCGGCCAAACATACAAGTCTATATATATATATATATATATAGAATCCACTGTTGCCCGGCACTCCTCAGGATTACACGCTGTACTTGCCCGGTGCCTTCCTCCCTGGACCCAAAGGTCCTGTGTAGAAGCGAATAGATCAGGCGGCACTCTCAGGAACTTCAAAGTGAATAAACAGGTGCTTTATTGTAATATTTTTGTGTATTCTTTGTATTTGCAGAGTTGCGCACACAGACAGTTGACAGCGGCATCCAAAGTGAGGCTTGGAACCCAAGAAGTCCGGAGCGTGTTGCGGGTCGGGGGGATGACGTCAGGGGAAGGAGCCGGATGAGACGGCGTGTTCTGACATGCGCCCCATCGAGACGGCACCATGACTCCATGACAGAACGGGAGAGACAGGCCTGGAGGCCGCGGGTAAGTGTCTGGCGGGCGGGACTACACTGCCTGGGGGGGTGTTTCTTTTGATTGTGCACGGTATATATTTTGTTTCACTGAGAGTGTCAGATTGATCCCTGAGGACGGGCAGTAGCCCGAAACATGTTGGAGCAATAAAGCACCTGTTTATTCACTTTGAAGTCCCTGAGAGTGCCGCCTGATCTATTCGCTTTTATATATATATATATATATATATATATATATATATATATATATATATATATATATATATATACACACACACAAACATATATGAGAATACCCTTAGTCAAGCTCAATTAGTAGAAATAACATGTATAAAGATATAATAAGGCAGCTGAACCACTCGGATTTCCTGAAGGTGGGGAACCATACAAGAGAAAACACATACAACAATAGTGGTAAAGTGCCAATTAGTTCCTTAACCCCTTCCTGACACAGCCAGTTTTTGCCTTCCTGACAGAGCCATTTTTTTCAAATCTGACATGTTTCACTTAAGTGGGGATAACTTTTTTTTGCTTTTACTTATCCCAGTGATTTTGAGATTGTTTTCTCGTGACACATTGTACTTCAAGTTAGTGGTAAATTTGGGTCGATACAGTCTGTGGTTTTTTGTGAAAAATACCAAAATGTCGTGAAAATTGGAAAATTTTGCAATTTGCAAAATGTCACATTTTCTGCTTGAGAGACAAATAAACATACCACTCAAAATAGTTAATAACTAACAAAGACCATATGTCTACTTTATGTTGCCATCATTATTTCAACCTCCTTTTCATTTTTTTGGACACTAGGAGGCTTCAAATATGAATAGCAAATTCTCAAATTTTCAAGAAAATTTCAAACACTGATTTTTTTAGGGACCAGTTCAGTTCTGATGTGACTTTGAGGGACTTGTATGTGAGACACCCCCATAAAACTGCCATTTCAAAAACTGCACCCCTCACAGTATTTAAAACAGCATTTTGGAAGTTTGTTAACCCTTTAGGTGTTTCACAGGAATTAAAACAAAGTGTAGGTGAAATTTCAAAATTTCTTTTTTTTTGCAGAGTTTCAATTTTAATACATTTTTCTAACGAATACAGTAGATTTTACTAGAGAAATGTGATTAAAAATTGATTCCCCCAATTCTTTTGTTTTCATAAATATCCTATATGTGGCCCTAGTGTGCACGTTGACCAAACCACAGGCTTCATAATAGAAGGAGCACCTACTTGATTTTGGAGCCTCCTTTTTATGAGATTTTTTTTTAGGCACCATGTAGGTTTCTAGGCACCATAAGTGCTAAAAGTTAGGAACCTCCCCCACAAGTCACCCCATTTTGCAAACTACACCCTTCAGGGAATTCATTTAGGGGTATAGTGTACATTTCAAACCCCCAGGGGTTTCACCAATTTTGATACAACTGGGCTGTGAAAATGAAAAAAATTTAATTTTTCATTTTCACAGCTCTGTTGTATCAAAATTGGTGAAACCCCTGGGGGTTTGAAATGTACACTATACCCCCTGATGAATTCCCTGAAGGGTGTAGTTTGCAAAATGGGGTCACTTGTGGGGGGGTTCCACTGTATGGGTGCTTCAGGGGTCATTCAACCAGAATCTGTGCTGCAAAATCCAAAAATCACTCCTTCCCTTCTGAGTCCTGCCATGCACCCAACTGGTATTTTTTGGTCACATGTGAGGCATTGCCATACTCGGGAGAAATTGGGGCACAGATTTTGGGGTGCTTTGTCTCCTTCATTCCTTGTGAAAATGAAAAATTTTGAGCCAGATCTGCATTTTTGTGTAAAAAAATGTAATTTTTTACACAAAAATGCAGTTCTGGCTCAAAATTTTTCATTTTCGCAAGGAATGAAGGAGACAAAGCACCCCAAAATCTGTGCCCCAATTTCTCCCGAGTACGGCAATGCCTCATATGTGACCCAAAAATACCATTTGGGTGCATGGCAGGACTCAGAAGGGAAGGAGTGATTTTTGGAGGTGGAATGAAAGGTGGGTGCTATGTCGCATTAGCAAGACCCCCGAAGCACCAATACAGTGGAACCCCCCCACATGTGACCCCATTTTGCTCACCAGCTTTGGGAGGGGGGCTGGCGCTGCGGCTGGTGGGGGGGTGGGAGGGGTGCTTGCGCTGCGGCAGCCGGGTGGGTGGGAGGGGGGGCTGCCGGGTGGGAGGGGGGGGGGGCTGGCGATCGGTGGTGATCGGTGCTGTACTTAACAGCACCGATCACTGTATATATATATATATATATGTGTGTGTATATATATATATATATATGTGTATATATATATATATATATATATATATATATATACACATATATATATATATATGTGTATATATATATATATATATATATACATATATACACATATATATATATATATATATATATATATATATCTATATATATATTTATATATATATATATATATATATAGGTCATATAAATGAATTTACCCCAAAGTCAAATATTTAACTGTGCTGCTGCTGGCGGGGGGGTGGGAGGGGGGCTGGCGCTGCGGCTGCTGGCTGGGTGGGAGGGAGGGCTGGAGGCAGGCTGCCGGGAGGGAGGGCGGGCTGCCGGGCGGGTGGGAGGGCGGTTTGCCGCTCGGTGGTGATCGGTGCTGTACTTAACAGCACCGATCACCACCGATCTCTGTGTTACCGTGCGGCTTAGCCGCCGGTAACACAGAAAACGCTGCAATTGGCTGTTCACTTTTGAACAGCCAATCGCAGCGATCGCCGACCGGGGGGGGGCACCCCTGCCCCCCCTGGGCGGCGAGGGGGGATGTCTGCTGTCAGGGACAGCAGACATCTCCAAACTGTCACCGCGTCTATAGACGCGGTGACAGTTTAAAGCCATGACGTATATATACGTCATGTGTCGGGAAGTACTTCCCGACCATGACGTATATATACGTCAAATGTCGGGAAGGGGTTAATAGAGGAGGACTTGTGTGATTGTTACATATCAATGAAGTATGATTACAATTGTCCAGAAGGTTTATTGTGCACTTGATTGATGTAGATTTGTAAATACAAGAAAGAAAAATGACCTCACACGTTTGTTTTAATCAAGAGTTATATTTCTAAAATAACAAATTCTCAGAATCAATACCTAATAGATTTCTGATAAAGAAAATATTGTTGGACAGACTTCCCAAAGAAATGGACTATAAAAATATATAAAGTGAAACATTTTTTTTTAATTAAATGTGTGCTATTAAATGTCTGGTAAAAAGAGAGGAAAACAGAGGGTGAGGTGAGGTGAGGAAAAAAAGGTGAATTGGGTGATACTTTGTGGATAATACATTGCCAAAATGATTCTACTGTACATCAATTAAGTGAACAATAATCCTTCTGGACAATTTTAATCATACTTCATATGGACTGTTAACAATCACACAAGTCATCCTCAATTAAGGAAATATTTGGTGCTTATCCACTATTATACACACACACACACACACACACACACACACACACACACACACACACACACACACACACACTCAAATGAAGTGAGCATTAGATTGTTATTAATACAATGTTTATTTTTTTACACCAACGTGCAATACTTTTTATCCCTAATATAAAAAGAATAAAGACTCAGACATCCCAATAGTAAGAGAGACATATTTATAACATTTTAAGATGAAAAAAAACATAATTGTTTTATTTGAAAGAAAATATAGATTTATAGTTAATAAAAACTGTTACAATTTAGGTGTAAATTGTTCAAACATGCAAAATATACCAATTTGTATTTTTGAATAATAAATAACATTTTTCCAATCAAGTCCAAGAAACAGGAAAAAAAACCTTTTATAGAAAAATCACAAAGTGTGACTTTTACAGAGACCAAGGTGTGTCAAATTGTGCCACACATAGCACAATAAAACCAAGATGTACAGTATGTGGACACATATGTACATAGTTTAGTACAGATTTTCTGTTCTATCATTGATGCTGGAACTACGTAATCTATCATTCATCCTGGGATTTCCATGGAGTAAAATTACCCTTTAACCTGGGATTTCCATGGAGTAAAATTACCCTTTAACCTGGGATTTCCATGGAGTAAAATTACCCTTTAACCTGGGATTTCCATGGAGTAAAATTACCCTTTAACCTGGGATTTCCATGGAGTAAAATGATTGTTTTAGCAGTGGGATAAAGCAGAACAAATATCCAGAATGTAAATTGCAGGATTTCATCTACTCGGTAAAATGGCGTTATTACAAATGACATTATCAGATAGAAAGCAAAGTCTACAGCCACACGTGCAATCAGTAATTTGACTGCTCGGAAGTGTCCCTGGACCTGGGCAGATGTTACTTGAGAGTCCCCCGTCTTCGTCCTGCAGATGTGTCTGAGCAAAGTCCTGACACTGACCCCGATACACAGACACGTTACACAGTATGGGACAAAAAAGCCAATAAATAAGATAAAGGTAAGGTGAACATAGTTCCAAGTAAATGTATTAGAAGACATATATGAGCCATCAGTGTAATTTCTGGAAATGTCAATGTTTATGGTCCATAGCATAGGCAGATTAATGACAAAGGGACCTACCAGTGATACCATTATGAGCTGAGGAACAGCAGATGGGAACCTTGCTTTGACACGATGGAAAAGCCAGTGGGGAATATTCACCAAAGTAACATAGTAAAAGATGGAGATCCAGGTGGCGTTCCAGACATCAAACTCAATCAAGGCAATTTGTAGCATCAATACAAATAAAAAGACGTGTCTGCCCAGTACCCAATATATCCCAAGGAAGTTACAAATACCATGAATGGTCATTACGCCCTGGAAGAGGAGACTGGAAATAACTGTAGCAAACTGGATTTTATCACAAAAATACAAATTGTTCATCTGTTTCCGGTGCCTGATGCACATGAAGAAAATTGGGCAGTATATGATGATCCCTGATATCCAAACAGTCACCATAGTAATGAGTATGAACAGGTCCAGTGCTGACCACATTGTCTGCCAAGATGCGATCCTAGCAATGAGCATTGTACAGAAGTAAAGACTGTAGTGACATGATGAGACTGAAAACCAGAGAAACATGAGCTTCAGATGCAAATGTACCCAGTATCAGTATCACAGGTGTGCTGTGTACAGTATATCAGCTGGTGTATCTGTAATCAGGATCCAGAGTGACACTTAATACAACAATATGTGAAAACACAAATAGCAGTACTCGATTAATTAATATGTGGGATTGTCTTATTTTATAATTAAATAATATTTATTTACATAAAAACAATAAAAAAATCTATAATAATAAAAACAATATCAAATGAGTGTGGCTGTTTTAGAATATTGGAGTGCAACCATTTAAGATGATGCCAGTTCTTTGGATGAATGGTAGTAAAGGTTCTATTTGCATAAAGTTCCACATATATTGGAAATATGATTTATCTCACCATTGGAGGAATGCTTGGTTCTTGTGATCCACTGTCCAGTGTCCTCACAATATTAAATCAAATAACAATAAAAGAAAACAACATCAGAATACAAGATCAATGCACAAATCCAACTATTCCCGCTAATTATTCATAGCACGAATTGCCAGTGGGAAGAAACTCTCTCTAAACAGTCTTGTCCACACAAAATTGAGCTATGCAGATGGAGTGGGAGACATCTTTGGCCGGCGCTCGCCAGAACACTTGCACTGGGCGCCGTCGATAGAGACTGGGACGCGCGTGCATCTCACTTGCACGTGCGTCCCAGTTTCCCGTCATCGCTTCAGGGAGATGGACAAGGTTAGGGGGGGGGTGCGGCAAGGCGGCGAGGACCCGGGGCAATCGTCGGTAAGGCTGCGGGGACCCGGGGGGAGCCCTGTTGTAAGGGGACATGCGTGCGCGTCCCCTTACGGCGGCTGGCAGGGCATGGCGGATGGCGACTCTTCCGCCATCCCCTGCAAAGATGTCTCCCGCTCCATCTGTATCTCTTATTTGATGGTAATAGAGAGAACAATTCTCCACTAGGGTGCAAAGGATCTCTCAGGATACTCTTTGTCTTTAAAAGGAGCCGGTTTCCATATATATGTTGAATACTTAGTAAGGCGACCCCCAATTATTTTGCTTGCCAGTGATACCACTTTCTGAAGAGATTTGCGGTCAGCGGCAGAGCAGGAGCCAAACCATATTAGGACACCATAGGTAAGAACGCTCTCAATAACGCTAGAATAGAACTTCACCAAAGTTCTCTTACACATGACAGCCAACAATATTTACATGTGTACTCCATAAAAGGTCTTTTAACATATTTATGCCTAAACATTTAAAATATTCAACTGTCTCAACTTGTTGACCATTCAAAACTATTGGGCAGTATGAATCTTGGTGGGACTTTCTAAAATACACAATCATTTCGTTAGTTTTGTCCACATTAAGGACCAGGCAGTTGTCCCTACTCCTACTATTATGGGTGCATATGGGCACCTGGTCCATGGGGCCAACACACTGATGGGAGGAAATGGGGCAGCAGTGTGACATTAGGGGTTCATGGTCTGGACAACACAGGTGCATCAAAATCATTTTCAGGGCACTTTGGGTAGCTGCAAAGGCAGGGGGCTACTGTATGGTAGCAGTTGCAGCAATTAATGCAAGGTTATTGTGTTAGATTGCGAATGCATCACAGGCCAAGACAGAATATACTGGGTGGTCTTTCCTTGTGCTGGGCGGCCTTGCCCTGTGGTGGCGGCCTTGCCCTGTGCCCATTGTCCCCTGGTTGCTTAGCAACCGGCAGGCGTCGCGGCCTGTGCACCGGGCGGAAGGGATGCGACCGGGGCAGACATGACATTCCCGGCGCTTGCATCGTCGGGTGGAAGTACCGGGCCACCCTTCTAAGGACGCTGGGACTCTGCTGTGGTGGCGGAGCAGCAGTGCTGATGTCAGCGCTACTGACAGTACCCCCCCTTGAGAAGAGGTTTTGAAACCTCTACCCACAGGCTAATGAGGGAATTCCTGAAAGAACCTTCTCTTGAGGCTAGGATCATGAACATCTCTATCAGGAACCCATGATCTCTCTTCTGGCCCGAACCCCGTCCAGTGAACCAAGAATCAAAGGGAACCACAAACAAACTTGGAGTCCAGAATGTTTTCCACAAGGAACTCTTGTTGTGTTTGAATATCCACGGAAAGGATTCCTCTGATGAACTTACGAGGAAACTTTTGGGAAAAGAAGACTGACTTCTGAAGAGAAGCGTGAAAGGTGTTTGAAATCTTGAGAGACTTAGGAAGCAGCAGACTAAATGCCACCGGATTAACTCTCTTAATGATTCTGTACGGACCGATGAACCTTGGCCCAAACCTTGCCGAAGGTTTGTGTAGTCTAATATTCCGGGTCGACAACCCTTGTCCGTTCAAGCATCACCAACCTTGAATGGACAAGGACGTCTGGACTTATCAGCAAACACCTTTTCTGTGAAAGCTGTCTCCTTCAGAGCATCATGTACCTTCCTCCATGTGGCCTTCAAAATGAAAGGCCCTCGACGGAGCAGAGGAGGAGGCTTGGAAAAAGGAATTAGCTTGGGGATGGTAACCGTAGACCGCAAAAAATTGTGAAATCTTGGAGGCAGAATGCATGGAGTTATTGTAGGCAAATTCTTCCAAGGGAAAGCAATCCACCCAATCATTTTGCAATTTGGAAATAAAGCATTGCAGGTACTGTTTCAGAGACTGATTCAGCTGCTCAGTCTGCTCATTAGACTGAGGGTGGAAGGCTGAAGTCAGGCTGATCTTGATCTACAAGAATGCACAAAACAATCTCCAAAACTGCGCAACAAATTATGGACCCCTGTCAGAAACTATATCCACAGGTAACCCATGCAGCCTGAATACGTGCCGCAGGAACAAAAAAAAACAATTCCTTAGCAGATGGTACCTGCTTAAGGGCCACAAAATGCGCCATCTTGGAAAACCTATCGATGATCACCCATATGGTCTGACAGCCAGCCAAAACTGTCAGACCCACCACGAAGTCCATTGCAATGTGGGAACATGACCTTGAGGGAATGGACAAAGGCATAAGTTCTCCATAAGGTCTGGACCGAGGAACCTTATGCCTGGCACAGTCGGGACAGGAAAAGACAAATTCCTTGACATCCCTGGACATTCCTGGCCACCATACAACTAGAGCCAGCAAGTCCAGCATCTTATGGACCCCAGGATGATCTGCTGTCTTGTTCTCATGAAATTTGACCAAGACTTTACTCCTGAGGGTTTCAGGCACAAACAGGCATCCATCAGGGTTTGGGCTGGAGCCTGGTTCTGAGCCTGGCAAATGAGACCTTCTAAGGTCAAATTGAGACCAGCCTGGATAAATGTGGTGAGCAGAATGGGAGCGGCAGTTACCTGGCCCTCATGCTGTGGAAGAAAACACTGGGAAAGAGCATCCGCTCTAACATTCTTTGGACCTAGCCTATACGTGATCAAAAAGTTAAACTGAGTAAAGAACAAGGCCCAGTGTTTTTGACAGTTATTTTGTTCAGGGCCTGAAGTCAATACACAAATGAAGGGAACCATCCTTTTTGGCTACAAAGAAAAATCTCACACTAAATGTCGACTTGGATGAATGGATAAACCCCTTATTTAGGCTCTCCTGAATGTATAATGAGATGTCTTCAGTGTGAAGAAGACCAACAGTGAGACGCAGTAACAGAGTTTTGGAAGAAATTATACCATTAGGCAATTAACTTCCATCAAGCCCTCTCATGGTAATACATTGCCCTAACGGAATTGAAGGAATACCGAGTTTCTCAGCCAGGGTGGCATCCAAGAATGAAGGCTGAGCAGCTAAAACTAACCCCTCCATACGCAATGGTAGTGAGTACGAGCAAAGAATTATGGGAGATCAGTTTCAGGCCCAAGTGAGTCTCCTCCTCACTCACTTGGCCTGATCTTTTGCTGACTTGCTAGGGCAATTACGGTACAGATGACCCTTATGGCCACAGTAAATGCAAAGACCAGCTCTAATCCTGCGGGCCTTCTCCTTGGCCGTGATCTGAATGGACCCCAACTGCATGGGTTCTTTGGAATCATCCGAGGCATCTATCACAAAAGGTATAGGGGGGAGAGTGACCCCCTCTCTGCTCTGCGTTCTTGGTTAATCTTAATAGATAACTCCATCAGCTTATCCAAGTATTCGGGAACCGGATACTGAATTAAACAATCTTTGATAGAATCGGACAAACCATAACGGAACTGGTTTTGCAGAGCCGGATCGTTCCAACCACAGTCATTCGCCCACCGGCAAATTTCAGTGCAGTACACCTCAACCGGATCCCTATCTCTGGAACTCAGTTATACCTACACCAGAGATCCTTAGAGTTGAACAAATAAGGAATAATTTTTGAGTTCCAGAAACAGCACACAGCGCTAAAATTAAATACAAAAATGATGTGAATAAAATAGTGAACAATTCAATGTGCCCAAAAACAAACTCAGGAGTACTTCCCTTCCGTATATTCCAATGGATGAAAGGTGAGTACGTCGATCCCTTTTCCAATGAATAAGAGAGTTCTTTAAGATACAGTATGTGGTCCGTTTTTTTCATACATATCTCAGAGTGATCATAAAAAATGAAAAAACATACATTGGCCCTTATTCAGATTTGATCGCTGTACAAATTTGTTCTCAAAATGGGCAAAACCATGTACACTGCAGGTGGGGCAGATGTAACGTGTGCAGAGAGAGTTACATTTGGGTGGGGAGTGTTGAACTGAAATCTAAATTGCAGTGTAAAAATAATGCAACCAGTATTTACCCTGCATATAAACAAAATATCTCACACAAATCTAATTCTCTCTATATATGTTACATCTGCCCCACCTGCAGTGCGCATGGTTTTGCCCATTTTGAGAACAAATTTGTATTGCAATCAGATCTGAATTAGGGCCATTGTGTGAACAGGTGAATACAATAAAGTAATTTTGTTCGAAAGTGCTTTGAGGTTGAAGTATTCTTTTTTGCACAGAGGAATTCGCTTCTCCTTGATTATGTATCTAACAGGGAATATGCTCCAGAAGCGTACCTCTACTCACATAAATATTATGTGATATAATCCCATCAAGGTATCTTTTCATAAAAAATTTCCGGAAATTATGTTTCAAACAGTAGGTTCGGAAATTTATGTTAGCGTACCCTTACTCACATCCGAGATGATGGATGAAAACACATAAAGGTATCTTTTCTATTACTGGTTCACGATAGTGATTCAAAAGAAATGGCGTACCACACTCACAGTGTTTTAGAATGGAACCAGATGCATCAAGGTTTCTTTTAAGTATCCAAAAAACCTTTGTGTTTGCAAAAAGGCTTGGGTCTCTCAATATGGATTTTTTTGGAGCCCAAAAAACAAGGAGAGTGATTTGTAGACTAAGCAAAAAAATTTAATTTGACAAAATGTCCATAGTTGGATTATGAATACATACAATGTGGATTCATATATACAAAATGGGTAAAAACATTCAAGGTAAAAAATTTACTAAAAAAAAAATAAATAAAAAAAAATAAAAAAAGATGCAAAATGGACGGCCCAGGAGGCGTGAAAACTACAACGCGTTGACACCAGGGACCTCTTGCATCTTGGACCTGCCTGACCTACGGAGGTAACATTGGATGCCCTAACCTTTCACTTTGTCCGGACCTTTACCATCTACTGTTTTTTTGTGACATACAAAAAACACACAATAATGAAACGCTCAATAAAAAAACTCAAAACAAATCAGGTGTTTTATACCAATCATATTTAAAATAATGACCAGCCTATTAAGGCACAAAATGTAACAATATTATAACAAATCGTGTATTCTATCCTGGGGCGTGTCTGTGAAAAATGCTGTAGATTGACAAGATACGGCCATTATCTCGACAATCCACGGATATTTTCGGCAAAACAGGCCGACTGCTCTTAAAGTTGGGTCCGTTCTGTCGTGCTGACTCTTTAATTCTGTTGGAAACAACAGCATTAAATAGGCGTATGCTGCTATTTCGACTGAAACAGCAGCAGGGATTGAATACCCCCCAAAGAGCCCGATTCAGGCCCTCTCGCTAGTCAGCATAAATGTTTTGCATACGAAGTGGGTGAGCACTGCCCGCTGTCCTGATGAACGCCATTTTACTACATTCCAGTTCTTTCTGTAAATTGCACAAATTAACTATTGTGTGTGTGTGTGTGACAGATCTGTCTATTATAGCAATTCCGACGTTGCTTGAACTGTCCGGAAACTTGTAACTTTAACATAAAGGGGACCATTTATCATTTTATATTTTGGCTAGATCCCCAAAAAACACCCATTTTTGTTGCTTAGCTGCAAATATTAAGTATCCCCCCAATGTATCAGGAAGGACCGCAGCAGGAATCTCTGATCCATGCTGCGATCCCTCCTGCACCGCCGCCGTCCGCCTCCCCCATAGGTTTCTATAGGGGATGCAAAGGCAGCGGTGCATCGCATCCCCGGACTACTGCCATTCTTAGATGGTGGTAGCCCATTGTAGCCTATGGGCTACACACTGCACTGCTGCCGGGGCAGTGCGGTCATCGGGGTCAGTGGGGGGGGGGTCAGCGATAACTGCGCATGCTCAGACCCCCCCCCCACCAGCTTCCAGCTCAGCACATCTCAGGGAGGGGTTCCCTGTCCCTGTGAGCAGGGATGATACATCCTGCTGTTTGGGTCACATTTTACAATGCGATCCTGGGCAGTAATATTCCGGCCAGATCACATTGCCAATGCGATCATTGATATAAGGGCCCCTAAATCTTTGAACTTCCTTTCCTCAGCGTACTTTGTTAGAGTCAGCGGTGTAGCTAGGTGCAATGGTGCCCGGAGCAAGGGCATGTTTCGCGCCCCCCCCCCCGGGGGGGATCAGCACTGACCATACATGCGCACACATATGCGTATATGCATATGGCTGTGCACATCGCAAAGTGGGTTCCTTTTCAGTGAAGATACATCCCCCAAGATACGATTGCATATTACAATGCGATCCTGGGCGGGCATCGGGGGTATATAAAATGGGTCCTCAATGCTTTGCCCCTCCAATTACTTTCACTGCTACAGGACCAGACAGACCCTGGCCAGAGAGGAAGGGTAAGTGTATTTGCAGTAGGGAGGGGGTGGTACAGAGTGGGGGGCAGAATGGGACTGGTGTTGGAGCAGGACATAGCATAAAACGTAAAAGGGGGTAGGCCAGAACAGAGCAGGGAGGAAGACATGGCAGGGAGTGAGGCAGGAGAGTGGGGGGAGTGATAAAACTGTAGACCCCCCTGTTACTGGGCCTATTAGTCAGTGACCGGACAATGTGCAGGTTCACACTGCCAGCACTGTTAAACACCCCCAGTGCACGCTTGATATTGTAAAATTACCCCCTCTGACCTCTAGCTGCTGCCAGCCACTTCCTGCGGAGCTGCATCGTCTTGCGGTGTGTTCTGACGGCAGCAGCTCCGTCTTGAAGTGCTACTAGTGCACTATACAGTGCAGGCAGGCGGGGGGCTGGGTCCTGGACTTAGGAGAGGGAGCCGAGCTGAGCGCGCGGGTATACTCCGCAGTCAGCACTGCAGATGCTGCTGTCTCTCTCCCCCATAGCTCCCAAACCGGCGCATGCGCAATGAGAGCGCTGGCCGGGTTTTTTTCTTTCTCAGGGCAGGGAGCGGGCGAGCAGGGCAGTGGAGCCGGCCGGCGGCAGAGTGCAAGCTCCGGCGCCAGGTTACATTACTGCGCCCGGAGCAAGCGCTCCGCCGGCTCCACCGTAGCTACGCCTCTGGTTAGAGTCATAAGAATTAGTTAAGCAGCTGTAGGTAATTGTTCGGTACTCTTTACCTAGAAGGGCGCCAGCGATTGAAATTGCGGGCGTCGGGGGTAAAAATCGCGGTCATCGCGGTCATCGAGGGCATCGCGGGTAAATCGGGATGCCCGCGATGACCGCGATGACCGCGATTTTCCCATAGGGAACAATGTTAAAAAGGCTGATTGACCGCGATTTTACTGTTAAATGCCTCAATGGACCCGATTTGGCCATAGGAATCAATGTTAAATGGGCCACAGAGCCCAAATAGGCACAATTAACCCTTAAATGTCCCCCCCAATTTTTAACGCCACCCCACGATCCACGCCAACCCGAAGCGTGGCGAGCGCAGCGAGCCCGCGAGGGGCGGCGGTACGCGTCCTCCGACCTTTTCATGCCCTACTATCCACTAGGGCGTGGAGTGAGAATAGAATAGTGTGGCGAGCCACCGAGCCCGAAGCGTGGCGAGCGCAGCGAGCCCCGCGAGGGGACGCGGATACCTTCACAGGTAGACGCGTCCCCTCGCGGGCTTCACAGGTGTCCGCGTCGCCATGGACACCTGTGAAGCCCGCGAGGGGACGCGTATAACTGTGAAGGTATCCGCGTCCCCTCGCGGGGCTCGCTGCGCTCGCCACGCTTCGGGCTCGGTGGCTCGCTGCGCTCGCCACACTATTCTATTCTCACTCCACGCCCTAGTGGATAGTAGGGCATGAAAAGGTCGGAGGACGCGTACCGCCGCCCCTCGCGGGCTCGCTGCGCTCGCCACGCTTCGGGTTGGCGTGGATCGTGGGGTGGCGTTAAAAATTGGGGGGGGACATTTAAGGGTTAATTGTGCCTAATTGGGCTCTGTGGCCCATTTAACATTGATTCCTATGGCCAAATCGGGTCCATTGAGGCATTTAACAGTAAAATCGTGTCCATCGTGCCTTTTAACATTGATTCCTATGGCAAATCGGGAGCATCGCGTCGCGGCCATCGCGGGTACATTTATGGCCGGCCGCGACGCGACCGACACGATTTCCATGTTTAACATGGGTTTCAATGGGAAATCGCGGTCATCGCGTCGGTCGCGTCGCGGGCAGACATAAATGTACCCGCGATGGCCGCGACGGGCGCCCATCTAAGTAAAGAGTACCAATTGTTCTTAGAATTAACAGCAAAGCACTTTGTAATCCGTCCTTATTCTTTTTTTTTATGGCATAATTAAACAGATTCTTCTATAATAACGCACTATCTTCTGTGGGTAAGCGGAATGAGGAAACGTTTATCACTCTAAGCTGTACAATGTTTCTTTCTGCTCTGTAACACATGAACCTTTTCCCCTTTTTCAACAAGGTTCTTTCAAACTGTAGAAGTTAATTCATTTTATGTGTTAAGGCCCACACAATAGCCAATGCCCCTGACACCGCCAATATCGGCAGCTGGTAGGGGGTGGGAGCTGGCATTGGTAAATGCATACACACTAGCCAATGCCCCTGACACCGGCAATATCGGCAGCTGGTAGGGGGTGGGAGCTGGCATTGGTAAATGCATACACAGTAGCCAATGCCCCTGACACCGCCAATATCAGCAGCTGGTAGGGGGTGGGAGCTGGCATTGGTAAATGCATACACACTAGCCAATGCCCCTGACACCGCCAATATCGGCAGCTGGTAGGGGGTGGGAGCTGGCATTGGCAAATGCATACACAGTAGCCAATGCCCCCTACACGCCAATATCGGCAGCTGGTAGGGGGTGGGAGCTGGCATTGGTAAATGCATACACACTTGCCAATGCCCCTGACACCGCCAATATCGGCAGCTGGTAGGGGGTGGGAGCTGGCATTGGTAAATGCATACACAGTAGCCAATGCCCCCAACACCGCCAATATCGGCGGCTGGTAGGGGGTGGGAGCTGGCATCGGCAAGTGCATACACACTAGCCAATGCCCCCGACATCGCCAATATCGGCAGCTGGTAGGGGGTGGGAGCTGGCATCGGTAAATGCATACACACTAGCCAATGCCCCTGACACTGCCAATATCGGCAGCTGGTAGGGGGTGGGAACTGGCATCGGTAAATGCATACACAGTAGCCAATGCCCCCGACACCGCCAATATCGGCAGCTGGTAGGGGGTGGGAGCTGGTATCGGTAAATGCATACACAGTAGCCAATGCCCCAGACACCGCCAATATCGGCGGCTGGTAGGGTTGGGAGCTGGCATCGGTAAATGTATACACAATAGCCAATGCCCCCGACACCGCCAATATTGGGGCCTGGGAGGGGGTGGGAGCTGACATTGGCAAGTGCATACACACTTGCCGATGTTAGCTCTGAAGTGAGCGATGGCAGGGGCACAGCGGGGGGGGGGGGAGTGATGGCCGAGCAGCAGCATGGTCGTCGCTAACGATGACCTCCCTCGTCCGGACATGCTTGGATGAGGGAGGAGATCGTTAACGAGGTGCAGGA
Organism: Crinia signifera; assembly: GCF_055691185.1. NCBI lineage: Eukaryota > Metazoa > Chordata > Amphibia > Anura > Myobatrachidae > Crinia > Crinia signifera. Next base: position 5,878,049 of record NC_139223.1, read on the forward strand.
GTGTACACCGTTAATGACAGGGAGTGTACACACTAGGCGATATTGTCCACAGTTCTCTGGTCTTTCTGGCAGACATTGTTACCAATATTTCCCTGTGTGTATGGGGTTTAACAGTCTAGTCTGAGAGTAATAAATATATCACACAACACACGGTATGCAGAGGTTTACTGTAATTAGTGTCCACTGCTGTACAATACTTGTACTGGACCGTTAATGCTGAGATCCTGCATTATTCTTCTCCTGGTAAATAGAAGCTATATAGGATGCAACTGTCAATCTCTCTGTAATTACTTCAGCTACAAAACAGTTATCTGCTCCCTAATTGCAATATAGGCAAATCCCAGTGTAAAGGTATGCCTACATTTCAGTCTCTAAGTCCCTTAGGGATACGGTCATTGGGTCTACAACAACTCAGTCGACAGTCATTAGGTTGACACTACTAGGTCGACATGCAGCAAGGTCGACATGGGTTAAGGTCAGCATGGTTCAAGGTCGACATGGGTCTAGGTCGACACTCAAAAGGTCAACATGGGTTTTTTCACTGTTTTTTGAGCCGACGTGCTGACAGGCGGTATTTCATGCCCTACCATCCACTAGGGTGTGGTGGGAGAATAAAATAATGTGCTTGAATCATTGCAAGCATTGCAAAGGGATGTGGTTGACTTGAAACTGTGTCCATGTCGACTGTGTCGAAATATGGGTAAAAAAACCTGTGAAAAGCGCCATGTCGACCTTTTGACTGTTGACCTTGCCCATATTGACTTTTTGTTTGTGTTGAGCTAATGACCTGTCGAACTAGACCCATGTTGACCTAGAACCATGTTGACCTTGACCCATGTCGACCTTTTGCTTGTGTTGACCTAATGACCTGTCGACCTAGACCCATGTTGACCTAGATCCATGTCGACATTGGCCCATGTCGACCTTAACCCATGTTGATCTTGCTGCATGTCGACCTATTGGTGCTGATCTATTGACTGTCGACCTAGTTGTTGTAGACCACACGATCCCAACCTGTCCCTTACGCTTTGCACCGTAAATGCCAGTTTACCCAGGGTCCGCTTTCCTGTAGGTTGTTACACTGCAATGTCACCGCTTGTTATGTAGGCCTCCTGATCCTTCCACATTGCTTCAGAAATCACCGGGGATTAACTCACCAAACACCCACCTCTGACTTAGCCTGCTGCCTCCGCTCCCCGCAATGAGTCTCTCCCCAGTTCAGCCCACCACCAGCCTTCGTCCACCAGTTTGGGTCTCTCAAAAGGACGTTCTAACCACCGCCAACCTCTTCTCACTAAGCTATGCCTGCGGAATGGACCCTTAATGATGTGACTCACTGAGAAGCTAAAGCCATGATCCAGCACCTTTTCCTGGGTTTTCCACTTCTGTTCTTTGAAGATGATGTGATGTTAGGTGAGGGCGCAAGTTGTAAGATGCTCTCATGGCGTTTTTGACTTTATTTGTAATTTCTGTTGGTGTAGGTTTTTTTTTTTTTTTTTTTTTAACGGCTGGATTATACCTGGATTGTTCACCACACATTTATATTCCCCTCCAGCTATACGTGAACCCAGTGGCTGATGGGAAAAGTTAAAAGACAGAAGTGGTTCTAGCCACAACCCCTTCTCCCGTTCTTCTCGAGCCCCAGTCCTAAAGGGGGTTACCTGTTTAGTTTCCCCTCTATGAGGACAATAATAGCTTTTGCTCAAAGTCTTCTGCCATATTTTTTACATTGACCAAGAATATCTGGAATAATCTGATTATTTTCTTTAAATAAATTGTATTCCCCCTCTGTGTGGGAATTACTGTAAGTCTCTGAGTGCTCTCCATGAGAGAATACAGTATCATCAATTTATATTACTGAATATTTATCATAGTACACATATGGTTTATTATCAAAAATAAAAGGTCTAGGCACTTTTGCGGTACCACAAGTATACAGCCAAAAGGTGACTGGAGAATGAGACAGTGGTGGTTTTATAATGAGTGCATTGTTTGCATTATATACGGGCCCCTGAGTTCAGAAAGGGCCCACAATGAACACAATGCACCCATTTAAAAAAAAAAATGAACCCTCAGAAGTCAGTTACACTGGGGAAATCCCGGCCAGAATGGCAGCAGCACCATTTTGCCATATACACCGACAGGAAAACACTCCGGCACATCTACAATGCCGACAGCCAAAGTAATGATACAAATAATACCGAATACAGTTTTTCATGATTTTTTTCTCCAAAACTGACTTGTTTATACCATCCCAGTGGGCATAGAGAGAGATTGCAATAGTGTGTGGAGTGCAGCGGGGCATCGTGCCCGGAGCATGGAGAGCACACTGAGACATGTAAGGGGATGCAGTTTATTAATACGGTGTCCATGTCAACATTATAACTGTGTCGGTATTTTAACATGTTCAGCATGATGATCATTTCGATACACTGAGGCCGTTATTTAGATCTGATTGCAGTACAAATATGACAGTCGTCATTTCCTCAGTCGGTATTATGTGTGTGTCGGGATATTAACCATAGGTATTTACACACTGCCGGTATAGCAGTGTCGGCCCAGTCAGAGGCAGAACTTTGGGAGGCAATGGAGTCATCTGCCACCGGGCTCCTGCTCCCAAGGGGGCACCTCTCCTCCCCTGCCAGTTTAAATCAGTTAATTGACAGCCGTAGATATCACTTTTGTGTCTGACTCTCCCTCCATAGATGTCACACTCTCTTTATTTTAAACATAATACACATAACATACACACATACATACATATATTTATATAAGTTTATGTGTGGGGGGGGAACAAATATTTATTTTGCCTCCGGGCAACTGGGAAAAACTTGCGCCACTGAATCCAGTAATTGTTGGTCATACTGTAAATCATACTGATCCTGTGCATTTTACCAAATGTCCATTACTGGGCTATGGGGCCAGATGCTACAAGCATTGAAATTCCAATTTGTAAAGACATTTTTGATATGCCACTTACTGTATTTAATTCTGCAAAAAACTTTTTAAAGCAAACTATTAACAGATTATGTCTAAATAAAAAACTATTGTTGTTAAATATTTGCAATTACATTTTTACAATTATAAATAAAAAAATATGGATGTTAATTTAAAAAAACAAAATGTTGATCCCTGATGAAAATAAAGAAAAAACAATAGACAATGATTGTGGTTGGTACAGGTAAAAAGGGGGGGACATTAACTTGTTTAATTACCAGGATGCCTAGGGGATGCTGGACGGTCCATGTCTAGGATGTGTTCACCAGGCAGGAGGTAAGGGGCAAACACTTGGTGCAGCTCTTCTTCATAGCTGCGGTAGTGGACTTGAATCGCACAGCCACCTCCTGTTTTGTGCCTCTCCTTAATTTAACTTTTTGCCACCCACTTAATATCAAAGGGTTTTTTAATAAATGTTTTTAACATTGCATTGATAAGGGCTCACTGTGTTTACCGCATTGGCCACATTCACCCATATCGCTCTATTATGAACTGCCGATGTACGGTGGGACTCATCACCAAGCAGCTTGGGATACACTTGGACCATGCTATGAACCAAGGCACCATTTTCATCGAAAGTAATACAGACATTCCAGCCATGGTGTCTTACCAGGAGCTACATCCTCACTCTCCTAATCCTGCACCTCCAGCTCCATCAGAATCACTACCTACCTCCAGAACAACCTCCTCCTTCTCCTCCCGTTACAAATTTTGCACAGTTAGGACCATGGTGGTTATTGAACCCATGACCTTGGGCAGTAATGCTAACCACAACACCATCCATGCTGTAACAATAATAATAATAATAATAATAATAATAATAATAATAATAATAATAATAATACAGGTTGAGCATCCCTTATCTGAATATCCGTTATCCGAATTATTCCGAAAACCAAAAATTTTTTTTTGCCTCAAACTTACTGAGGATACCTGTAACAGCACTACTGGGGACATGATATGTAACAGCACTACTGGGGACATGATATGTAACAGCACTACTGGGGACATCTGTAACAGCACTACTGGGGACATGATATGTAACAGCACTACTGGGGACATGATATGTAACAGCACTACTGTGGACATCTGTAACAGCACTACTGGGGACATCTGTAACAGCACTACTGGGGACATGATATGTAACAGCACTACTGTGGACATCTGTAACAGCACTACTGGGGACATCTGTAACAGCACTACTGGGGACATCTGTAACTGGCACTCTATGCGTGCAAGACAATGATTGCTTGGCATTCAAATCCAGGGTCTGAGATAGTACACAAATTTTGTTTCATGTTTTGAAACCTTGTTTTTTTGAACAAATAAAATATATTTGTGTGTATTTCATGTGGTTGATGTGTTTATACAACATAAATGCAAGATACTTTAAAATATATCATTGAAATATTAAAATATTCAGAAATACGGACTAATTCCTTATCCAAAATTCTCCTGGTCCCGAGCATTTTGGATAAGGGATACTCAATCTGTAATAACAATAATATTTTTTTTTTCTCTTCAAGCCTTAAATGTACTGACATTTATTGTTACAAGTATTTAGGGTTTTTGTTTTTTTTCGGTACTCACTGGTCCCATAACAAGAATTAGATAGACTTAGCAACAACAACCACAAAATAAAAAGAAGACTAATACCCCTTTCAGACCACACTGTTTACCCGTTATTTTGCCATTTTTTTTACCGTTTTAAAATGGTAATTTGTGCAGTCTGAAAGGTGCAGAGTGAATTTACCGGTTCTATTGAACTGGTATTTCTAAACGGTAATAAAGCAGGGTCCTACCCGTTTCAGACCCGTTTTTTTCATCAACTGTTTTCTATGGGTTAAAATGGGTTCGGTGTTGTGAAGGAACAAAAATTGCATTGAAATACCATTTAAGGACATGCGGTGTGAAAGGGGTTTTAGCTGGCAGACCCGTTTTTAGAAACGTTTTCAAATACCTGGTCAAAGCCAGTTTTGCAGTCTGAAACAAGCATAACTGTATATGTATTTTTGTATTTCTTAAATTGTTATCTAAACCTGACGACAAACATGCAGTGTTTGTCTGCTTTATATATTGTTGTACAATATACAGTATACAGTATATATGTTTCATATCCATTTCTATGCAATACATGTTTGACATTTTACATTGGTCTAGTAATGGTAATATTTTGCTTTATCGCCCCTAAACTGACATATCTACATTGTGCAGATAATGAAACCACTCTTAATAATTCTAGATGACTACTTATCTACAGAAAATCCTGACAAACCCAACACGTAATTTCTTAGTTGTAAATATCAGAGTGAGAGCCTGTAGGGTCCAGAAACAATAAATTATAACAGAACATATCCCTGCCAGAGGCAGCGGCAATTTTACCCAATTAGATAGCTGCTGTGATACATAATATGAAGCATTCAGCACTAGGAGCAGGAACATAGTTTTGGCTGCAGCTATGTGAGCTTCCAGATGGGAGTTATCCAGGCTGGGGGACCTCTGTACCCTCCGGATGTGTAGCATGATAGATGTGAGCGTGGAGCCCAGAGACACCAGGATCAGCAGGAACGGTAACGCTGTCATGTACGACATTCCGTATAGAACATCCACAACTTTGGTGCTGTACGTAGCATTGACTCTGGCACAGTAAGAAGTGCTGTTATATGGAATATACAGAGGAACTGAGAGAAATATATAACCAAACAGAAATACCATTAAAATAATGGAAACCAAAATGGTTCCTCGTATGATACAGGGCAACATTGTGGCAAGCCTGGATTTAAGGAATAGGATGATCCGGTGCTGGAAGGAGACCAGCTTGATGCAGTAGAATGTGCACAGCCATGATGTTAGGGAAGCGGTGCAGAAAATGGAGATTGTGAAGAATATATGAATATATATTGTACACACAGTGGAAACCATAGATATGTCTAGCCAGATAAATATTGTTATATTCAGAAAAAATTGGAAACTCTGTAATATTGCACTGGACAATCCAAGGAGAAATAGAATGAGATCTCGAGGATTTCTCTTTCCATCATGTATCCAGCTGCGGAAGCTGACAACGACTATATATAAGTTCAAGAATGTCCCAGAAGATGATGTTAAAATGATTAATGCCAGAAAAGCAATTTCAACAGGCAGCATTGTATAATATTGTATGGCAAGTGCTCGCACAAATCCCAATACTCTCTCTTTCTCTTCTATCTCTCTGTCCTTGCTTTATCTGTGTTGCATTTTGTATGCATTTGCTAATTTGCAAACAGTAGCATCTTCATTTGGTTCTAAGTAAGCCGTCAGTGTCACCTGTATCACATAACGTTGCATAACTTTGCATGAGTAGACGGATAATTTGCAACAAAACTCAACGATTTGCGATGTGTCATAAATGTAAATGTTTGGTTTCCTGTAATACGCAAGCTTTGCTTTTCTGTAGTCACATAAGTATCTAAGACACCATTACTAATTCTTGTTAAATTATTGAAGACTCTATTCCATGGAGGGGTTTCATTCCCAGCCGAATTTATTGGCCAGGCAAAACATCTGCAATAATTCACTGATCAGTATTCAATCACAGGCATTTTCACCTATTTTTGAGTCTATTTTCACCAATGATGGTTCACATTTGTTTTCTGCAGATCGGGATGTGCAAAAATATCTGCAAATTCAACAAAAACATCAAAATTTGCGGCAATTTTGCCAATCCACATGGTTTTTGCTGAAAAACTGGCACTGGGATTGTATCGGGCGAGTCAAATTCGACCAAAAACGGGAGAAAATTGCATATTTTTCACCTGACAAAAAAAACTTTTTGGTTGACCTGGGTCTGAATTTTGTATTAGAAATGTTAATGGAGCTAGGTGGCTTGGAGAAGCTTCTCCTCATACAGGTTGGCTGTAGGCTGGTGAGTCACGTTGGGTCTTGGAATACTGAGACAAACTGAGACAAAATAAAATAACTAATTGGTACACAAATTACTGTAGATATCACAGATTGGAACAGACCAGTAAATGCAGCAGAACAACAGTAGTCAGGTGCTGTAGATTAATCTTGGCAAGTATAGTAATTAGTGCATAGTGGGGCACTTGCTTACATACGCTCCTGTAGTGCCACACACTGCAATAGGAACTGGTGTTCTCATTCACCATCCTCACATTGAGTTTAGTGAAAGCCAGCTGCGATGCGGACACACACGGTGTGCCACTACATTGAGCTGCTATACAAACACACACTATATATAACTAGTATACACATATATATATATATATATATATATATATATATATATATATAAAACGACACACTAGGTGATTCATCGCGCCCTACAGGCGCTCTTCACACCGTCGTAAGGGGCTGCGCCCCCTTAATTTGTGAACGTTTGTATTGTGAGAAATATGGTTAGAATTGTATGAAAGATGCCTGTATTGCAACTTGAGTTATAGGTGAATGTGTTAAATAGAGAGCATATGATTTGGAAGGGGGTGTGTATTGTTTTGTTTAATTAAAAAGCGGTTACAGAGTAAGATGTACATTGATAGTGTGGAGGGTACAGTGACATTTGTGGGTGTGAGGGGGGTGCATGTTGTTGAGGTGTGTGTGTGCAATAGTATAGTAGGGTGTTTTTTAATTCAGGGGCTCCCCGCTGGCGGAGGTAACGACACAGGAAAACAGGAGGCTGGGTAGTGATAGGGGTGTGTGGTCATAAGGGGGACTAAAGAGGAGGGTGGGGGACACTGTGCAGCTTCTGCCAGTGGGTGAGGGTCCAGCGTGGAATCACAGGAGTACAGGACAGTGGCCCTGAGTCAGCGTCTCCTCATACTGGGTGGGATTTAGGGTGCATAAGAGCAGGAGGCTGGGCTATGAGGCATGAGAGGGGTATGTGGGCAACACAGCGTCAGAGACTCCCCAGTGGTGGAAGTTACGGGTCAGGAGAGCAGGAAGCTGGGTAGTGATAGGGGTGTGTGGGCATATGAGGGACTAAAGAGGAGGGTGGGGGACACTGCAGCTTCTGCCACTGGGTGAGGGTCCAGCATGGCAGCACAGGAGTACAGGACGGTGCCCCTGAATCAGTGTCTCCTCCTACTGGGTGGGAGTTAGGGTGCATGAGAGCAGGAGGCTGGGTGGTAAAGCATGATAGGGGAATGTGGGCAACACAGGGTGAGCAGGTCCCCACTGGCGGAAGTTACGGGGCAGGAGAACAGGAGGCAGGGCAGTGATAGAGGTGTGTGGGCATGAGGGGTAGTAAAGGTTTTTGGCTGTTGTTGAGTAGGGATAGGCATTGGTGCAGACGCCATCGATGGTTGGCATTGATGGCGATTTTGCACCCTGCCATCGATAGTAGTAACATATTACTTGGATAACCATCGATTGTTGTAGCTATCGATGGTCATCCATTATATCTGACTGAATAGGCCGTGGGTCAATCAGAACTTGGTGGTGGGACTTCCAGGTGTGGGTAGTGTGTAGCTATGCTCCATGTCCCAGCACCTTAAAAAAATTTAAAACTCGATCGGTTCTCCTTTGCCATCGTTGTAGGGAAACCATCTGGTCCTCCCACATTGATGGCAAAAGTATTCAACATCAGCCATAAACCATCGATTATTTGAAATCATTGATGGTCAATAGGCATCCCTAGAACTCAAGGAGGGTGGGGGACAGTATGCAGCTCCTGGCAGTGGGTGAGCGTCTCCTCCCACTGGGAGGGAGTGAGCGTGCATGAGAGCAGGAGGATGTATAATAGTAGTATGTGGGCAAGACATTGATAAAAGTTGTGGCGCTGGTGCAGAGGACCGCGGGGACACTTCTGGCAGTGGGGGAACCTGCAGTGCGGCAGCCAGGGCTGGATTTTCCACCTAGGGGCGGCACCTGCTTGTGGCGGTACAGGATCCCCCATTGTCATGGGGGTACGTGAAATGCGGGAGCGGGGTCGCGGGGGTCCGTTGGGGGGTGGAATTGCCGGAAGGGGGTCAGGGGGGTCTGCAAATTGTGGGAGGGGGGTGCGGGGATCCGTGATTAGCGGGAGGGGGTGGAGTGGGGGTCTGCAAATCATGGGAAAGGGAGCGGGGGGGCTTGAATCGTGGGAAGGGGGGTCCGCAAATTGCGGGAGGGGGGTTGTCGGGGTTAGTGAATTGCGGGAGGGGGGGTTTGTGGAGATCCGTGAATTGCGGGAGGGGCGCGGGGGGTCCGTGAATCAAGGGAGGGGAGGGCGCAGGGGGGTGGTGCGGGGGTCCGTGAATCGCGGGAGGGGGCATGAATCACGGGAGGGGGGTCGTGGGGGTACCGTGAATTGCGTGAGGGGGGGCGTGAATCGCGGGAGGGGGGTCCACGAATCACGGGAGGGGGGTGGCGGTCCCGCGAATCATGGGAGCGGGTGTGGGTCCCGCGAATTGTGGGAGGGGTCACGGGGGTCCCGCAAACTGTGGGAGGGGGGGTCGCGGGGGTCCCACGAATGGTGGGAGGGGGGTTTGCGGGGGGGTAGGTCACAGGGGACCCGTGATTCACGGGAGGGGGGGTCGCGGGGGTCCCACGAATTGCGGGAGGGGGGGGCGGCGGTCCCGCGAATCGCGGGAGGGGGGTGCGTGGTCCCACAAATTGCGGGAGGGGGGGTCGCGGGGGTCCCACAAATTGTGGGAGGGGGGGTTGTGGGGGTCCCGCGAATCACGGGGGTCCCACGAATGGCGGGAGGGTGGGTCGCGGGTTGTGTGGAGGCGGGAGCCGTCCCCACGGCGCTGTCAGCTGACGTCAGCGGCATTGGGTGATGGCGTCTGCCTAGCGTGCACCCATCAACATGATTACATGCATATACAAAGTGTACTACATCGCGGCATCCTAAAAAATATAATAGAATGCATAGGACATGATATAATCAAAACATGTGAGGAGTAATCAGGAGTACTAACTGTAAGATTATAGAGCATAACAAGGCTAAAGACATATATTAATGCAAACGAGTCTCATGTTATAATAGTGCTTGTTTAAACCAAAGGGTGCCACTGTACCAACTCTAACTATCCACCTGGCTTCACATTTAAGCAGTGCAGTATCCCGATCCCCGCCTCGCAGAGATGCAGGGACATGGTCTATCATTCTATATTTGATTGCTTGATGTTCTGGCTCTGTTTGTAGCAGAATAAATGTGGGTTTTTTTTGCACATATCCCCTATTGTGGGGTCCATGCTCAGGATGTGCCAGTGTGTCATCATTGCAGACCGCAATTTGCCAGATGTAATTGAGTATGTATTCGAGAACATAATTCTCTCCTCCTTGTCCTTCCTCCTTGTTCCCATGCTCAAAATGTTGTTTTGTTTTAGAGCAAGGCATCTTGCTCTGACATTATTGATCTCTTTCATGGCATAGCCTCTATCTGAGAAGCTCTTGCTCATATGGTCCAGAACACCAGCACACTCCTCTTGACGAGAGGTGATCCGTACAGCCCTAAGTAATTGGCCATATGGTAGTCCAGCCTTAAGAGGTTGTGGATGGAAACTAGTTGCCAAAAGCAAACAGTTTTTACCTGTAGGCTTTCTGTATAGAAATGTAAATAAAATATCAAAGTATATTTAAAGAACGCATATGTGATCCTTCCCACTCAATGTGATAAGTGGGCATGTGTCTAAACATATCACACGTCATCGCCGTGTAACATCGTGAGGGGGGAATAGGAGACCCAGTCTGTACATATATTTTTTTCTGTATAGCCTTGTGATGCATTGAAGAGAAAAACAGGGGGTTTGAGCAGCGCTAAAAAAAAAAAAAAGGTAAACTGTGGAGTGTTGGTAAAAAATAAATGAAAAGATTGGTTAGATCTAGTACAATTATTTATTAATTCTAAAAAAGAGGAGTAAACATGTAGCCAGAATACATGGATATTTTTAAAAGCGGTTTAAAATAAATGTTCGTATCTCACCAAACCAAACCATGGAATAAGTATGACCAGGAGAGTCCCACAAGTCAGAACGGAACTGTAATACTGTCCCCAATATGGCAATAGGGAGGGAGAACTAGATGTGATGAATTGATCATCAACAATTGATATAGAGACGTCTATAGACTCAAAACTAGCGGTATGGGTGAACCTAATAGAGCCAGGGAGGGAGTTAAGCTGCCCAACAAACTCATCTAGGAGCTCAAGACCACCTGTCCAAACAAAAAAATAAATTATCGATGTATCAAACATACATCGAAACAAAACAAGAAAATTTGGCATCTGACATAATGAAACGACTCTCAAAATCATATATAAACAGGTTCGCATACGATGGGGCCATGTTTGACCCCATTGCAGTCCCCTTGAGCTGTAAATAAAAATTATTATCGAAAAGAAAACAATTTTTATGTAAAATAACTTCAATAAGTAAAATCATATATATATATATATATATATATATATATATATATATATTTAACCTCTTTTTTTGCATTTTTATCTTTGTCTGGCCAGACAGTGGGTAAGAGAATTCTGCTTATCACTACTAAGTGATATAAATACCTATGATCCACTGTGGACAGGGTTTGAATCATTTAAATCAGCTGGACTCATATGTTCTTCATTGGCAAACGTGGGGGGGGGTTTCTGGTTTCCTGGAAACCCCTCTCCTCTTGCCTTTTGAAATTATGAAAGAATAGCACTGATATATAATATGATCAAAAGAGCTGCCACCACATCATGGAGTTTAAAGGACAGAGCAGGGCTGTTGCACACTGCCTAGAGTACCAGGTTCTTTTACCACATTAATACCACTTTTACACCAAGACCCAGATCTGACCCAGTATTTAGTACACAGTATTTATTTATTTTGATATGTTTAACCTTTTCCTGACCACTTATCTTATTTAAATGTTTGAAACAGCCTGTACTATAGACCATCTGTACTGTTAAATATTAATACTTGGTACTTGTTTCCTAGCACGGCGCCACCGATTTACATTGTATGGCATTGGGTATGAAAAATCGGTCGCATCGCATCGCATGCAACCAGATTGTATGCGATGCGAAGCAACTGATTCGACCCGATTTTTAATTGTACAACCACCCTGATGGCTGATTACAATGTTAAATGCCCCCCCTAGACACGATTTTTAATTGCACACCCACCCTGATGGGTAATTACTATGTGCAATGCCCCCCCATTGTTAACGCCACCCCAGTATCAATGCCAACCCGAAGCGTGGTGAGTGGAGCGAGCCTGCGAGGGGCGGAGGTATGCGTCCTCCGACCTTTTCATACCCCCACTATCCACGTCGGCGTGGAGTTGATTTTATATAGTGTGGCGAGCGCAGCGAGCCCCCGAGCCTGAAGCGTGGCGAGGTGATGCGCATTACTTCACATGTATTCCGCGTCCCCTTGTGGGGCTCGCTGTGCTCGCCACGCTTCGGGCTCAGTGGCTCACTGCGCTTGCCATACTAAATAAAATCAACTCCACGCCGACGTGGATAGTGGGGGTATGAAAAGGTCGGAGGACGCATACTGCCGCCCCTCCCGGGCTTGCTGCACTCACCACGCTTCGGGTTGGCATTGATCGTGGCGTCACGTTGACAATGGGGGGGCATTTGACATAAAAATAACCATCCTGGTGGGTATACAATTAAAAATCGGGTCTGGGGGGGGGCATTTAACATAAGAATCAGCCATCAGGGTGGCTGTACAATGTAAAATCAGGTTGAATCGGTCGCATCGTCTTTAAAACCTGAAAATCGGGTCGGTCGGGTCTGATTGGGTCCCATTGCATACCATAAGTTATGGTATGTGATGGGACCCGACGGGCGCTGTGCTAGGAAACAAGTACCTAATCCTTTATTCCATACAGTATCCACTGTATAAAAAGACACATTTTCATGGCTGTTACCACTCCCCCAGACTCCCGTACTTACTCCAATGCACCGCAGTGTGGGAGATTTTGGATTACATTTGGAAACCCCCTTCTAAAAATACTGAGTTTTCCACTGGAGGTCTCTGACAACAATCTACCGGCTGTTTAAGCAATCAGCAGCTGTGCTATACAGTATTAGTCAATTAATTAGTATTATATGCATAGTGGTTTTTAATATCTGTTTCTATCACTGGCCAGTGAAATATATTAGTTTAATAAATTTTATTATGTTTTTATATACATTGAGTCTAGCGCGTTGTTATATTCATATACTTTAGCAATTTGTGCCATTCTTTGCTAGCAACTAACAATATGTCTTTCATCTAAATTTGTTTTGAAAGTAGCCCAGCTGGTCCTCAGGGTCTGCAATTGCTCATTAAAATGTATTTAAAATGTATAATCTCCTTATCTTTTCTACCCCGATTGATTACCCATAGAGAGTGATTCTGCAACACACAGAAATATTCCTATTTCATGGAGCTTCTTAGCTTCTTCTGTTGGGACCAATTTCACACATTTAAAGATTGCAGATGAACTCAACACTCCACCCATACAACACTCACACATGGACATGATAATCAATGATCAGTTGCACTGAGAGGGGGGATAGGTACTTTTAGCCCAAGCTCAATGGAGGGGCCCAGGACACACTACCCCCTCCCCATTGCAGAGAGCTGAGGACAGAGAGAGAGAGAGAGCTAACTAACTTTTGTTGCAGCAGTCTCTTTCCCCAGCCCAGCCCACCCTGCTCAATACTGTGTGCTGAGCTGGGGAGAGCGGCAGCGGCAGCCTGTTCTTTCTCCCTGAGCGGTTGTGAGATGCTTCCCACCGTCCCCTGCTAAGTGTTTTTTCAGGGGTGTGGCCACGCCCCCTTATGTTGCCCATGGTCCTTAATCTTTATGGGGCCCAGCAGAGCTGTTGGTGCCCATGTCAATGATCACCAGATTGGCTGCACATCTCTCCATGCATGTATTGGCACCCTCTCAAATGATGTACACAAGAGACTAAAATTGATCAATTGAAATATAAAATTGTATTACCATGCACTTTCTGTGGGAGGTAATAGATGGGTCCTCTAGTCTTAGGATGTCCCTAGTCATTTTTTTCAGATGCCGTAGGCATTTGCCTATGGTATTATGCCGATGACTAGGGCCGTCTCTGGCTGGATCCACCGCTGCCCACAGGAGATGGTAAGACACCAATAGGCTACCGGGAAAGGTTGGTTGAAAGATAGAAACTTTCAAATATATCAAGGGTTTTAAATAGGTACAGGTGGGAGACATTCTTCACAGGAAGAGGAGCAACAGAACACGAGGACATGCACTGACACTAGAGGGAGGAAGGTACAGGTGGGAGACATTCTTCACAGGAAGAGGAGCAACAGAACACGAGGACATGCACTGAAACTAGAGGGAGGAAGATTCAGGGGAAAAGTGAGGAAGAATTACTTCACAGAAAGAGTAGTAGATAAGTGGAATAGCCTACCATCAGAGGTGGTAGACGCAAATACAGTAGTACAATTTAAACATGCTTGGGATAAGCATATTGATATCCTTAAAAAAAATAATGATCAAATATGGTTTGAGGTAACATGTTTACAAAAAGGGGCAGACTAGATGGGCCAAGTGGTTCTTATCTGCCGTCAAATTCTATGTTTCTATGACAGTTCATCATGTTGGCATACACTATTATCTATGTAGACATGATGAATATTGACATGGCCACTGTCAACATGATAATCTACTGTAGTTGAATTTCTCATGTCAACAGATCACATCAAACCCAAGGAAAATCACATTAAAGCCAGAAACAGTATTAGAGGCAAGTGAGAAGGACTTAATTTGGTGGTTTTAACAGGCACCATGAATCAGCCTGAATAACACACACATGAGGAGAGAGGGCCCTGCTTGTGAGAGCTTACATTCTAAAAGGGAGGCAATATAGGAATTTGAAGGGGGGGAAATCAACACAATTGCGCTGCTGGATGTAAATAAATTAAAAACTCTAAGTCAAATATGGGTATGACCAGAAATAAATGAAACTGGACACGCTTGTAGAAATTATTATTTTATAAATGTAAAAAATTATTATTCAACCACATATACATATACATATACAATAACACTAAAATATATATAGAAATATATATTTAAAAATAAATCTTGAATAGTAGGGTGTCTCCAAGGTAGGATATATTCCCAATAATGGGTTTTAGCTCAGTTCCAGGAAAATGGATAATGCGCAATAATATACAGTCATGAATTATGAATGCCAGATTAGCATGTAAACGGACATGCACTAGGTGGTAAGGCAGTTCTTATTTGTGAAATAGGATAATTTTTCTCACCCGGATGATTGTAGGTCGTGGGGAGCCAAATAGATGTTTGTTTAGCTCAACCCAGATATCCCTCCAGGAGGCAGAAACAAGCGGCCGGGAAACGCTGTGTGAAAAGCGGCTGTGATAATTGCGCTCAGTAGCGCTCCGTGATGTTAGTAGCCTGTGGTCCTTTAGAAGGTGGTCCGAGGGACTTAACACGGTCACAGTTTAAATAGCAGATGCTCATCGGAGCTTGTTGGAAGTGGCAGCTGGGTTGGCAAACTGCCGGTGGCCGCGTGAAACGCCGACTTGGAATTAGCGGCAAACACTTGAAGTCAGATGTGCGGCTGGGAGCTGAGTCAAAGGAGGAGCCTTGGAGACACGTCTGTAGTGCGTCAACGCGTTTCGTACCCTCACAAGACGGGAACTTTTTCAAGACAAGTACTGACCCACTGTGTGGGAGCTTTATTTAAAGGGCTAATTCAATTGGAAGCAATCATTAAATTAAATACTGAACGTAAAAAAACATAAAAAACAAGCGCGTCCAGAATGATACAATATAACGCTATCTATATATCACAATATTCTCCGTTAAGGGAGTGATTGACAAATTTCACTTATCATCAAGAGAATCTTCTTTTAACGTGCAAGAGAGTTAATTAGCTATTTTCATTTAAGTGAGAGAGCAGTTGCAAGATATAAAGGTGAAAAGTCACCTAATTATTTCAAGTAGCAACGAGAGAGAAGTATGAGTAGATATTTATATATCAACATTGTTAGATACATTGAAAGTACAATTATGTTATTATATATCTTAGAAGCTATACTATTCAACCGCATATAAGGAGCTGAACACAAATTGAGGATCAATAGTAAAATGATAAATATAAAAATATAATAATTAATGGTAACACTAATAATACTAAGTACATCTACGTCTAAATTCAGGTGTGTATGGACGGAATATTTTTCTATATTTTAAGTATAGCAGCAAACTACACATCGCATAAATTTATTCAAAAAATATATTTCACATTTATCCATATCACATTAGTATCATATCAGGATATATCATTTATACCAAAAAGTATATTATATATCTAAGTGTAGAACTGGGATATTATACTTGTATATCTAGTTCATATGATTTAGCCAGATGTGGCCTACAGAAGAAGCCTATAAAGTAAGCTTCACATTCTGTCGACAGTATCCTATCGACATATGTCGTCACAGAGATTTATGTCTATTTAGACCCAAGGAAATAGAAAGAAATATTACAAATAAAATATATATTAAAAACTTTAAGTTTCACATACAATGTCCTTTGATTATATTAAGTTATATGTTTGTTTTATTTTATTTTATTTTATTTTGTATGTATATGGACTTACAATTATAATTGCATTCAACATTTCAATGATTTGGGGAAAATAAGTCTGTGTGAGGTGGGGTAAGGGAGA
The DNA here is from genome assembly GCF_055691185.1 of Crinia signifera. Classification (NCBI taxonomy): domain Eukaryota; kingdom Metazoa; phylum Chordata; class Amphibia; order Anura; family Myobatrachidae; genus Crinia; species Crinia signifera. The sequence goes on from NC_139223.1 coordinate 5,894,692, forward strand.
ACTGCAAACCAGGGACATCACACAATTTGTGCGTATCTCTAGTAGAACTCCTGTCACTCAACTCCACACAGATTAGTTTATTCAGTGAACGTAGTACTATGGGAAATACATATAATTAATTTGGTATCATTCAATCAATACAGGAAAAATCAAGAGCCTCATTTAAGCCTTGTGGGCTCAATGTTTCTAATTTAAAGATCCACGCTGTCTCTGCCAAGCAGAGCTTTTTAAATCGATCTCCCCCCCTTTTAGTGTTCATGATATGTTCGATCCCCATTATTGTGAGACCTTTAGGGTCCCCATCATGTTTCTGGCAAAAATGACGGGGAACACTATGATTTTGTATTCTTTTCTGTATATTGTTTTTATGTTCTCTGAATCTACTTTTAATACTTCTGATAGTGCGGCCCACATATTGCAATTTGCATGGACATTCCAGGATATATACACAATAGGTAGTTTCACAATTGATAAATTGTTTACATTGAAAAGTTTTTTTATTTGTAACTGATGTAATATTATTAATTCCATTTAATATGTACTTACATGTAAGACAAATATTTTTATTACATCTAAAACTTCCTGGGGGTTTAGGTGGGAGCCAAGTGGGTTTTGATATGGTAGTAATTGAAGGGAGAAGAGAAAGTCTATTAAAATCCAAACCCAAAGAAGAAAAAACAACAATATTTAACTCTGGAGAGACCATATCATTTATATCAAAATTTAATTCAAAATCCAATCAGATTAAAAAGATCGTTCAAAAAAACTTCGAAATAATAAGTCACGATAAAATACTACAAGATCTTCATATTAAACCTAAAATTACATTCAGACGCAATAAAAATCTGAAAGATCTCATTTCGCCTTCTCTTCTCCCTTCAATTACTACCATATCAAAACCCACTTGGCTCCCACCTAAACCCCCAGGAAGTTTTAGATGTAATAAAAATATTTGTCTTACATGTAAGTACATATTAAATGGAATTAATAATATTACATCAGTTACAAATAAAAAAACTTTTCAATGTAAACAATTTATCAATTGTGAAACTACCTATTGTGTATATATCCTGGAATGTCCATGCAAATTGCAATATGTGGGCCGCACTATCAGAAGTATTAAAAGTAGATTCAGAGAACATAAAAACAATATACAGAAAAGAATACAAAATCATAGTGTTCCCCGTCATTTTTGCCAGAAACATGATGGGGACCCTAAAGGTCTCACAATAATGGGGATCGAACATATCATGAACACTAAAAGGGGGGGAGATCGATTTAAAAAGCTCTGCTTGGCAGAGACAGCGTGGATCTTTAAATTAGAAACATTGAGCCCACAAGGCTTAAATGAGGCTCTTGATTTTTCCTGTATTGATTGAATGATACCAAATTAATTATATGTATTTCCCATAGTACTACGTTCACTGAATAAACTAATCTGTGTGGAGTTGAGTGACAGGAGTTCTACTAGAGATACGCACAAATTGTGTGATGTCCCTGGTTTGCAGTTCTCCCTTACCCCACCTCACACAGACTTATTTTCCCCAAATCATTGAAATGTTGAATGCAATTATAATTGTAAGTCCATATACATACAAAATAAAATAAAATAAAATAAAACAAACATATAACTTAATATAATCAAAGGACATTGTATGTGAAACTTAAAGTTTTTAATATATATTTTATTTGTAATATTTCTTTCTATTTCCTTGGGTCTAAATAGACATAAATCTCTGTGACGACATATGTCGATAGGATACTGTCGACAGAATGTGAAGCTTACTTTATAGGCTTCTTCTGTAGGCCACATCTGGCTAAATCATATGAACTAGATATACAAGTATAATATCCCAGTTCTACACTTAGATATATAATATACTTTTTGGTATAAATGATATATCCTGATATGATACTAATGTGATATGGATAAATGTGAAATATATTTTTTGAATAAATTTATGCGATGTGTAGTTTGCTGCTATACTTAAAATATAGAAAAATATTCCGTCCATACACACCTGAATTTAGACGTAGATGTACTTAGTATTATTAGTGTTACCATTAATTATTATATTTTTATATTTATCATTTTACTATTGATCCTCAATTTGTGTTCAGCTCCTTATATGCGGTTGAATAGTATAGCTTCTAAGATATATAATAACATAATTGTACTTTCAATGTATCTAACAATGTTGATATATAAATATCTACTCATACTTCTCTCTCGTTGCTACTTGAAATAATTAGGTGACTTTTCACCTTTATATCTTGCAACTGCTCTCTCACTTAAATGAAAATAGCTAATTAACTCTCTTGCACGTTAAAAGAAGATTCTCTTGATGATAAGTGAAATTTGTCAATCACTCCCTTAACGGAGAATATTGTGATATATAGATAGCGTTATATTGTATCATTCTGGACGCGCTTGTTTTTTATGTTTTTTTACGTTCAGTATTTAATTTAATGATTGCTTCCAATTGAATTAGCCCTTTAAATAAAGCTCCCACACAGTGGGTCAGTACTTGTCTTGAAAAAGTTCCCGTCTTGTGAGGGTACGAAACGCGTTGACGCACTACAGACGTGTCTCCAAGGCTCCTCCTTTGACTCAGCTCCCAGCCGCACATCTGACTTCAAGTGTTTGCCGCTAATTCCAAGTCGGCGTTTCACGCGGCCACCGGCAGTTTGCCAACCCAGCTGCCACTTCCAACAAGCTCCGATGAGCATCTGCTATTTAAACTGTGACCGTGTTAAGTCCCTCGGACCACCTTCTAAAGGACCACAGGCTACTAACATCACGGAGCGCTACTGAGCGCAATTATCACAGCCGCTTTTCACACAGCGTTTCCCGGCCGCTTGTTTCTGCCTCCTGGAGGGATATCTGGGTTGAGCTAAACAAACATCTATTTGGCTCCCCACGACCTACCATCATCCGGGTGAGAAAAATTATCCTATTTCACAAATAAGAACTGCCTTACCACCTAGTGCATGTCCGTTTACATGCTAATCTGGCATTCATAATTCATGACTGTATATTATTGCGCATTATCCATTTTCCTGGAACTGAGCTAAAACCCATTATTGGGAATATATCCTACCTTGGAGACACCCTACTATTCAAGATTTATTTTTAAATATATATTTCTATATATATTTTAGTGTTATTGTATATGTATATGTATATGTGGTTGAATAATAATTTTTTACATTTATAAAATAATAATTTCTACAAGCGTGTCCAGTTTCATTCATTTCTGGTCATACCCATATTTGACTTAGAGTTTTTAATTTATTTACATCCAGCAGCGCAATTGTGTTGATTTCCCCCCCCTTAAAGTTTTGTCTATCTATGAGCCTAGCTAGCTCATCTTAACACGTGCAGCAGCTGGTTTTCTGCATAACAGGTGTATTAATTACAGCACCATTGTTACATTTATTATTTTTATTGGAGCGCCAGGTAAGTGAATTGGTGGATACCCCTTGGTACCCATCCCAATTCACAACCCTTGTCCTTTTTTTTAATATAGGAATTTGGTTGTAGTGCTGCGCTCTGTCACTAAGATTCTACAAATGGGTAAAATAAATGATTTTATTGTGCAAAAAAAACTGTATATAACAATTGCTCTTTTCAATAACAATGTCCAGTCACTTGAGACTGGAGGATATGTATTCCTTCAAGGACAATTAATCTATACAGAATGAAAATAAAAATAAAGCAAATAAAACAAAAGAAAAAATAGTGGTAGAAACAATGGAAAAAAGTGTCACTGCTCGAGAAGTGTTATTAATTGACCGACAGTAAGGATGATAATGGTGAAAAAGGTTTTGCAAATTAATGCTGATTGCGTTGATCTGTTCAATTAATTGCGTGGTGTGTGCCCGCTCATCTAGCAAATCTGCCAGATTGGTCCATATAGCAAAAAAACAGTGGATTTGAATAATGAGTTCAGCGGCGTCCCGCTATTTGTAATCCTTATTGTGCGCAGGTATACCAAAAACAGCCCCCTGTTTTTTCCAACTGCATTCTAAAAGGGAGGGTTAGACAGACAGGGGTGACACAGAAGGGGAAAAAATGAGCATAAACAGGTTAGGATGAGAGATGGTCAGGTTTTATGCAGGATGGGAAGAGGTCAGCTTAGTTTTTGATATTTTAAGTCTAAAAACAATGCTGGGTCATAGTAGATATCACAGAGACGGTTGGAGATATGAGTAAGGATAGAGGGAGGGAGATGAGGAAAGGATCGGTAGATTTCAGTGTCATCAGCATAGATGTGATAGTGGAAGTCGAGTGAGCAAATGAGCTCACCCAGAGAGGACATATAGAGATAGAGACGAAGGCCAAGTATAAAATCCTGGGGACACCTACTATTAATGGAAGAGCAGGAGAGGTGAAGTTATTAGAGGTATAGCTGTGCATTTCCAAAACTGACAGGGCAAATGCAAGCATTAATAGTGATAGTAAAAGTTTTAGCAGATGTAAAACTGGTGATATTATGGCTGAATAGCCAGATTAAGCAGCCAGTAGTAGTACTGTATGTTGTGACTATGAAATGAACTCACTCAAAGTAGTCCATTTGGTTTTCTGAGTTGTTGTTGTTTTTTGTCCTTCTTTTTCACTTTGCTAGAATGCCGGTATAACACTGAAATTATGTTTAAATTATGCCGCACTTTAAAAACTATACACTTCAAAACTATTATGCACACAGCCTATACTGCCCACAGCTTACTGTATGTAGTTACCTTCAAATGCAGGTGCACTCATTGAATGGACTCTTCCCACCCAGTCCCCAAACCCCCCTACTACTATGAATAGTAATAAAAGTGGCTTACATAAACTCCCATGGCATTCTTAGATAGCATGTGTCATTAAGTGTTATAAGATATTCCTCCTTTCACATAGGCAACAATAAGTTGCTATTTAACTTGCAAAATTAAGTTTGTCAATAACACATTTTTGATATCTAAAGCAGTGAGCAGATTGAATAATTACCTAGGTACTGTACTTAAATATATTCAGCACAAGAGGTGGAGCCCAGATCAGTTTTTTGAATGCTGGATAATTACCTGTGCTTCTATTTACCTGTATCTTTGGACTACACGGCTTCCTCAGGTACTGTCCATCTTTTTCCATCTATTGACCTTTGTTCATCTCAATAAATTTGTACTTAGACAAATCCTTATCCTCCGTTTTTCCGTTTACAGGGTCAGACTGGGACCAAAAGATACCCTTATAGGAGTAATACTATGTTCGTACATGTGAGTACAGTAGGAACTAATCACCCTACGTTTCTTCACTTGTCTGCACGGAGGGGATCCATTAATAACTAAAGATACCTTGATATGTATCAAAGTACACATATCACTTCTGAGTGAGTGAGGGTACGATACTTCATTGGGACCCCATTCACCTATTTTCCTACCCAACAACACCGTTAGCAAACTGAACCTATAATAATATATGTCCTTTTACTCTTTCTCTTCCATAACTCTCATATGAGCCACATCTGAGGACGTTTCAAGCGGGCAAACAGGAATCCAGCGCCCATCTCACTTTGGTTTTTCTGACATACTGACCACAAGAGGATTTTGGTGATCCTCATTCTCCTTTGTGAGGCAGCAGGATTCTGGCTTGGCACCTTGTGACTATTCTACTTGCCATTTCTATTGGCTGGATAATTACCTGTTGAGTAAGAGAAGGAGGGGTCAGTTCATTCAGGATAAGATGAAGATACAGTACAGTATGTCTAGAATGCCGGTATAACGCTGCAGTTACTGTATGTTTAAATTATGCCACACTTTAAAAACGATGCACTTCAAAACTATTATGCATACAGCCTATATGGCCCACAGCCTATGTATACCTACTATACTCATGTACTGTTCTGGTCAATATGACCTGTATCATAAAATTACACTTTCCATTCATATTCTCAAAACTTTTATTAGAGTAAATAAGATGAATCAGATGAACAAACCAAAACAAACAATTACTAAAACATTTTTGTAAAGCTGTTTTAAATCATGTTTGTTTTACTATCATTTTGGATGGACAAAATTTGCATCTAGTACGTTTGATTGCTGCAACATTCCCCACAGAAGTTCCTGGTTGAGTAGCATGACTCTATGGTCCGTGCCATACTGTATATTGTCTTGAGGAAATGTGGGGTTTGATGAGTGTTTTTCCAAGCTCTTTCAAAAATATTCTCCTTTTTGTAAGTTTCTTATTGTTCCATTTGGGATTTATGGAAGTTCATAGGCATTGTATGCACTGATATCACTGATATTATAAAATATTATCAGTGGTCATCGGTTTTTTTTCCGCTTGCAAGTGTATGTGTTCAAGTTGATCTAAGGCATCCACTGCACCTTCTGTCATGTTACAGTATATCCCAAAATTATGTTTGGTTTCTTGTCTGGCCTATCACTTACTTTATTGACTTTATGCGTGAAAACGTGAAAACATGACAATCCAAATGTGAACCAATGAACTGAGACTATATTCTAAGTTAAAGAATTTTTTATTTATTTATTGTGTTTCAAAAAATATAATATTCACATCGGGTCACATTGACCAGAACAGCACATTAGTACTAAGTACTCACAACTTGAAAAATAAATAAAAACATATATTTCTTTTGATCATAACAACTATTTGCCCCCCCAAAAAATGAAAGTCATAAAATATGGAACTTTTAATTACATAAATAATGAACTGACACCGAATCAAAGTTTGTTTCGGGTCAAATAGACTCAAACAGAACAGCAGGGTTAATGCCACTGCTTCTTCCACCCATGTCAGTACGGGGCAGATGAACGGCGATGTCTGAGGGCAGTGCGGGTAGCATAAAGAGATGATGATGACGCTGCAGATGGAACAGTGAAGTGACGCTACGTGTTTCGTCTCCATGGCAATGTGAGATTTCATCTGCCATCGGGAGACTTCTTCTGCCATTACCAATATTATTTTCAAGAACCCCCAACTGGCCTCCAGAGTACCCCCAAGTTGGGAACCACTGTGCTAGATAGACAATGCTTAAATCATATACCATTGCAATGTTAGTAAATATTCCTATTATCTTCTCAGCTTATTGCATAGAGCACTTATCAGAGGCACTTCTAAACAGGAGGACGCCCGTGGGCAGACTCCACCTGGGCTCGCTCCTCTCTGGCTGGCAGCATAGACTCTGGTTGCTAGGATCACTAGGGGACCCTAGTACTATCCCAGAGTCTGTTGCACATGTGCAGGTCTCTGCATAACTGGCACGGTGGCCATTTTCACACATATGTAAAACATCGCCACAATATTTTCCTGTTGAATTCTACAGGACTCTGGAAGGGCAAGCATTTGAAAATGGATGCAGGGTGTGGGCTGGCCGGCCCCAGGGGGCCCATGTGCACTGCACATACTGCACCCATTATGAATACACCAGCGGCACATATTATATACAGGAAAAAGAACATTCATGCAAACAGAAAGTTGTGCGAGAATAAGCTGCATGCAGGGGAACCAGCTCCACCTTCGGGTAATTTAGTGTAACCGGATTATTGGATGACTTGATGAGGCACCCGTCATTAGTAGGAGGAGAGGGGGCAGCACAGGCACCGCTAACCTGGCAAGTCTGTACTAGGAAGGTACATGCATGTGATCGATACCTGTGGACATTATATGCAGGACATTATTGGCAGGGTGGGTTACACCTTATCCATGGTCATTATTTCTCCAGAGATTATCTGACAATCCTGCTGTGCTGCCGGCACCCTCTCATGTGTAACTACATGGAAATAAGCCCTAACTGACTCAGAAAGGAAAATCATTGGTACTTGTGTAGTTTCATGGCGGCAGTTACGGTGTCAGCGTAGCGTCCCTGCCAGAATCAACGTAGTGTTCCCGCGGCCAGCGTAGTTAGTGTACTCAGTCAGAAGTATCGTAGCTTCCATGTCAGAATCAGTGTAGTGTTCCCGCGGCCAGCGTAGTTAGCATAGTCAGTGAGAAGTAGCGTAGCGTCCTTGTCAGAATCAGCGTAGTGTTCCCACGGCCAGAGTAGTTAGCGTACTCAGTCAGAATTAGCGTAGCGTCCCTGTCAGAATCAGCGTAGTGTTCCCACGGCCAGCGTAGTTAGCGTAGTCAGTCAGAAGTAACGTATCGTCCCAGTCAGAATCAGCGTAGTGTTCCCGCGGCCAGTGTAGTTAGTGTACTCAGTGAGAAGTAGCGTAGCGTCCCTCTCAGAATCAGCGTAGTGTTCCCGCGGCCAGCGTAGTTAGCATAGTCAGTCAGAAGTAGCGTAGCGTCCCTCTCAGAATCAGCGTAGTGTTCCCGCGGCCAGCGTAGTTAGCATAATCAGTAAGAAGTAGCGTAGCGTCCCTGTCAGAATCAGTGTAGTGTTCTCGCGGCCAGCGTAGTTAGCGTAATCAGTGAGAAGTAGCGTAGCGTCCCTGGCAGAATCAGCGTAGTGTTCCCGCGGCCAGCGTAGTTAGCGTAGTCAGTCAGAAGTAGCAGAGCGTCCCTGTCAGAATCAGCGTAGTGTTCCCGTGGCCAGTGTAGTTAGCGTAGTCAGTGAGAAGTAGCGTAGCGTCCTTGTCAGAATCAGCGTAGTGTTCCCACGGCCAGTGTAGTTAGCATAGTCAGTGAGAAGTTGCGTAGCGTCCCTGTCAGAATCAGTGTAGTGTTTCCTCGGCCAGCGTAGTTAGCGTAGTCAGTCAGAAGTAGTGGAGCCTCCATGTCAGAATCAGTGTAGTGTTTCCGCGGCCAGCGTAGTTAGCGTAGTCAGTCAGAAGTAGTGGAGCCTCCATGTCAGAATCAGTGTAGTGTTCCCTCGGCCAGCGTAGTTAGCGTACTCAGTCAGAAGTAGCGTAGCCTCCATGTCAGAATCAGCGTAGTGTTCCCGCGGCCAGCGTAGTTAGCGTAATCAGTCAGAAGTAGCGTAGCATCCCTGTCAGAATCAGCGTAGTGTTCCCGCGGCCAGCGTAGTTAGTGTAGTCAGTCAGAAGTAGCGTAGCCTCCAGGGCCGGCGCTACCCACTCAGCATCTCCTGCAAAGCAGGGAGGCGCCATGCTGAAAAGGCGCTGTCTCCCTCCCTGCACTGCTAAAGCTGCCTCAGCTCTCACAGGGGCAGATTTATTAAGCTTGGAGAAGAGATAAACTGGAGATAAAGCAGAGAAAATGTAAAAGGAGATAAAGCACCAGTCAATCAACTCCCAACTGTCTTTTTCAAACACAGCTGATTGGCTGGTGCTTTATCTCCTTTTACCTTTTCTCCGCTTTATCTCCAGTTTATCTCTTCTCCAAGCTTAATAAATCTGCCCCACTGTCACTGCCTCCTGCATGCTGCCCGCAGCACCTGTTTGACAGCGGGCGGGTGGCAGTATAAACAGCTGCTTCCTGCACCGCGTGTGCACACAGCCTGCACACTGCCCGCAGTGCCTTACAACAAGACAAGAAGGGGAGATAGAAAAGTGGCGCAGAGGAATTCTTGATGCTTATATGTTACCGGCTTCTCCTTAATTGGAATGGAGATGTTCTCACGTGGGGGCAGATACCCGGATCGAGAGAAGTTCAGTGAAAAAAAATGAATAATAAACCGATTAAAGACTTATTTTCATAATGTGTGTGTGTCACTTAATATAAACCAATAGGGTGATAGGTGTTAAGTTCCACTGGCGTATCAAGACTCACGTTGTTATACGGAATTCTCCTTCTTGTAAAGGTATCTTTGGCACGTCCTGGGGGAACTTCTATGTCTTGTGATGAGAAATCCTTTTTCTCCGCTGTGTGGTATTCAGTTTTTCACTTGTGCTCAAGAAGGAAGAAAATAAAGGGGGTGTCTGAGCTTTCCGCGGAAAGCTCAGACACCCCCTTTATTTTCTTCCTTCTTGAGCACAAGTGAAAAACTGAATACCACACAGCGGAGAAAAAGGATTTCTCATCACAAGACATAGAAGTTCCCCCAGGACGTGCCAAAGATACCTTTACAAGAAGGAGAATTCCGTATAACAACGTGAGTCTTGATACGCCAGTGGAACTTAACACCTATCACCCTATTGGTTTATATTAAGTGACACACACACATTATGAAAATAAGTCTTTAATCGGTTTATCATTCATTTTTTTTCACTGAACTTCTCTCGATCCGGGTATCTGCCCCCACGTGAGAACATCTCCATTCCAATTAAGGAGAAGCCGGTAACATATAAGCATCAAGAATTCCTCTGCGCCACTTTTCTATCTCCCCTTCTTGTCTTGTTGTATGGTTTGTGAAGTATTGGTGTAACTTCTGGGGATTGTGAATTGAGGCAGCATTGCGCCACGTATCACCTGTCAATCTTGTTCTGCCCGCAGTGCCTGTCTGAAAGCGGGCGACAGTATTGAGAGGCTGAGCAGCTCCCTGCACCGCGCACACACTGTCCTCCTGCAACCTGCCCCCTCTTCCTCACAAACACTTGCGCTGAGCCATGAAGCACTGTCTGTGAATGCCTGGATGACATGTCATGTCCAGATCCGCCCCCTACCCATTGCTCCCTATGCTTGTCAGCTGTCAATCGAATGACGAAAAGGCAGTAGTGCCGCCTCCCCTTCCTTCCCTTTTCTCAGTGTGCTGTGCCAGTGCCACTGCCATTCCTCAACACTCCGCCCCCTCTATCTCCTCCCCTCTTCTTCCATCTTCTCCTTCTCTCCCCTCCTTTCCCCCTCAGTCACGAGAGAGGTGTAATGGCGTCCTCAGCATCCTGCCTACGCAGATAGAAGAGGACTGCACAAGAGTTAAACAGCATAAGAACAGTGAGTCTTTTATTATACATGTTTATAACAAATTTTTTAAATAATGGTCTGGGTTATGTGCCTAAAGATGGCCATACACGCTGCAATAGCAGCGTGCAATGCGATGTGCGCTCCTGCGGGCATCCTGCGCACATACTTATTGTACTGCTTTCGGCTTTCTGGTGCCGGGGGCCCGCCGAGCCGGTCTGATGCCGGGGGCCCACCGAGCCCGTCTGATGCCGGGGGCCCGCCGAGCCGGTCAGATGCCGGGGGCCCGCCGAGCTGGTCAGAGGCCGCAGCCCCGAGTGGGGTCCCGAAGTGCGCAGCCCCGAGTGGGGTTCAAGCCGGTGTCGCCCCAGAGGGGGTTCAAGCCGGTGTCGCCCCAGAGCGTGTTCAAGCCGGTGTCGCCCCAGAGGGGGTTCAAGCCGGTGTCGCCCCAGAGGGGGTTCAAGCCGGTGTCGCCCCAGAGGGGGTTCAAGCCGGTGTCGCCCCAGAGGGGGTTCAAGCCGGTGTCGCCCCAGAGGGGGTTCAAGCCGGTGCCGCCCCAGAAGGGGTTCAAGCCGGTGCCGCCCCAGAAGGGGTTCAAGTTTGTGTCGCCCCAGAAGGGGTTCAAGTTTGTGTCGCCCCAGAAGGGGTTCAAGTTTGTGTCGCCCCAGAGGGGGTTCAGGCGTGTGTCGAGGCCGTAGCCCCGAGTGGGGGCCCGAAGGCCGGAGCCCCGAGTAGGGACCCACAGCCTCAGTTTGTAGCCCCAAGTGGGGACCCACAGCCTCAGTTTGTAGCCCCAAGTGGGGGCCCACAGCCTCAGTTTGTAGCCCCAAGTGGGGGCCCACAGCCTCAGTTTGTAGCCCCAAGTGGGGGCCCACAGCCTCAGTTTGTAGCCCCAAGTGGGGGCCCACAGCCTCAGTTTGTAGCCCCAAGTGGGGGCCCAGAGCCTCAGTTTGTAGCCCCAAGTGGGGGCCCACAGCCTCAGTTTGTAGCCCCAAGTGGGGGCCCACAGCCTCAGTTAGTCACTGCCTCTGCGGAGGTTCCTAAGGCCCCTGTTTCAGGGGGGCTCTCACTGGTCTTGGAGCTACAGGAGATGCTGAAGGCCATAACCTCTAAGGGGGTCCCTAAAGCCACAGCCTCAAGGTTCTCATGTGAGGTTACTGGTGCCATTACCCCAGTGAAGCACTCGAGCCAGTCAGTGCAAAAGGCCCAGCCCATAGCTATGTCCGCTGGGTGTGCCTTTTTGTCTCCCTCTTACAGAGGTCTTCCTGAATTATTACCACCTAGAGCGCGGGAATCCAGGTTTGATGCTTTCTCAGATTCAGACTCAGAATTTGCGTCTGAGATTGATGGGTATCCGTTCTATACAGGCCCTATGGTTTATGAAGAAGCCTGTTTAAAACCAGGGACATCTTCTCGTACCAAACATTCTAAGAGAAGGAAAAAAAAGTATTTGCACTGACCTTTTGCTATGTTCTGTTTGTCTGGTCTTGTTGTGTCCGAAGGCCACCTTTGAGAGGGGGGCACTGTTACAAGCTGCAGTCGCAGCTTGTTCCTGTTTGTTTGTTGATACCCCCATGCCAGGGTTTGGTATTCTCCATGTAGTGGAGAACCTGGTATTGGGGTCCCTTGACCCCTCTTCAAGGGGGGGGGGGGTACTGTTAGGATCCGCCTCCAGCGGATCTGTGTTATGCGCAGATTCACATATTCTGTGTGTAGTTTCATGTTTTCCCTGGATTCTGCTTCCTGGGTTTATCCCAGCCTGTGTGTGTGTGTTTGCTCGCTGGTGGCCTCCAGTGGTCAGCCTGGGCCATTGCAGGTTACTTTCAGTGCTGTGTTATCAGGACTCAGGTGTCTTGATTAGGCTCCTAGCCTGCAGTACTCACCTATAGGCAATGTGTAATCAGCACCACATTGTGCTCACTATAAAAACCCTCTGCACACTCACTCCTGTGCCAGTTATATTATTCAGTTCACTGTGTAGTCCACGCTGTCCAGCTTCAGTCAGTTTATGTCCAGCCTGTATCCCAGTCTTGCTGTGTCCCTGCCGGTCTGTTGTGCTCCCTGGATCCTGAAGTACTGTTCAGTGGTGTTCCTGGTCCCTGCTGGTTAACTCTCGTCTGTCCAGTCTGTTTGATGTACCGTGTACCCAGAGTGTCATCCTCGTGATCCAGTGTACCTGTTCTGGGTTGTCCTGCAAGGCTGTGCTGCAGTGTCCCAACTTCTCGGCTGCATTACATCTCTCAGCTAAGTTGGGGATTACCCACCTGTCTATTCCTTTATTTGGTTACAGTTGCTTATTACATCTCAGTGTATTGTTACACCCACACCCTGTATTGGCACTATTGGTACCGGTGCATTCATTTTCATTTTGTGTCATCTGCTGAGCATTGTTGCTCCCCTGGGGTTTCTGGGAGTTCCCCGTTTCTGGTGTTTTAGTTAGTTGTCCCCTTGCTCTCTCCTGGCCTCGGCGGACGTGTTGTCAATACATAAGACCTGCCTATAGCGGAGTGGGGCGGACCTAATTCGCCCTTCAGCCGAGACGGGCCCAGGTGAAGCCTAGCCTTGCACACGTCCGTCGATTCCAGCCAGAGGCAACGGAGTTAGATTGGCGGGGACACTCCCAGAACCCTTACAGTAAAAGACAGAATATGATTCTTATTAGTACCCTTGGATGTTTTTATCCAATAAATGCTTGTCCAACCTTATTTTGAACGTATTTATTGTATCTGCCGACACCACCTCTCCAGGAAGAGAGTTCCAAAGTTTGACTGCACTGACCGTAAAGATTTTTTTTATTTTGAGGGAACGAAATTTTCTTTCCTCTAGTCAGTCAGAAGTAGCGTAGCGTCCCTGTCAGAATCAACGTAGTGTGCCCGCGGCGAGCGTAGTTAGCGTAGTCAGTCAGAAGTAGTGTAGTGTTCCTGTCAGAATCAGCATAGTGTTCCCGCGGCCAGCGTAGTTAGCGTTGTCAGTTAGAAGTAGCATAGCATCCCTGTCAGAATCATTGTTCACGCGGCCAGCGTAGTTAGCATAGTCAGTCAGAAGTAGCAGAGCGTCCCTGTCAGAATCAGCGTAGTGTTCCTGTGGCCGGCGTAGTTAGCATTGTCAGTCAGAAGTAGCGGAGCGTCCCTGTTAGAATCAGCGTAGTGTTCCCGTGGCCAGCGTAGCTAGCATAGTCAGTCAGAAGTAACGTATCGACCCAGTCAGAATCATCGTAGTGTTCCTGCGGCCAACGTAGTTAGCATAGTCAGTCAGAAGTAGCGGAGCGTCCCTGTTAGAATCAGCGTAGTGTTCCCGTGGCCAGCGTAGTTAGCGTAGTCATAGTTACATAGTTACATAGTAGATAAGGCTGAATAAAGACTTGCGTCTATCGAGTTCCACATACGTTTTAATAGCTTATTGCTTGTAAAAGACAGAATATGATTCCTATTAGTACCCTTGGATGTTTTTATCCAATAAATGCTTGTCCAACCTTATTTTGAACGTATTTATTGTATCTGCCGACACCACCTCTCCAGGAAGAGAGTTCCAAAGTTTGACTGCACTGACCGTAAAGATTTTTTTTATTTTGACGGAACGAAATTTTCTTTCCTCTAGTCAGTCAGAAGTAGCGTAGCGTCCCTGTCAGAATCAGCGTAGTGTGCCCGCGGCCAGCGTAGTTAGCGTAGTCAGTCAGAAGTAGTGTAGTGTTCCTGTCAGAATCAGCATAGTGTTCGCGCGGCCAGCGTAGTTAGCGTTGTCAGTTAGAAGTAGCATAGCATCCCTGTCAGAATCAGCATAGTGTTCCCGCGGCCAGCGTAGTTAGCATAGTCAGTCAGAAGTAGCAGAGCGTCCCTGTCAGAATCAGCGTAGTGTTCCCGCGCCAGAGTAGTTAGCGTACTCAGTCAGAAGTAGCGTAGCGTCCCTGTCAGAATCAGCGTAGTGTTCCCTCGGCCAGCGTAGTTACCGTAGTCAGTCAGAAGTAATGTATCGTCCCAGTCAGAATCATCGTAGTGTTCCTGCGGCCAGCGTAGTTAGCGTAGTCAGTCAGAAGTAGCGTATCGTCCCTGTCAGAATCAGCGTAGGGTTCCCGCGGCCAGCGTAGTTAGCGTAGTCAGTCAGAAGTAGCGTAGCGTCCCTGTCAGAATCAGCGTAGTGTTCCCGCGGCCAGCGTAGTTAGCGTAGTCAGTCAGAAGTAGCGTATCGTCCCTGTCAGAATCAGCATAGTGTTCCCGCGGCCAGCGTAGTTAGCGTAGTCAGTCAGAAGTAGTGGAGCCTCCATGTCAGAATCAGTGTAGTGTTCCCGCGGCCAGCGTAGTTAGTGTAGTCAGTCAGAAGTAGTGGAGCCTCCCTGTCAGAATCAGCGTAGTGTTGCCGCGGCCAGCGTAGTTAGCATAGTCAGTCAGAAGTAGCAGAGCGTCCCTGTCAGAATCAGCATAGTGTTCCTGTGGCCGGCGTAGTTAGCATTGTCAGTCAGAAATAGCGGAGCGTCCCTGTTAGAATCAGCGTAGTGTTCCCGCGGCCAGCGTAGTTAGTGTAGTCAGTCAGAAGTAGTGTAGTGTTTATCATATGGCAGGTTTGAATGTGTTCCTGAAACACCCCCACTATCCACAGCAGCCCGAAGCATGGCGAGCGCAGCGTAACGCATACTCCCAACCTTTTCATACCCCCACTATCCATGTCGGTGTGGAGTTGATTTTATATAGTGTGGTTAGCGGACACGGATTACTGCACTTGCTACACTTCGGGCACGGTGGCTCACTGCGCTCACCACACTATAGAAAATCAACTCCACGCTGACGTCGATAGTGGGGATATGAAAAGGTCAGAAGGATGCGTAATGCATCCCCTCGCAGGACTCACTGCACTTGCCACGCTTTGGGCTGCCGTGGATAGTGGGGGCATTTGCTAGTGTGTAACATGTAATTCTGGCAAATTCCTCCTTCATTGTGTATGAGATGCACTTGCCTCCGCACCCCCTCTTTGGATAGGAGACACACGTGCTACAGAACCCCTAACCCTGTCAGCAGGGTTGATGTACCCTGCCGCAATAGCTACTCAGAGGCAGGAGTGTCTTATTGCCGGAACGTCTGAGACGCTCCTGCATCTCAAACAGATGTAGAGCCTCTCCACCGGCACCAGCATGATCACCTCTCCGCCAAAGAGAGGGGATAATGCTGGCACCGGCGATGTGAGAGAGATGCTGACTAGGCTAACCAGGGATGCCGGGGACAGAGATGCAGTTCCTAGCAACAGTACGGTAGTTACTTGAGTAGTTTCATGGTGGCAGCCTACGCTGATAATGTAGCTTAGGCTGCCGCCATGAAACTACACAAGTAAGGCAGCCATTTGGGCTACACTGATAATGTAGCTTAGGCTGCCGCTGTGAAACTACACAAGTACCAAATCATTTTTGCATGATGTTGTTCTCATTTAAATTAATTCAAATAATGACGTAGATACAGTATCTCAGCTGGAGCAGAGATTGTATAAATACACAAGGTCACACCATGGGATATACTGACATCCTGGTGCTGTACATGTCATAGCAGGAATATACCCAAGTCAGAGCAAGCTCTAATATTATACTGATGGGACTTGCTGTTTGTAACACTAGTATCCATTTACAAGTGCCACAACGGTGACATTCTGAGACCTCAAGCCAGATCATCGGAGACGTGACAGCAACATTGGAACCCAATGGATATTATCCTGAGGAGTCCCCGTATTCTGACTTGCCTAATCATTCTGTCAGTTGAGGTTTTTCTTGCAGCATTCACTTATGGCTTTATTACATATGTCATGTTAAGTGAATTCCATAAAAAGAAACATTTGCCACCCATTCAAATAACCCAGTGTGCTCTGCAGATGTCCAATTTCTGTTTCACCATCGTGTCATATGTGAAGTATCTTTGTCAGATATTAAGTCCGGATTCCGTCAAAACACTGTATTCAGATGGAACATTAGTATCACTGACCATATACAGTGTGAGCTCCTACGCCTGGTTTACGTCCCTACTCTGCTTCTTCTACTTCACAAAGATCGTAAATGTCAGATCCGTCTTTCTTGGTTGGATCACGAAGACGATGAATTCTTCGGCTCACTATGTAATAGTGGTGATACACATGTTGTGTCTGGCCAGCGGCTTCCTCAGCTTGTTACTGCTTAGATCTCCTCAAGACCCTTCCACCAACAGCACAGTTATCCCACCAGCCAGCTTTAAGTTTGATTCAAAATCAGCAAACTTAATAGTGGCAAAGATCACTCTGGCTATGGTCAGCGTGCCGATCCTGACACAGATAATAAATGTCCTCCTAATTGTACGGTTTTTAAAGCTTCATGGTAATACAATGGGGAGGAACAAGGAAAGTTCCGGAGAGGATACTCATCCTTCTCTCAGCAAGGCTCGGGCTATTGAGTGACTATGATACTGATGTTGGCCTATACACCAACACAGTTTATTATGATTATTAGCATGTCCCCAAAATTTAATAATACCTGGAAGAATTTGATCCATTGTATAATGTGATGTAAACCAATTCAATGCTCACTGTTTATTTATATAATTGCATTATTAGTCAGCTTTGTGGTAGCATTAATTACGTTTAGTCTATAAAATATTAGTTCTGGTTTTATGGCAACATCTACACTCTTCTCCTTGCTTGATATATAAACCTATAGAATCATTTCCACATACACAACAGGATTATATTTTGATGGGAACTACGAGTATATTTTTTAGGTAATGGGAAACCGGAGTACCCCGAGGAAACACACACAAGTTCCCACATCCAGTAGTTGGGGCCATGATGGGATGGGCCTCAGTCCTGTGAGGCCCATGATGCCCCAGATAATGGTCAAGTCACTACAAGGGCTAATTCATTACCTGGTGATTTTAATTAGGTGCAATAAATGTACCATGATATGGGAGAGTGCTTGCAGTGGGGCAAAAGATGTTCATGATGTACGTGATAATGACAACACAAAGAATCACTTTCCTCACATAGTATAAAAGAAGATTCCTGAAGCGCGTCTGTCTGGCATTTTGTCTGAATGCGTTGATGTGGAAAACTGCTGTATACATTTTTTTGTGCAGTTTTCACTATTATGTAGTTCAGTTCTCGAGATACTGTAGATAAAGGTATATTAACCATTGGCCTACCCCATTTGGGAGCTGAGCAATAATAATTATAGTGAATCAGTTATCATTGATGCGTGCCTCGCACTCTGGCGGCTCAGCTAGCGCAACAGTATATAAACCAGAGAGGAATGCGGCTCTCGGCCTTGTACTTGTTGGAAGCTTGGCTGGGAGACTAGTAATTATTTACATCTAGAAATATTCTTTGACATGCAGTAAATGTATAACTATTATTAGCCCATAGTGTATAGGTACTTTGCAAGGAATTA
Organism: Crinia signifera; assembly: GCF_055691185.1. Lineage (NCBI taxonomy): Eukaryota > Metazoa > Chordata > Amphibia > Anura > Myobatrachidae > Crinia > Crinia signifera. The sequence goes on from NC_139223.1 coordinate 5,912,823, forward strand.
TTAAAGGGCGGAGGAATTTCTTGTATAAAAATTCTATATTTAATGATTTAAAATATGATGATATCCGATGTGTAAAAAAATAGGTAACTATTTTAGAATATTATTACTGAAATTATCATTAAGAGGAAGATATATTGAAGCTTGGAAGAGATAAAGAACCAATTAGATCATAACGCAAAACAATTTTGAGAAGTAGTTTGTGATCCTAAAGGTGCGTGCACACGTACAGATTTTCTGTCTGATCTATCTGGTGGGAACAAAAACCTGGAAATGTATGGGAGCAAATGACAATCAAAAATTTCCACCCAAATGCAGGAAAACAGAAAAAAAAAAACATGCTTTGATAAATTTGTTATAACAGATTAAACAATTTGTCTGACTGATCACTGTCTGTTTTCAAGTGTTTGGGAACAATTTTTTGATTGTCAGTTTCTCCCATACTGCACATTTCCAGGTTTTTGTTCCCACCAGATAGATCAGACAAACAATCTGTACGTGTGTACGCACCTTGAGACCAATATTTAGAGAAATATCATGTAGATCAAAGGGACTGTCTATATACTGTATGTGATAAAGATAAACACTATTATGACAAAATATTTAACAAATGTTACGCACAATGCACATTATATCTCCAATCATGATCTAATATTGTTTAAGTACGGTAATCATTAAGAGTCTTGGAACATTAGAGAATCATTTGGCAGATTTCTCAAATATATCTGTTAATTTGAAAATTGATTTGTAAATCAGGGTTGCATCTAACTTAATGTAAATATAAACAGAAAATGATTGGGGTCTCCCCACCCCTCCATCTAGAAGGAGTATGTTTTCACATTAAATTAATATACAATAACTGTGATAAATATATTCTGAACAAACATGTGTGATTTATACTGAACAAATACAAATATATTATAACTCATTTTATCATTTCCATAAATCTAGTACAGAGACATTTCCATACAGTGTTTGCATTCAGTCTAGACTTGTAAAACATACGGTCACATATTGCATGGCCACTATGATGAAGCAATATGTATTGCCAACAGAAGTTCTGGTTGTATAGTAAATACCTGGTTTGAATCATCTGAGTTTAAAGTAGAAATTAAATGTTCATAAAAATGTTTAGAAAGTGATAATTAGTATTTTCCACAAAACAAAAACTTATGGAAGGTACATATACATCAATACATAATTTACATTAAAATAGTCCTTTACTCCAGCACTGGGGAAGACACGTTCCTATGAATACAGACTGCTTTGTACTACATATCATGGCTCCTGGGATGAGTACTCCTCTTAATGAGCCTTTTTCCTTTTTTTTTTCCTGTATACAGTAAGTACTTGAAGGTATTACTGGGATATTTAACTTTTTTATGTACCGTACTCACATTGTGCAAATTTCTTTGGAACATTATAGTTTTCAGCATTTTAGTTTTTTTTTTTTTTACGCAGACACAGATCATGGTGTCTTATGTACTGGAAATGGTGCAGGCTCACAAACATTGCCTCGAGAAGATAAAATTGGTTCCAGCTGGTTCTGTCCATTAACAAATAAGCTTATATTCTATATAGAGCCTTATGATTTTTTTTGAGCTGCATGTTTAAATGTTATTTATTCATTCTTAAATATAAATTTATTTTAGTTCACCCAAAACCCAATGATGCTGAAATCTCATTGCTACAGTAAGTGGGTCACCAAAACAGCAGGAAAACTACAAATGAAAACATATAAGCACAACACAATGAATATTCCTATTATTATAATATAACTTTTATATAAATAATGCATATTATAGGAGAAGCAGAAAAATAAGAACATGGTTGTCCACACGGACATAACGGGATTTTCAGGCCCAGATGACAAGAGTAAAAGGTTTACACTGTGCCACCTGTAATAATATGATCCCTGGGACCACGGCTGACCAAGGTGTACAACACCAAACATGTTCTCACTTGTATATCTACAACCATTGTCTACATTATTATATGCCCGTGTGGGTTATGTTATGTTGGAAAGATGATCAGGTCCCTCAGGGAAAGGGGGGCATTACACAGATCTGCCATCAAAGGGGCCTTACAAGGAAGAGCTACAGTATGGGCAAGATCTGGAAACCCCAGTGGACAGACATTATGTACAACTAGACCACTCACTTCAAGATTTACGTCATCAACTCATTGACCATGTCCCAGCCAGTCTGATAGGTGGTGATAGAGTAGGGAAACTTTTACAGGTGGAAGCACGCTGGATTATGGAGCTCAATGCTGTTCATCCATTAGGCCTTAATGAGAAAATCATAAAGCAACAGCCAGCACACCCATGCCATGAGTATCTTTGTAACCCTGGAGGGCTTTCTTTTACACTTCACTTTTTTCATGTCAAATTGGCATGTCTTAACTTATACAATCTTCCAGGTCTTTTTAAATTAGCTGCACATGTTTTATAGATTTTTATTGGTCCGTAGTGGGGTTGCCCCCCCCCCCCCCCCCCCCCTCCAGACATCGCTTGTTATGGTCTATATCAAAAAATGTATATGCATTTGCCGATGGATCCATGTCACTGCCAAAGTCACAGGGTTCACACATCGTCTAGTTTATATAGGTCCATAGTTCTTCATTCCCTGTTGATTACACTACACTTTGACATGACTTGACTTTGGATATGATGCCAGCAGACCAGAGGCAACTGGGGACTGCTGGCATTCACTAGATAAAGCAAAGCTGTATCTTCTTCAATAGATAAAACAGAATCAAGCGAATGTCTAATATTATTGGTAGGTGCTCCTTATATGGAATTGCAGACTGTTTGGGTCACGCACAGAATGGGAATTGTTATGTTGTGAGTGAAGTTTTTCTACGCTTATTAGAGTTGCTACCATATGGTGATGAGGTTTAATCTCCATTAGTTACATACAAACACATTTTTATACTGTAAGTATATGTTTTATAAGTTTTTATGAAGATATGAAGATTTTTTATGATAGAACTAACCCTTTATTCAATGTATGAAAGACTTCTATGATCAGGAGAATTAACATCATGTAACAGTGATAAAGATCATGGTATGTTTGCTATAACTGCTGCTGGCCAGGGACGGATTGGCCATAGGGCACACAGGGAAGATTCATATTGGGTTGACGTACCCCTGAGGTGTGTTGTGTTTGCTGACATGTGCAGTTTATCTGTATAACATGAAGTGCTAAATCCTTTGGCAAAACTTTGGGTTAAATCCTTTTTGACCCAATAGTGGTTGGCATTCACTGCAATAAGAAATGATAAATGTTCCTAGATATCCATTTACCGCATAGTGTTAAAGGTATATGGTTCTAGCCATTGTACATCTATCTGCTTACTTCCATCAGCTTCCATTGTGTAACGTTAACTTGTGTTTCTCTAGTTAACTAATCAAATCCAGATGTTCTGTATAACACAACAGGATATGTTACGTAATGTTCCTTCTAGAATAATCTTCACTCCCTTGGAAGTGATCTTTCACATGCATAGCTAAGTCACAAGACAGGCTGTAATATTACCATAATAGACATGATTTGGGCCAACATCATTACGCAGATAGAAATGACTATACAAAGACATGGGTATGTCCCAAAATGACTTGTCATGACGTCATTAGTAGGAGTGTCTGCCCAAATCATCATAACTTATAAACATTGAAACAACCACACCCAAAGGGGTTTGAACGAGAATAAAAGCAGAATTGAGCCGAGAGAGATGTCTCTATGTGTGGTATTGTATTTTGAATGGTGATGAATAAATCTATGTTTTATAGAATGGTTTTCAGTAATGTCTTTCTTGCATCAGCAATGCAATAGCACTATGGAAGTTGTATACCTTGCTCAAGTGGGGGCTCGTAAAAAAAAAATTGGGAATTTGCCATCTGATTCTCTTAAAACATTCTTCAAAGAGGGGAATTCAGAAACAGCTGTTTTACATTTGCAACAGTAATGTGATAATAATTTGAAGATTGATTTATGAGAATTCAGATGATGCCAAAAGAAACACAGGGACAACATTTATTTATTCATTTATGTATTTATTTATTTATTTATTTACAGCTTTGTAATTGTATCTTAGACTTACATTAAAAGTTCAGCCAATGCATGTCCTTAACCTTGACCTAATGTTGACAGACCAATAAGAAACCTGTCCACTTCATGACAGGTGACCACTATTTACCAATGAATTCAGTTCTGTCTATTACAACAGTATTCTCAATTTGGAATGATTTCTCTCTGAAAATTGGATTAATTATAATATGATAAAATTGTATGTCTTAGCTTCTGCCTCCTTCTCATATGTTTATTATATATTTTTTTTAAAAATTGGACCGATTATGTGTTTTATTGTTTGTCATGTGACTGATGCACTTCCTGTTTAGTCTGGTATATAAACCCCTCAGATGCAACACATGGATGCCTTTGATAAAGCCGCTGAGACGGCGAAATGCGTCAGGTGCTTTGCCCATTTTACCCACTACATTTATGGACTGATCCGAACCAGCCTCAGAACATATTTGGACCTCCATTGGACCCTGCTATCTGCAATAAAGGCTTTCCACACCTCCATCCTTGACTGTAACCTTGGGTACACTCCCCAGATCCCGCACGTTGACTCGGCCTAGTGCACTCAAGCCTGGAGTCCCTGGGAGGAACCAAATTCATCACAGTGTTCAAGTAATAGGGGGACGGTAATTAAACTTTTGCACTTGCACTTTATATGGTCCTATTCAAGGCATTATAGGAACGGACAGCCCTTCCCTACCCCCCCCCCCCCTTCACATTAATGTGAGGCCAGCTTGCATCTACTACCCGCAATTTCCTTATGGTGCTTCATTGTATTTAATAAAATGTATTTTATTTTTTTATGTGAAATTGGTCCAATTTCCAATTTATTTGATTTGATTTTAATCAATTGAGTCAGCGCTGCTTCCTTTCTCTTTTGTTTGACACTATCTAGTTCAGGTCTGACTAAACTGGCACATTCAGCAGCTGCTAGTGTTTCAGCCTAGGTCTAAGCACCGCCTTCCCACTCCAGTTTGAGGAGGACACTCCAATTTCTAATTGTTGAAATGTGTAAGACCCAAGAATCTATATGTTTCCCCCCATACTTCGGTTCATAGGATATTAAGGTGTGATACACCCCATATGGTGAAATTTAGTTAGATGTGAAATACACTTAACAGATCATGTTGCTATGGGCAACCAATAACATACTGTCTACTATCTTTTAGAGGGTTGTACATAAATAAGAAGTAGACTTACATTTATTGTCCATACCAACATCACATGTGAAGTGTATTTCACATCTAACTAAATTTTACCCCATACGTTTTACACATTTACCAAGCGATTTCTGGCTGTTAGGTAAACTTATACACTGGTTTATTTGGCCTGTATTGGTTATTAAACTTATATCCACACTGATGCGATGGACACTACAATGCACACTACAGTAGCAGTATGCATGTGCACCATCACACACCTCTTTTTAGAGTTGCACACAACTCAACAGGTACCAATTCTATACCAGCAGATACACATTTGTCCTTAAAGCTGATTGTAGTTTTGACACCATCAAATACATAATTACAAACATGACTATGACCTGACAATCCAAATCTCTCCTCACTGTACCAATTCCTTAGCCAAACATTGAAGTTTCTGATTCTCTGAGTTCTATCTACCCCTCGGTGTACTGGCAATACGTCTGAAAAAGTTACAGTGGTTGCCACCTGTTTTAGAGCGGTTCCTACCTTTCTAAATTCATCTTTTACAGCCTCGACTTCAGCATTGACCAGGACATTTGTGCCTAGGTGGACGATGACATCCACCTCCCTATCTTTTCTATTTGCCTTTACGATTCTTAGCATGCGTTCTTTATCTTTTGGAGCGATAGCACAGAACTGGAAAAACCAAAAACCCCAACCCCTTGCAAAGATTATCTGAAAAATACATTTTGCATGCCAAATGGAAGCCACAGGTTTACCAATCTCTTCTAAGGCCAGCTCACCAACAGCATAATGGCTTAGTCGGTATGAATACTCTATTTCTAGGGAAGGTCTTGATACGATGCTTGGACCAGACTAATCCCATTAACTGCATAGATTTCTTTGCTTTACATCTTGTACACACGTAGCCTTGCTGATTGTAAAAAAAGTCTTATATTCTGCTTTGTGTATTTATGTCTAAATTGTATACTGTTATTCTGATGTATTATATAGGAGTCCTGTGAACAGATGTATCTGAAACTACTACGACTATAGAAAAAAGAAACCGATTACTATTTGCATTGTGTTACCTTGTCGGACTATCACCAAACAGGACAAATCCCTAGGGGATTTAAAATTAGGAACGCCCCCACCATCGGTAAGAATATTCCTGAATTCTGCCGGAGGTGGGTGGCAATTCTTAATAAATGTAGTCTCGACCTCATTCTACTCGTCATTTCAGAAGCTACACGAGAGTTAATCAATATAAAGGGGAGCTGGTAAAACCAATAACAGAATTATTCAACCAGTCACTAGCTACTGGGGTAATCCCAGAGGACTGGAAAACAGCGAATGTAGTCCCTCTGCACAAAAGTGGAAGCAAGGAAGAAGTAAGCAACTATTGGCCAGTGAGCCTTACATCAGTAGTAGGGAAATTGATGGAAACACTCTTAAAACAAAGAGTTGTAGAATATCTCAAAACCAGCAATTTACAGGATCCAAAACAGCATGGGTTTACTGGGGGAAGATCATGTCAAACAAATCTTATTGACTTTTTTGACTGGGTGACTAAAGTAATAGATCAAGGTGGGGCTGTAGATGTAGCTTAGCTAGACTTTAGTAAGGCTTTTGACACTGTCCCACAACGCAGACTGTTAAATAAACTTGAAAGCTTGGGATTGGATTCTAAGATAGTTGAATGGATAAGAGCATGGTTGCAGGACAAAAAACAGAGAGTTGTAGTAAACGGAGTACAGTCAAAGGAGGGAAAGGTTACCAGTGGAGTACCCCAGGGATCTGTACTTGGACCAGGGCTTTTTAATATCTTTATTGGTGATATTGTAAATGGAATTGAGGGTAAAATGTGCCTTTTTGCAGATGACACAAAGGTATGCAACAGGGTAGACACACCAGGAGGGGTAAAACAAATGATTGATGACCTAGGTCGATTAGAGGAATGGTCAAGAGCATGGCAACTACAGTTTAATGCCAAAAAATGCAAAATCATGCACTTGGGTTGCAAAAGGCCAAAGACTAAATATAGTATAAATGGCACTATAAATGAAACTACTGAGGAAGAGAGGGATCTAGGTGTCACTATGTCAGGGGACTTAAAGGCAGGAAGACAATGTAACAAAGCAATGAAGAAGGCAAGTCAGATGCATAGGGAGAGGTATCAGCAGTAGAAAGAAAGAAGTAATAATGCCACTGTATACCATAGGTCATTGGTACAACCTCATCTAGAGTTCTGGAGGCCATATCTCCAGAAGGATATAAATACATTAGAGACTGTACAAAGAAGGGCAACTAAAATGGTGCATGGCCTACATCACAAAACGTACCAGGAAAGACTAAAAGATCTTAATATGTATACTTTAGAGCAGAGAAGGGAAAGGGGGGACATGATAGAAACTTTCAAATAAATCAAGGGTTTTAACAAGGTACAGGTGGAAGACATTCTTCACAGGAAGAGGAGCAGCAGAACATGAGGACATGCACTGAAACTAGGGGGGGGGAAGGTACAGGTGGGAGACATTCTTCACAGGAAAAGGAGCAGCAGAACACGAGGACATGCACTGACACTAGGGGGAGGAAGGTACAGGTGGGAGACATTCTTCACAGGAAGACCAGCAGCAGAACACGAGGACATGCACTGACACTAGGGGGAGGAAGGTACAGGTGGGAGACATTCTTCACAGGAAAAGGAGCAGCAGAACACGAGGACACGCACTGAAACTAGAGGGAGGAAGATTCAGGGGAAATGTGAGGAAGAATTACTTCACAGAAAGAGTAGTAGATAAGTGGAATAGCCTCCCATTAGAGGTGGTAGAGGCAAATACAGTAGTACAATTTAAACATGCTTGGGATAGGCATATTGATATCCTTACAAAAAATAAGGATCAAATATGGTTTGAGGTAACATGTTTAAAAAAGGGGCAGACTAGATGGGCCAAGTGCTTATTATCTGCCGTCAAAGTCTATGTTTCTATAAAATTGCCACCTTTGAAGCTGCTCACGTTGAGACCCTGAGAAAAGATTCTCAAACTGTGTGGCTGGACAAGTTATCGACACAAGTCAAGAGCTGGTCAGATTTAAAAGATATAAGTTGAAAATAGTCCAGAAAGACTATTCTGATAATAACGTGTATACCTGGATACATAACGCCCCCACAGGCTCTAAATCCAGAGAGCGCAGAACCTGGAGACCCCGTAAGCCATGGGGTGATACAGACACTTTGAGTGGAGGACAGTCCACACAAAGTGAATCGGAAGGAGCTGCTAATACTAAGAAACCAGGTAGGAGAGTCAATTGCACAGGATAAAGGTGATTCGATAAGTTCTAGTATAATGGGTGCCCCCCTATTTGTGGGAGTGTTGTCAACAGTATAGATTTAGAAAAAATAATAGAAGTAGTTTCCGCGCTCAGGAACCTGCAGCGTCCAATTACCACAAGGGACCTCCACTCCCAGATAGAACCACAAAATACATGTAAAGGAAAACAGCACCCAAATAAACAACAGAGTCACTGTTGTTTATTTGGGTGCTGTTTTCCTTTATTCACACATACATTTTTTCATTTTTATGTTCCTGAACTACAACAAAATGGTGGCCGTTGATGATATGTATGGAAAAAATCTTAGATCCCATCAAAGATGGAGCCTGCATCCACCCTTGATCATTGAAAGAAGTGGGCGTAAGCCGGACCAGGACACTGCTTGATCAGATAAACGGAGGTTGTGGAAAATGACACTTCCTGTTTGCGGCTCATAGGAACCGAGGTTGTGCATTCCAGGAGCCGATACCGAAGGTATTCGTCACTTCCGGTTCCGGCTACACGGAGGTGGATGGATCACGTGACCGCAACAGGTCCGTGGCGCCAAGGGGGTATAATGTGAAATCAAAAAAACTGACTGACTTCACCACTTATGCTGCTATCATTTAAGATTAATATGGGATGTACATATGTGAGTATGAGTGATGCCTTTGGATTTTATTGTATAAAAAGGAAGAATTGATGTTTTTAATGTATATTTTTAGTAGAGACCAGGGAGAAATCCGGTACTTGTTTTTTAAGGGATTAATGTTACCATGTAATAGGTCTGGGTATAAATATCTGTCCAGTTCTGCTGAACTCCACACCTTTAACGCATTGGGAAAGTGGAGGACTGTCATCCTGTACCCTGGAGTGCTGATAACTGGACTTTCCATCTCAGGAGGACCCACTATAGCTTATTCCGGGTGAGCAAGAGTTGGGTTATTGGACACTTTGGGACAGGCGGACTGTTATAAGTTTTTTTATTCTGTGTTCATATTGTAAATAAAAACCCTTTTTGGATTACATTTGGCAGCTCTGGGAATTGGAGTTCTTCCGGTCTTTGAAAGTCCATTGGAAGTACCTTAAAAGAAACCTTTCAAGGAAAATAGGGCACCGCATGCAGGTGAGATCCTAAATTGATGGGTTTCCAGTTGGTGTGTTGAAAGAAACCTTCACGTGCCTATAGGGCCTTAATAAAAGGTCTGTTTGGAGCCAACGGCGGTAGATGTGAATCCCCTGCTGTATGATACCATTGGTGGTTCCTCTTCTATTTTCTTTATATTTATGAGGGAACGTTTGAAGAGACAAATAATACATAGGGAAAGAAGAGGTCCTGCACGTGTTATATTTTTAGAGGGTCAGCGTGTCTGATATTGCCATCTTCTATTTAACAGTATAGATTTGTCTCCCAGGGGTGCGCTACCACTGACACATTGATTGTAGTGAATTTATTAGAGCAGAGAAAATAGTGTGTCTTGGCGGGGTGCACCTTATTAATAAATTACAACCAATAAAATGTAACCTTTATTTGAATAAAACTAAAATAGCGAAATATTCAAAAACGTACACATATAGACAAACACGGTGAGATTAGTGTGTGTTAAAAAACAGCACAAACGGGGCTCCCGTGTGTGATTAGAACGTCTTAGATTTTAGCTGCTTGTATTGTCTCAAAGGGGCTCTGTTCTGCAATGAGTTTCCCGGGAATAAATCTCTTATTATTATTATATGGCAACAATGTGTGCGCACACAATGTGTATGCGCACAATAATAAACAATGTTACAATTCCTGCAGAGATCAATGGGACTCTTAAATACCAGTCTAGAGTGACACTCTACCAGGGCCGAATGCTTTATCCTGGTGACGTGTCATTGTTTTCATGTGTGTTAATACATTTGGTGTTAGTATCAACCCTTAATTGTACATAGGGAGAAAGGACTCCAAGCTATTTTGATAATTAACTGGTATTCAATAAATGCTAACCGTTGATCACATATCTAGCCCCAAAGTGAAAATATGGGGTAGCGTATTGTTAGCTAAGATACTGCAATATTCGCTCAAGAGTAATTCTTATGGATGTGTGGTAAATCACCTCTATATTCCCATAATGCCCCTATTGAGACTGATGATCACAGTATTGAAGGGTGAGCAGGTTAGTTATGTGTGGTAGCGATATCTACACACACTGCACACTGCTGTATTGTGTGATACCGGTAATTCTATATCTACACATGCTGCTGACACCCTAACAGACAGAGCCTAAGCAGTGAAATACATTTCAAATTAGAGCCCTGAAAAGGGCTAGGTGTAGGACACAAAGAGCAGACAGAGTGTTTGAAGACACAACACACGGGAGCACACTCGCTCGGCTGTCACTTCCAGCGTGCCTTTCACTTCCTGCTTTTTCAAGGCAACCTCAGAGTGTTTGAAGAAGCAACACACGTGAGCACACTCGCTCGGCTGTCAATGCCTGCGCGCATTTCGCTTCATGATTGAAAAAGCAGGAAGCGAAACGCGCACCGGCAGTGACAGCCGTGTGTTGCGTCTTCAAACACTCTTTGTGACAGCTCTTTGTCTCCAAATGTTATGCTTTGAAAAAGGGAATTAAATCCCGAATTGTTAGCCTATGGATTAAGTTGTGTCAGAGTTTTTCTTGTGAAGTTGTGAAGTCCGTGGGAGTGCCATTATTGTATTGGTATATATATATATATATATATATATATATATATATAAGGACAGGTTACCCCAACCGCGCTTTGAAGATATGTGGCAGCAATACTGGGGGGCCCTCTGTTAGACAGGACCCAAGATAGAGATAGAAATAGGATGGGTTTCCCAGAATGCGCCTTTCCTAGAATACAGGATAATGATTCGATATATCTGACACTAGACAGATCTATAGTGACAATACAGAAATAATTTTCCTTTAGCAATACAAAATCTTAATAAAAATCTTTTTTATTGAAAGATGTCTTCTCAGTGACGATTTGAGTCCAACGCGTTTCGTCAATGAATTGACTTCATCAGGGGCATTTTGACAGCAGAACAATACACACTGCAAATTGTAATAGAACTGTGTCACAAAGATAATAAATGCAGTATATATACATAATAATTAAAACATGGTTAAAAAATAAATACAAGACATGATGAGGAGGGAGGACAAGATCTGAAGAGAGGGATGATGGAGACGTCACTATACCAAAAAACACTCTTAATCTTTTTTAAGAGGAGTAATTGATAGATGGTAGTCAAGAGGTATATGAAAAACCCGTGAAGGACCTGGACTTTTCTGTGAATAGCCAATCACCAAATTTAAGACCTGCAAGGTCATCATACCCGGTATATATTCCTTAAATGGGATACAAGTAGCGGTCTGTACTCTTATATTGGAAGTAGTCTTGACAATAAGATCTGAGGTAAAAGACAATAATCCATACTATAAACTGTCTATATTCCATATGGAAACCAAAAGAAAGGAGGAGCTAATAGAGGTTACATACCATTGGATATTACCATAAAAGAAAATTCCAAGTGGAAACTAAGTCCACTGATGAATCCCAAATAGCTTCTGAGGGAAGTTATATGACCTCAGGGACAGAATTTGATGGATTGGCACCGATAAACAGAATTTTATCTATAAATGCAAATATAAAGGATTCCATGTAAAGATATACAATTATGTGACAGTGATTTAGCACCAGAAGGGGGTGGAATTGGATTACTTACATAGTGGTGGTCAAACCGGATGTGCTCTCCTGGATTGCAATCACTGAATGAAATCCTAGGACCTATTGAGCTCTTATATAGGGAGCAGCATATTGCGTCACTTCCTGTTGTGCTATTTCCTATGGACGTTTATTAACGGGCTTTTAAGCCTCTAAATGGACTGATAACGCTAGTGATATACTGGCCTAATATCAGCCTTCTCTAAAAGGTAATTTAGTATACAGTCCTAAGTTTATAATAACGATTTAAGAAGCTTTAACGCCGTGGAACGCAAGACTGCAGCGTCCTGCATTCCAAACGGCGGCCATCTTACTTCCTGTAAGCGTCTTTCAGTCTGAAGCGTCAGGAGGGATCAGAAGAGAGTGGTGCCGTCTCCTTTAGTGTCCCCTTGACGGAGGGAACTGCTGTACCTGATCAACGTTCCTATGCATAAGTGAAATACCAATCCGACTACATGGGGACTTATTTTCTAGTGGTTTTCCGGGTGTGTGGAGCGCATAATGTGTTCCATATTAACCTACTTCAGTTTGCTAAATAAGTGCTCTGTGAAGTGTATATTTCTCTATTAGAGTGACCTGATTTTTAATAAGTTCCACTATCCAGCTTTATTTAACACTAATACTGGTATATGAAGTATTTACACCTGACTTAATTGCCTGGCCACAATCGGGGTGATAATTAATGCTATTTGAAAGTGAATTATGAAAAAGTGAAAAAGTAGAAATATAAATAAAATAATAAAAATATAAATAAATAATAAATACAAAAATAAAAATATAAATAAAAATAAATAAAAATAAATATAAATATAAATGAACAATAAAAATAAGTAAAAATAAAAAAAATATATAAATACATACACATATATATATATATATATATATATATATATATATATATATATATATATATATATATATATACATACATACATACATATACACATACATACATACATATAACAAAATAAATAAAAATAAAAATGAATAATAATAATAAAAATAAATAAATATAAAAATAAAAAATAAATGAAAAATAGAAAAAAATATATGTAAAAAATATTAGGGTGTACCTTATAATCTATTCTATAAATTTGTCTTTTAGTGGGTGCGCTTATAAATTATTCAGGGCTACATAACATAATAGCCATATCTAAAGTGACTGGGTGATTATGTGTTTAAGTGGTAATCAACTTAAATCTGTTGTCCTAATGTACTCAACATTGGTCAGTTCTACCGCCCCCCTTTTGCCGTGCTTCACTGTCACATTTACAAATCAGATTAACCATATTAGATTTGTATAGCACATTTTGTCCAATCAATAGAATGGGAATTATTGCTTAAACACGGTATACATACATCATAAGTTCATATCTTTCCCTATGGGAAATTGCTGCTTAAATACGGTATACATATATCATAAATTCATGTTTTCAGACATATTCGTATATACAATCGGGTACAGCTCCGTTAATTAGAGCATATGTAGTTTCATCTATAGTACATTATATGTTCACTTAGATACAGTTTTTCACTAGCTGGTCTTCTTATAGCATGATGTTAGACTATTTAGACAATTGCTTGGCATAACAGAATGAAGCGAGTACCATAAGTAAACTGGTGGTGAATTGGACCTACTCTTTACTAATAAGAGAAAGAGATCAGTAGGGGTATCCCAAGAGGGTATACTGTTTAATAAACTTTTAATTTGGGAGAGAAGAGACCCCACAGCCCTCTTCCCAAGGTGCATTGTTACCCTAGTGGGTAGAAACTTATTGGCCCCCGTACTGAAAGATAAGAAAGATGATATGTAGAGAAGGGCTGTTCTTTATCAGGTTTAGAGGAATGCTACTATGTCCACTCCTTCATTCAGTCCTTTCGGAGACAAGGAGTTCATGGTGTATATCCAGTAGCTTTCTTTTTTAATAAGTTCCTTATCTCTATTGCCTCCTCTTGGATTGACAGGTATTCGTTCTAAGATTGTAAATCTGAAATTATCCTTAGTAATAGTAGAATTGTGTTTATCAGCGTAGTGTCTTGGGACGCTGTGAATCTTCACCTTATTTTTTACATTTCTGATATGCTCTTGTATACGCAGCTTGGTTTGTCTTATAGTTTTCCCGATATAGTTTAAATTACAACTGCATGTAATCATGTACACCACGTGGTCTGAGTTGCAAGTTACGGCTTCTTTAATAGTATAGACTCTTCCGTTGTCCAAGGTATGAATAAATTGTTTTTTATCAATAAATTGACAACAAATACATTTGTTACAGGGAGTGATCCCAGGTTTTTTTGTCAAAAAGTGTGTATTCTTGGAGACTGAAGTGGTGATTGGTTTTAGTTTACTAGGTGCTAGAATAGACTTCAAGTTTTTTGCTCGGCGAAACACAATTTGAGGTTTTGGAGGAAGATGTTGCCCTAATACAGGATCACGTAAGAGGGTGCCCCAGTGATTTTCTAGGACTTTTTTGATTAAGCGATTTTCACAATTGAATTGTGTGACGAACGGTCTACATTTGTATTCAATTTTGGGTCTCTAACGTCTTTGTAGCAGGTTGTTTCTTTCTTCATGTTTTGCCTTTAAGCAAGCTTCATCAATCTGTTCTGCACCATATCCTCTCTCCAAGAACCGGTCTACTAGAAGTTGGGATTGGGACCAATATTCACTCTCATTACTACAGTTTCGTTTTATCCTTAGGAACTGAGCATATGGAACACTGTTCTTCCACGCCGGATAGTGACAGCTATTTGCCGGAATATAGCAAAAGTGTACATTTGTAAAGTCCACAGATTTGTCTTAAAATTTAACAACAGAACTCTATATCATGTCAATGTAAGAGGACCCAAATTCAGTCTTGGCACCACAGGAATGGTCGCATAGATATTAATTAGGACACGTATCACTGTTTCTGATGTGTACTGTACGCACAGATATAGTGCTCATAGATGGTCCTCCGTTACACATTATTCTCCACGAGTCCATAGAACTACATATTGACACCGATAATGGGTGTTATACATAAGCAACAATGAAAGATTAGTACTCAACGTTAGCGTTTCAGTCCTAGCAGGACCGTCTTCAGGAGTTATACAGCAAATGCATCCATGAAAGGTGAAGCACAGCGTGGACCACACAGCAGGTTCCTACAGCCTATACACATATACACATATATGTGTGGAGATAATATATATATATATATATATATATATATATATATATAATATATATATATATATGTCCGGGGGCACCTAATGCTCTTAGCAATGAGCAATTTCACCCCTCTTGGCAATGAGCAACCCCCTGGCAACGAGCATTTTCACCCCCCTTGGCAACGAGCAAGCATTTTTAATGACATCCACAAGAAAAAGCAGGGCTGACCCAGGTTCAGTGTAAATGGTGCAGACCCAGGTCCGACCCTGGTCGAAGTGCTGTGTAAATGGGGTATAAAGCAGGGTCAGATCCTGGAAACTCCAGTGTTCAAAGACCAGGGTCTGACCAGGGTGTTTGGAGTAAAAGGGGTATTACTGTCACATCATTTAGCATAGCATCAATTTGTTATGCAGAAGAGTGGGGGCAGCAAAGGGAAACCTGATCTGGCAAGTCTGTACTAGGAAGGTGAATTCATATCACTTACACCTGTGGACATTGAAGTAAATACAGCAAAATATTGGCAGGGTGGGGTATACTTTGTCGAAAATCATCTCAAGAGATTATGTGATAAGAATGGAGGAATTGGCTGCTGTGACTTTAAATGCAAGCAGTGCAACGTGCTTTGCAGAAAATGACGCCTTATGATGACATACAGTAGAGGCCAATCTAACAGTGTTTGAAAGGATTGCAGAGACAGAAAAACTTCCAGCTGGTGAGTGGGCAGAGGTCATTGCACCTTTCTTAACTGGAGAGCCACAAAAAGCATATTTTGTCCTGACCACAGAACAAGCCAGAGACTATGGGTTGCTTAAAGCAGAGATAATAGCCTGACTTGGAGTCACTCAGCAGTGCGTGCTTGCAGAGTCCATGATTGGCGGTTTGACAAAATAAGCTGCCCCGCTCCCAGATGTTTAATCTTCTGGGGGAAATTTACTAATATGGATTCGTAGAAAAAAGGTGTATTCGTAGGGAGAAATACACCTTTTTTTTTACGAATTTGTATTTTCGGGATTTTCTATCCCCAAAATACAACAATTCTTAGTCCTAGGGATGGAACATTCGTATTTGTATTTACAAATACGAATGTCTACACCATCGTTAGGATACGACAGAAATCACCATTCAAAAGAATGGTGGTTCCTGATTTACTAAGCAGCCGTATAGAAAATATGGCTGCTTTTGTCCACGAAAATACGGCAGAAAAATAGAACACCATTTTCCTGTCGTATTCTCGTTTTAGCCTGCACGGATCAGTCAGATCCGTGCAGGCTGCGGTGTAAAAATAAATAAAATTAAATAAATAAATAAAAAATACGGCGTGGGGTCCCCCCCACAGCCGAAACCAGCACCAGGCTGACAGAGCCTGGAGCCGGTAATTAAAAATCAGGGAACCCGACAAATAGGGTTTCCCTGATTTTTAACAACCAGCCCCAGGCTCCTGCTCTGGGGCTGGTTCCCAAAATACCGGGGACAAAATGAGTAGGGGTCCCCCGTATTTTAAGAACCAGCCCCAGGCAAAACCAGCCAGCAGGGTAATGCCACAGCCGGGGGGGGAGACTTTTTATACAAGTCCCCCCGGCCAAAGCATTCATCCCTACCGACCAGTCAGCCTGGCCAGGGGCCCTGGGGGAGTGGGGACCCCCCCAATGAAGGGGTCCCCCCTCTCCAGGACTTACCTGACCAGGCTGAAGCCTGGTACTGTCCCCGATGCCCCTGGGCGGTGGGCATCGGGCTGATTTAAGTGTAAAAAAAAGATTAAACTATTGTTTTTTACTGTGGCACTACAAGTGCCAGCAAGCCTCCCCAGCAAGCTGGGACTTGGAGAACCACAAGTCCCAGCCTGCTGGGCATTAAAGGGCCCACTGGCACTTGTAGTTCCACAGTTAAAAAAATAGTACACAAAACACACTGACACAAATTTTAAATAAAAGTTTAATACACACATCACACACACACTGATACTTACCTATCTTGATCCCGTCGGTAGGTCGCTGGCTCCGGTGTCGGCGGCTCCGGGGTCGGCGTCCTGTCTGAAGAAAATCCATGGTGGACCTGTGGAAGGAAATCCTACTCACCAGGTCCTCCATGGATGGTCTTGTGTCTTCTGTCTTCTTTTCCAGGGCTTATTTCTTTATCTTCTTTCTTCTTCTTTATGCTGCCGGCTCCTGGGACTTTCAGAGCTTCAGAGATGTTTCCTCCTCGACGTCTGGACTAAGAATGAATTCTAGCCAATCAGGAGCCGACTTTACTGGCTCCTGATTGGCCGCTAGGCGGCTCCTGATTGGCTAGAATTCATTCTTAGTCCAGACGTCGAGGAGGAAACATCTCTGAAGCTCTGAAAGTCCCGGGAGCCGGCAGCATAAAGAAGAAGAAAGAAGATAAAGAAATAAGCCCTGGAAAAGAAGACAGAAGACACCAGACCATCCATGGAGGACCTGGTGAGTAGGATTTCCTTCCACAGGTCCACCATGGATTTTCTTCAGACAGGACGCCGACCCCGGAGCTGCCGACACCGGAGCCGCCGACACCGGAGCCGCCGACACCGAAACCAGCGACCTACCGACGGGATCAAGATAGGTAAGTATCAGTGTGTGTGTGAAGTGTGTATTAAACTTTTATTTAAAATTTGTGTCAGTGTGTTTTGTGTACTATTTTTTTAACTGTGAAACTACAAGTGCCAGTGGGCCCTTTAATGCCCAGCAGGCTGGGACTTGTGGTTCTCCAAGTCCCAACTTGCTGGGGAGGCTTGCTGGCACTTGTAGTGCCACAGTAAAAAAACAATAGTTTAATCTTTTTTTACACTTGAATCAGCCCGATGCCCACCGCCCAGGGGCATCGGGGACAGCACCAGGCTTCAGCCTGGTCAGGTAAGTCCTGGAGGGGGGGGAATCCCCCAGGGCCCCTGGCCAGGCTGACTGGTCAGAGGGTTAATGCTTTGGCCGGGGGGACTTGTATAAAAAGTTTCCCCCCGGCTGTAGCATTACCCTGCTGGCTGGTTTTGCCTGGGGCTGGTTCTTAAAATACGGGGGACCCCTACTAATTTTGTCCCCCGTATTTTGGGAACCAGCCCCAGAGCAGGAGCCTGGGGCTGGTTGTTAAAAATCGGGGAACCCCTATTTGTCGGGTTCCCTGATTTTTAATTACCGGCCCCGGCTCCTTCAGCCTGGTGCTGGTTACAGCTGTGGGGGGGATCCCACGCTGTTTTTTTTTTTATTTATTTAATTTTTCTATTTTTTTTACACCTTGCAGCCTGCACGGATCTGACTGATCCGTGCAGACTGCCTGTACGAATTCGTATTAGCGGCCGTATATATGGCCAGCTAATACGAATTCCTACGACATCGGTGGGTTACAAAGCAGTCGTATATGACTGCATTGTACATTCCCCTCCGGAACACGACTTTGCATATGACTGAAACAGTCGTATGCAGTCGTAGGGGAAATACCAATACGAAAAACTAGGTTTTTCATATTGGTAAATTTCCCCCTCTGCATCTAGTGTGCATGTGGCTCCAACCAGAGACTCTAAGTCCTGCTGACATCGTGGACAGGATATTACTGGACCTTTACATGAGTGGACTTCCATGGGACATACATCATTGGGTGACCCAGGGAGAACCCAAAACTCTGGACCAGTTGGTGTCTATTGTGGGCCTATCTGGGCCCTGAAACACAAACTCCACAGTTCTTGAGGACCTCCAGGGATCAGCCACAAGGACCGAGTACCAAAGCTCCCTCCCCAGCTAACAGGAAGACCAGGATTGGGTGATCCACCCCAATTGGAGAGGTTAAACCACCAAACAAAGGTACCCTCCCCATCTAGACCCCTGAGGTACTTTGTTGGAGGTGTCAGCAGCTGGGGCATGTTGCAGTTCACTGTCCCCAGAGAGAGGAACCACTGGAGTGTGGTGCTGCCCGGCGACTCTCAATGTCCGCCCATCCTGCCTACAGTGCTTTTCCTCTGCAGGGACAAGGTCCATAGGAGCGACAACTCAGTGTAAATGGTGTCCTGGTCATAGTACTGTTGGACTCTGGAAGCCTTGTCAACCTCTTATGAGCT
This sequence comes from Crinia signifera, assembly GCF_055691185.1. Taxonomy (NCBI): domain Eukaryota; kingdom Metazoa; phylum Chordata; class Amphibia; order Anura; family Myobatrachidae; genus Crinia; species Crinia signifera. The sequence goes on from NC_139223.1 coordinate 5,932,308, forward strand.
TCCTTTCCCCATGTGCTGCTAACGCCAGAAAAGCGGGTGGGGGTGATATGTAAACATGGGGACACCAAGGCTTATGCCATTGCCAAGGTGTCTTTAGAGACTGGCTGCGGAACTCGGACACGTGAGGTTGGGGTGGTAAAAGACTTGTTGCATTCATTAATCATTGGATGTGATGTTCCATTGTTCTGGGAGATGTGGTCTCGGGGCAATGGTAATTGTTCTCATTATGTTTCTTGTCCTCTGTCTTTTAGTCCAGTTCTCTTACCTGAGAATAAGTCTCCTGATGCTGTAGAGGTGATCACAGATGATCAGCTTTCCCTTAGCGTTTTTGGCAGGAGATAAGGATGAGCTGTCTACCCCTGAGCAGAATGTCCGTGACTTGGCAGTATCATGGGATAATTTTGGAACTGCTTGATTGCGAGACCTCAGCCTGAAAGGCGCATATGAAAATGTAAGTGTTCTGAATGGGGTTCCTCAAGAGCCAGATACTGTTAATAATGATTTGCTGTATCGGGTCACAAAGCTACAAGGTGAATTGATGGTACAATTATTGGTGCCAGAGCCAAGTCCGGAGTCCTATTCAGATATTGACAAAGTTACCATAGGCAAAGCCCTCCCAAAGTCCCAAAAACATGAGACCAGGGAGTTTTTGCAGTGTAATAGGAATATTTTCTCTGACCTTCCAGGAACTACTGATGTAATTCAGCATGACATAGTCATTGAACACAATGTCAAGGTAAACGTTAAGCCGTACAGAATACCTGAGGCCTAGAGACAAGTTGTCTCTGAAGAGGTTAAAATGTTACCTTTTGGGGTTATTGAGGAGTCTAAGAGTGGATGGTCCAGCCCCATAGTGTTAGTCCCAAAGCCAAATGGGACCTGGCGGTTCTGTAATGACTTCCTCAGGCTAAATGAACTCTCCAAATGTGATTCCTACCCAATGCCTGGAGTCGATGAGTTGATCGAAATGTTAGGGCTAGCGAGGTAAATTACCACTCTTGATCTCACCAAAGGCTACTGGCAAATTCCCATGTCAGAGGGGGTGAAGGAGAAAACAGCCTTCTCCACCCCAGATGGCCTCTCTCAGTATGTAAAGATGATGTTTGGGTTACAAGTTGTGCCAGCTATATTTCAGAGGGCAATGGACAAAATTTTTAAGCCTCACAAAAGGGAAAAAATATGTTATGGTCCAGTTGTCTGAGGAAGCAGAAAAGGCATTTCAGAGCCTTAGAAAAGCCTTGTGTAGTCAGCCAGCATTAATAGCACCAGACTTCTCCCAAGAGTTTTGTCCAGAAAGATGCCTCCGATTTTGTTGGTGTCAGACCATGCTCCATTGAGGTGGATGAGCCGAAACAAGGGTAATAATTCAAGGGTGACAAGGTGGTTCCTGGTTTGTGGTTAGCACCCACACAGAGGATGGTTGCTCACCATCTAATTATTTTTCCTCCATTTGCAGCCGAACGTAAGCTCAGGACTTTTCAGCTGCACGGTCTTCTGCAAATTGCGGGAGGGTGCAGGCGTTATGTGATGTCAGCTTCCCGCCCCGAGCAGGTAGGGCAACACCTGCATTCCCAGCTTTTTTTTGGGCACAACCACCTTTTGTGTGTGCACCCATGTAACGGTGGGTGCCTGCCTAGGAGCACCCCCTGCCTGTCACTCACTTTGCTAGTGCCCCAATGTGTGTATGCAGCACTATTATTATTGTCATTTTGTGTACAGAAAGCAGCACTATTACTGTGGCACTATGTGTAAGGGGCGCTACTTCTGAGGATATTATGTGTGTAAGCAGCACTACTGTGGGCATTATGTGTAAGGGGCACTACTTCCGTTGATATTATGTGTATAAGTGCACTACTAGTGTACTGTGGCATTATGTGTGTAAGCAGCACTACTACTGTGGCCATTATGTGTATAAGTGCACTACTACTGTACTGTGGCATTATCTGTGTAAGCAGCACTACTACTGTGGGCATTATGTGTAGTATAAGTGGCACTACTACTTTGAAACTATTTGTAAGGGATACTATTTACTGTATGTGGACATCTTGTGTGTAAGTAGTACTATTGTTGGTGCATTATGTGTCAGAGAATTACTACCGGGGGTGTCTTGTGTGTAAGGGGCACCACTGTATGTATGGCATGGACAATGTAATGGTTTTGGGGAAGCACAGACAATGTAATGGTTAGTATTACTGTCTAATATAATTCAGTTTCCTCCCCAAATCCAAAAATGTTCTATTAGGTTAATTGGCTCCAAATTAAATGAACTTTGGGAAGATGTATGGATTGATAAATCAATGTTGTATAATTACCAGTACAGACACCATATCTGTAGGGAATGGCAGAAAAATATTTATTACATGTGAATTATACATGACTATATTATACCAGCGGAAACACACAGAATATGAGCATTACATCATATTAGAATATTTATTTATAAACTAGATGAGTAATTAAAATATAACCTATTTATTACTTTTAATATTTCAACATACCGTAAAACTATTTCTTTGTCCCAATGATTTTGTGGCTCTGTTCATAATGACACTTTTAGTCATAAGAAACAATACAAAACCAAATGAGAGAGAAACATCGTTCCCAATATAGTTGTAACAATGATGTATTCAGTTGCTAATGCGGCGACCACATAATCTACTCGTGACCCTGGGATTTCCATGAATAACACTGAGAGTTTGGGAAGTGGGATAAAGTCGGATCACTACAAAGAATAATATTTGCAGGATGTTATTGACAAGGTGCCAGGGTAAGAAATATTCAGACACGATTATTAAGTAGAAAACAACATCAATAATAACACGTATTATTAATGACCGGACAGCTCGGACGTGGACCTGGAGCTGGGCAGATGTTATGTGAGAGTCCCCCTGCTTCATCCTGAAGACGTGTCTCAGTAGGGATCTGACACTGAGCCCGATACAGAGGAAAGTTATGAAAAATGGAAGAACACATTCAACCACTGTGCTGATTATCATGTAGGAAGAGTTTATTGTAAAAGTGATACCAGACAGAACTGCTTCATCCGTTTTATTTCTGCCAATGTCAATTTGTAACATCCATACCATTGGGACCTCAATGACAATGGAACATAGCAGTGATCCCATTATGAGCTGAGGAAAAGAAGACGTAACTCTTGTTCTGACACGTAGAATAAGCTGGTGGGAAGCGGTGACCAGTCTGATACAGTAGAAGACGGAGAGCCAGGCGGTGTTCCAGAAACTGACAGTAATAAGGACACTTTGCAGCATAAGCATGACTAATAAAAGGCTTTTGTCCAGCATTAGGTAGATCCCAAAATTGTCAAAAGCACCATGAACAGTCAGGAGGACCTGGAAGATCAGGTTGGTCAGCACCATCACAAGCTGGATTTTATCGCACACTCCGGGATTACTGGTCTCTCTCCAGCGTCTCACATACACATGTACAACTACAGCACAGATAATGGTCCCAGATATCCCAGTGACCATTGTAATCAGCACCATGGACAATGTCAGAGCTGACAGCATTCTCTGTTGGGATCTGATTGTTCTCTGGATCCTCTGTAGCAATGATTACTCTGCGGATGAGCAGCCTGTAGCAGAATGATGAGACGGAGGCAGGAGACTGATATAGATCTGGGGATGAGATGCAAATATGTCCTGTGCCTGTATCACATGCAGTATGTGGCTGTGTGTGCCGGACGGTGCATGTATAATTAGGGTATAGGATGTCACTCTGGCTGCGTCTGACACCTGTATATGTTATATCAGCAGGATCACATGCAGTATGTGGCTGTGTGTGCCGGACGGTGCATGTATAATTAGGGTATAGGATGTCACTCTGGCTGCGTCTGACACCTGTATATGTTATATCAGCAGGATCACATGTAATGGGCTGTTCCACATGTACAGGAGTCACATCATGGGCTGTGTACATCATGGGCTGTATACATGTAAATAAGAGAGGCCAAAATTGAAAGTTATATAAATTTTAGTAACTAAACTGTATTTCTAAGAATACAAGAATCGCATGTTATCTTTTTTCAGGCATGTCCAAACTATGGCCCTCCAGCTGTTATGAAACAACAAGTCCCATCATGCCTTGCCACAGTTTTGCTATTAGGGAATGCTAAAATTATGGCAAGGTCTGCTGAGATGTGTAGTTTCACAACAGCTGGAGGGCCACAGTTTGAACATGCCTGTCTTACTAGTTATGTACATTACTGCTGTGTAACATGTTGTCCTTTATATAATAGTTGTATATTCACTGCGCCCATCTATCCTACCTAGGGTGATTGGATCAATGCCCATTGCAGCATGGTGAAGTGATGCGCAACATAGTGTAGTGTGGCTTATGGTGTTGCCGATAAGTGTAATGCTTATATTCATTCACCAGATGTCAATTTTGATAATAACCATTGGGCATGCATGAGGTCTCCATTGAAATACATTAGTCCAAGAACTCATTTACTGTATGATAAATGCAGTGTACAGGTGTGTGTGACACAGTGATAATATGTTTTACAGAAGAGCGCTGGGCTACAGGATCGCTGAATACAGATCATGTACAGTTACTAGAAATGTAAACATACAGTACAGCACCGTCTGTCTTCCACATAGAAGCAAGGATGCAGATTGCTTTAAATTAATAAAGATTGCATAACTAATTTATTCCTTTCATTTTGCCTGTTCTATTTGCTCCTGTACAGTTTATAATATCACTAAGCTATTTAGACTGGAACAGCAGCAGGGATTAAATACCCCCCAAAGAGCCCGATTCAGGCCCTCTCGCTAGTCAGCATAAATGTGTTGCCTAGGAAGTGGGTGAGCACTGCCCGCTGTCCTGATAAATGCCATTTTACTACATTCCAGTTCTTTCTGTAAATTGCACAAATTAACTAGTGTGTGTGTGTTTGTGTCAGATCTGTCTATTATAGCAATTCTGACGTTGCTTAAACTGTCCGGAAACTTGTAACTTTAACATAAAGGGGACCATTTATCATTTTATATTTTGGCTAGATCCCCCAAAAACACCCATTTTTGTTGCTTAGCCGCAAATATTAAGTATCCCCCCAATGTTTTAGGAAGGACCGCAGCAGGAATCTCTGATCCATGCTGCGATCCCTCCTGCAACGCCGCCGTCCGCCTCCCCCATAGGTTTCTATAGGGGATGCAAAGGCAGCGGTGCATCGCATCCCCGGACTTCTGCCATTCTTAGATGGTGGTAGCCCATTGTAGCCTATGGGCTACACACTGCACTGCTGCCGGGGCAGTGCGGTCAGCGGGGTCAGTGTGTGTGTGGGGGGGGGGGGTCAGCGATAACTGTGCATGCTCAGACCCCACCAGCTTCCAGCCCTGAGAGCGGGGGATGATACATCCTGCCGTTTGGGTCACATTTTACAATGCGATCCTGGGCAGTAATATTCCGGCCAGATCACATTGCCAATGCGATCATTGATATAAGGGCCCCTAAATCTTTGAACTTTCTATCCTCAGCGTACTTTGTTAGAGTCATAAGAATTAGTTGAGCAGCTGTAGGTAATTGTTCTTAGAATTAACAGCAACGCACTTTGTAATCCGTCCTTATTCTTCTTTTTTTTCATTGCATAATTAAACAGATTCTTCTATAATAACGCACTATCTTCTGTGGGTGAGCTGAATGAGGAAACGTTTATCACTCTAAGCTGTAGAATGTTTCTTTCTGCTCTGTAACACATGAACCTTTTTCCCTTTTTCAGCAAGGTTCTTTCAAACTGTAGAAGTTAATTCATTTTATGTGTTAAGGCCCACACACTAGCCAATGCCCCTGACACCACCAATATCGGCAGCTGGTAGGGGGTGGGAGCTGGCATTGGTAAATGCATTAACAGTAGCCAATGCCCCCGACACCACCAATATCAGCGGCTGGCAGGGGGTGGGAGCTGGCATCGGCAAGTGCATACACACTAGCCAATGCCCCCGACACCGCCAATATCGGCGGCTGGTAGGGGGTGGGAGCTGGCATCGGTAAATGCATACACACTAGCCAATGCCCTCGACACTGCCAATATCGGCAGCTGGTAGGGGGTGGGAGCTGGCATTGGTAAATGCATACGCAGTAGCCAATGCCCCCGACACCGCCAATATCGGCGGCTGGTAGGGTTGGGAGCTGGCATCGGCAAGTGCACACACACTAGCCAATGCCCCCCGACACTGCCAATATCGGTGCCTGGGAGGGAGTGGGAGCTGACATTGGCAAGTGCATACACACTTGCCGATGTTAGCTCTGAGGTGAGCGATGGCAGGGGGACAGCGGGGGGGGGGAGTGATGGCCGAGCAGCAGCATGGTCGTCGCTAATGATGACCTCCCTCGTCCGGACATGCTTGAAAGAGGGAGGGGATCGTTAACGAGGTGCAGGAGTGTACACCAATAATGACAGGGAGTGTACACACTAGGCGATATTGTCCACAGTTCTCTGGTCTTTCTGGGAGACATTGTTACCAATATTTCCTAGTGTGTATGGGGTTTAACAGTCTAGTATGAGAGTAATACATATATCACACAACACAGGGTATGCAGAGGTTTACTGTAATTAGTGCCCACTGCTGTACAATACTTGTACTCAGGGGCGGATCCAGAATAAAATGACAGGGGGGGCACCATGATAAAAGAGGGTTTAGGTGGGGGAGGGCCAGTGTTAGTGGTGCCAGTGTACATGCTAAGAGAGCGGCAGAGAGAGGGTGGGAATGGGATTAAAAATAGGCCCTGGCATTTAAAGTACGCAGGCCCACCATGGCAACAAAAGTGAAGGATGTAGTTGTGCACACGCCGAAGGCGCGCTCTGGAAAAGGGGGTGTGGCCACTCAACAGGGGGCATGTCCTTGAGTGTAGTGTACAACACCATATACAACTTCTACACATTATGCAACAAAATACTAGACCCCATTATACTTGCCCCTTACACATGATGCCAAATGGAATGAGCCAAAATTCACATAATGCCACACGGATTGTGTCAAAATTCACATAATGCCACACGGATTGAGCCAAAATTTACATAATAACACACGGATTGAGCCAAAATTCACATAATGCCAAATGGATTGAGCCAAAATTCACATAATGCCACATGGATTGTGTCACAATTCACATAATGCCACATAGATTGTGTCAAAATTCACATAATGCCACACGGATTGAGCCAAAATTCACATAATGCCAAACGGATTGAGCCAAAATTCACATAATGCCACATGGATTGTGTCAAAATTCACATCATGCCACATGGATTGTGTCAAAATTCACATAATGCCACACGGATTGAGCCAAAATTCACATAATGCCACACGGATTGAGCCAAAATTCACATTATGCCAAATGGATTGAGCCAAAATTCACATAATGCCAAATGGATTGTGTCAAAATTCACATACTGCCACATGGATTGTGTCAAAATTCACATAATGCCAAATGGATTGAGCCAAAATTCACATAATGCCTCACGGATTGAGCCAAATTCATAAGATGCCATATGGATTGAGCCAAAATTCACATACTGCCACACGGATTGAGCCAAATTCATAAAATGCCATATGGATTGAGCCAAATTCATAAGATGCCATATGGATTGAGCCAAAATTCACATAATGCCACATGGATTGAGCCAAAATTCACATAATGCCACACAGATTGAGTCAAAATTCACATAATGCCACACGGATTGAGACAAAATTCACATAATGCCACACGGATTGAGCCAGAATTCACATAATGCCACACAGATTAAGACAAAATTCACAATAAACTTCATAAACAGGGACATTGTCCACCAAAGGCGCGCATTAAACATTTACACTATAATGTCCATTGCACGTTAAGTTACACGGCATGATGTCCATTATGTATTATGCCAAACACCATAATGCCTATTAAAAATTATGCTACATACAGTAAGTGCTACTTATCTACATGCTCATTGCCAAGGGTTCCATGCTCATTGCCAGAGGTTCCATGCTCGTTGCCATGTGGGATTACATGCTCATTGCCAACGGGGAATACATGCTCGTGGTAAATGGGGGACAGCCACCGCCAGGCAGAAGTGATAGCCACTGACAGTGGCAGAGCCTGGCTGTATTCCGAGCACTGCAGGTCCCAGCTATTTGAAATAATACCCATTTCACACCAGAAAATGCATTCCCAGGTTGGCCCCTTTTACACCAGCCTAGTCCCTGCATTTTCTGGTGTGAGGGGGAGAGAAAACCACCCCTCCCCCCCTTTAACCAGTTATCTCATTTAACCGGCTATATCTTCGGAACTAACTGACCCATTTACATGAGACAAGTATCATATTGAAGAACTTTTGAGTTGGCTTTGAATGATTTTGGTCCAGTAAAACTGGAACGTTTGGTTCCAGAGTAATCTGCCCTCAAAGAACATGAACAGCCATGAAATTACATTTCAAAAATAAAAAAAATCGATTTACACGCTATATCTCTGGAACTGATTGACCGATATGGACCATCCTGGTATCCTATTGAAGGCCCAGCGATTTGGAATTGAATAACATCAATCACAAGCTCCTGTGATGCCAGGGGGGGAACTGGAAGCTGTTGGAACCGGGTGGGGGTCGGAATTGACAGGTCCCATATTATCCTATGGGGAAAAAATGTTACAGCTTTGCCAGGCGATATCTCCGGTTCCCGGGGGGCTAGAGACATGGGGCTGGGCTCGTTGGAAATCTCTGGTCCTCATCTACAAAATTAATGACAGGGGGGGCACGTGCCCAGGTGCCCCCCCCCCTGAATCCGCCACTGCTTGTACTGGACCGTTAATGCTGAGATCCTGCATTAATTTTCTTCTCCTGGTAAATAAAAGCTATATAGGAAGCAACTGTCAATCTCTCTGTAATTACTTCAGCTACAAAACAGTTATCTGCTCCATAATTGCAATATAGGCAAATCTCAGTGTAAAGGTATGCCTACATTTCAGTCTCAGTCCCTTAGGGATACGGTCATTGGGTCTACAACAACTCAGTCGACAGTCATTAGGTCGACACTACTAGTTCGACATGCAGCAAGGTCGACATGGGTTAAGGTCAGCATGGGTCAAGGTCGACATGGGTCTAGGTCGACACTCAAAAGGTCAACATGGGGTTTTCACTGTTTTTTGAGCCGACATGTGCCGACAGGCGGTATTTCATGCCCTACCATCCACAAGGGTGTGGTGGGAGAATAAAATAATGTGCTTGAATCATTGCAAGCATTGCAAAGGGATGTGGTTGACTTGAAACTGTGTCCATGTCGACTGTGTCGAAATATGGGTATAAAAACAGTGAAAAACCCCATGTCGACCTTTTGACTGTTGACCTTGCCCATGTTGACTTTTTGCTTGTGTTGACCTAATGACCTGTCGAACTAGACCCATGTTGACCTAGAACCATGTTGACCTTGACCCATGTCGACCTTTTGCTTGTGTTGACCTAATGACCTGTCGACCTAGACCCATGTTGACATAGATCCATAAGAGGAAAAAGGGTTTTGAGTGGTGCGCTATCACTAAGCAGCCGGCACTGGGTTGTCAGGCCCAACAAAATATCGCTAAAAAGGGAAGGGGTGTGCCGGCGCTGGCTGCTTCAATAAGGTATACTCAACGGTTTGAAAAAGTATAAATTTTTATTTTTCACAATATTCTATCAATACTTTTTATAAAAAGACAAATATGTATGCATACATCAATAGTACAATTTAAAGATAATAAAATGATTCATTTGGTGCTGTAGAATTTTGTTGTGGGCAATTTTGCGCAATAAAAGTCCAAGACTCCATAATAAAATGTGATATTACCATCCTTGTTTGTGTCACCTGGATATGTGGCTGATCATGGAAGGTGACTTCAGATTGTCCTTGCCTTGAATTGTAAAGGCTCCCTATTTGGCGAATGTCCTCCTTTTAGCTGGATTTAGGAATATGGCGTGTATCCCAGAAGAAGGTCCAGTTTTGGAGTGGAGTTTTTGTCGTCGTCGGGAAAAAAGGACTGGTCACTCTTGGGGTGGATGGGGGGTCCAGACACAAGAAATAAGCAAGCTCAACGCGTTTCCCCGGCTGTATCAGCACTTGCTCTGAGGAAGCCGGCCACTGATACAGCCGGGGAAACGCGTTGAGCTTGCTTATTTCTTGTGTCTGGACCCCCCATCCACCCCAAGAGTGACCAGTCCTTTTTTCCCGACGACGACAAAAACTCCACTCCAAAACTGGACCTTCTTCTGGAATACACGCCATATTCCTAAATCCAGCTAAAAGGAGGACATTCGCCAAATAGGGAGCCTTTACAATTCAAGGCAAGGACAATCTGAAGTCACCTTCCATGATCAGCCACATATCCAGGTGACACAAACAAGGATGGTAATATCACATTTTATTATGGAGTCCTAGACTTTTATTGCGCAAAATTGCCCATAACAAAATTCTACAGCACCAAATGAATCATTTTATTATCTTTAAATTGTACTATTGATGTATGCATACATATTTGTCTTTTTATAAAAAGTATTGATAGAATATTGTGAAAAATAAAAATTTATACTTTTTCAAACCGTTGAGTATACCTTATTGAAGCAGCCAGCGCTGACATAGATCCATGTCGACCTTGGCCCATGTCGACTTTAACCCATGTTGACCTTGCTGCATGTCGACCTATTGGTGCTGATCTATTGACTGTCGACCTAGTTGTTCTAGACTACACGATCCCAACCTGTCCCTTACGCTTTGCACCGTAAATGCCAGTTTATCCAGGGTCTGCTTTCCTGTAGGTTGTTACACTGCAATGTCACCGCTTTTTTTTTTTGTATAATCTGTTTTTATTGAAATTGTAGCAAACAGTAAAATGACAGCAAGTTTGTTAACATAATGCAGAAACAATATGAATAAACACCATTCTGAGTGTACATTATTTTTTATTTTTTTTTGATTAAGCGTTTTGTGCTGTCATTTGAAACAAGGAGAGGGTAGAAGAGGAGAGCGGGGAGGGGAAGGGGGTGGGGGGATGGGTGGTGGGGCCACAGAATAATTTGTGTAGGGTAAAATAGAGAGAGTTCTGGGCTTTACATTGTTTTTTTGGGCCGAGGTCGGGGTACCTTTGGATATGTAGAGCTTATATTGGTCTGATTCCTTGTAGATGAGCCAGGGAAGCCAGGTCTCGGAGAATTCAGACATCCTATCTTTTGCCGCTAGCAGGATATCTTCCATAGATAAATAGTGATCAATTCTAGAAAACCATGTTTTGATCGAGGGAGGAAGTGGGGATTTCCAGAGCTTAGGTATGGAAGCTCGAGCTGCGTTAGCCAGGTGGCCAATCAGGGATTTTTTAAATTGGGAGATTGGGATGGTAGAATGGTTCAATAGCCAGAATGCTGGGTCTGAGGGAACGTAGCAGGACAATATGGTCTGTGAGATTGAAATGACCTCTTTCCAGAATGGACGAATAACTGGACATTCCCACCAAATGTGTAATGGCGTGCCTTTGGAGTTAAGGCATCGCCAGCATCTATCTGAAAGGGAGGGGAACATAGCATGGAGCGTGTTGGGGCATCTGTACCAGCGCATTAAAATTTTGTATTGGGTTTCTCTTATTGTCACACAGACAGAGCACTTCCCGGTCTTTAAAAATATGTTTGCCCAATCTTTCTTTGTTAGTGTCAGGTCTAATTCCCTTTACCATGCTTGTGTGTAAGAGGGGAGGGATTGGAAGCTGTTATTTAAAAGTAGTTTATAAAGAGTGGATATTATATGAGTGGGGTTCCCTGTTGTAATGCATAGTTTTTTAAATGATGTGAGTTCTCGGGAGGCCAGTGAAAGCATGGTCCCCGAGCCTATGAAATGGCGCACCTGAAGATATTTCCAGAAGTCAGACGATGGGATGTTCCATTTATCCCTAAGTTTGGAAAATTTTTGGTTTTAGAAGAGTTTACCATTTGGCCTGCTCTGAAGAGACCTTCCGAGGCCCAATTGCGAAAATGTCTTAAGTGGAGGCCTGGTGTGAAGTCAGGGTTTGCCAAGAAAGAGGTTAAGGGACCAGTTTCAGAAGAGATATGGGGGAGTTTTCTCAGGTATTTCCAAGCTGAGAGAGTGGGGGAAATCATTGGATGTGGAAGGTTGGGTTTGGGTAGCCTGGGTAACCAAGTAAATATCTCGGGGAATTGTTGTAGGCAAACACCCTCCAGTTCCACCCATTGTTTAAAAGTCCTATTTCTAGTCCAGTCTAAAATCCTGTTAAGGATGATCGCCTGGTAGTATAGTTTTATATCTGGCAGCTGAAAACCACCTTGATTTGATGGTCTGATCAGTGTGGAATGTTTGATTCTTGGTCGCCTGCGGGACCAGACAAATTGCTGGATTACGTATCACCATGAAGTTGGTCAAAGCATGGAAGTGGATTCTTATATTCGTTTCTGGTTTATCCTCCGATGTATTTATACATAAAAAGGAAAAGATAGTACATATAGTGTGATACCGTTTATAAGCCAAATAATAAAAAAATGTCTCTGGGTATTTCTTCAGATATGACACTTCTTCCCGAAATTTCTGTGCTATGGAGTTTTACGGGGTCACCACCTGTGATTGTTTCATAAGCCAATGCTTACAATATCTTACACTTTAGGGTAGATATGGAAACATATAAGGGTATCTTTAAAAGTATGCTCACGTGTTCTCACTTCTTATACGCTATGTATCCTCCTATCACGGTTTCTTTTTCCCAATAGATAAACCGGCACCAAGCAGATGAGTAAAAAACTGTTTTTCAATTTATTGTACTTCATAAAATATGACATAAAAAACGTACTAAAACAGAGGGGGAGCCTCTCCACAGATGGAATGGATGATCAAAAAAAAACACTATGGAGAGTGACCAGGGCGCCAAGACAACTCACCACAGAGGTTCCACTGTATATGGAGAGGTTCCTTCCTCTGAGAACAACACCAACGCGTTTCAACAAAAAGTCTTTTTCAAGGTGTATAATACAGGTCTGCTCAGTGCTTCCTTTATACCCAGTGTGAGGTAAGACCTCCCCTTCCTGGGTGCGGCTTCCACAAAAACAAATAAATAATTCTTATTTAAAAACATTCCAGTACATGGAATACATAGTCAAGCAATATGTGTGCATACATCATACTGCTAATGTCCTTTTTAATGTAAAGTGATGTTTAAACAGTGTTGGAATAAAACTATTCAGCGTGCGTTCCATTGTATTGGAACGCAAGTACTTCCGCCGGAAGTGCATGTATTTATAAACAGACTCCGTTAGCGCGGAGATCTGATGTTTATCTGGTAAATACATGTATAGTGGCAGGAAGGGTTCATTAAGGATCCACAGCTAGGAAAAAAACAGTCTGACCATTGCCGATCGGCTGTATTGTAATGTTTACAGGACAGCGCTGTTTCCGGAAGTGACGTTTTGTGTCCGTCACATAACTATGTCCCGCCTCCATATTAGATAGTAGGGAAAGGCTGTATAGTAATGAATGACAGCGCCGTCACCGGAAGTGACGTCTTAGGTACGCCACGTAAATGTGTACCACCTCCATATCACCTAATATGTGGGGCATCTAATAAAAAAACGAGGGAAAGGTTAGACGGAGGTACATATGGGTTCCTGCCCTCCATTTTTATGACGCTGTGGGCGGAAATAACATACAGTGGAAACGCTTGCCAATACATATGGTTTTGCGTTCCATGTAGTATATATGCATAAATTATGAATAAATAATGGAAGGGAATATCATATTACGTGGATCTTAAGGAACTTAAAGAAAATATAAGAATACATAGTACATTTTCACTTACATATTGAATACATAAAATTGCATCAAATATATACATAAAAAATCACACATGAAAATATTTTTGTTAAAAAAGCATTTTGTTAAAAAAAAAAAAAAAAAATCATTTTTCCTTTTAAAGAAACCATTTTACCTCAAAATCGAGGTTTAAGCCTCCTGGATGTAATGTGCCTAAATTAAAAATGGTTCTCATCTCACTTTTTGCTAACATCTCTTCTGGGTTATTTTTTCTAAAATTTGTTTTTACTTGTTCTAAGCCACAGAACATTGTAAGTTGAGTGGGGTCACAGTGATGGACCTCCTTAAAATGTGCTGATACACTGTGCGTAACCAAACCTTTTTTAATGTTGCGAACATGTTCTGCCATTCTATCTTTTAATTTTCTTGTTGTTCGTCCTATATATTGTTTGTTGCATGTACACTGCAATAGATAGACTATATTCTTACTATGGCACGTAATAAATTGGTTAATTTTGTGTGTTTTTCCCCATTTCGTAGAGACAACTTCTGTGGTTTTTCTGTTTGGATTTTTGCAGATTCTGCACATACTGCATGATCCGCACCTGTGAAACCCTTTGGTATTGATTTTTCCAACTTCTTTAGGGTTATTAATAACACTTTTGACCACGTTGTTTCTGATGTTCTTGGCCTTCCTGTATATGAATTTGGGTTTCTCTTCTAGGATTTTCTTTAGGGTGTTATCTCGTAGGAGAATACCCCAGTGTTTCTTTATTATTGTTTCCATTTGTTTAAATTGACTATTGTATTTGGTGATGAATGGGATCGTTTTAAAATGTTCTTTTTTGGTATCTTTTTTCTTATCCAAAAGGTCTCGTCTACTACAATTCTTATATTTTTCATATGGTTTCTCTATTGTTTCTGCTTTGTACCCTTTGGCCAGGAATTGTTTTTTCAGATTATCTCCTTGGATTTCATAGTCCTTCATATCACTACAGTTTCTTCGAATTCTGTGGAATTGGCTGTTGGGGACTGAGGAAAGCCAATTATTATGGTGATTACTGTAATACGGTATCAGCGAGTTGCAATCTGTAGGTTTGATATAGGTTTTTGTTTTAACAAGGCCATTTTCAATAAAGATAAGGAGATCCAAGAAACTGACTGATTCGGTACTATATGCGAATGTGAGATTGATGTTTTTGGTGTTACTGTTAAGATAAGAAAAAAACTCCAAAAGTGTATTCTCTTCTCCCCTCCAAATGAAAAAAATGTCGTCAATGTATCTTGACCAGAGGACCAGGTTCCCCCCGAGATCATGCCCGCCATAGACACACTGTGATTCCCAGTGTGCCATAAACAGGTTGGCATACCCCGGGGCAAACCTGGTCCCCATGGCCGTTCCATTTGTCTGAAGGTAGAATGACTCATTGTACCAAAAAAAGTTATTTTTAAGGATGAACTCTATTCCCTTCAATATAAAATCAATGTTACCTCTGGGGGTTTCCGCTTCTTCCAAGAAATGGGATACTGCTTCGAGGCCATCTTTATGGTTTATGATCGTATACAATGACGATACATCAGCAGTAACTAGAATATAGGTTGGTTCCCATTCAATACTTTCTAATTTTTTTATCACTTCCATAGAATCTTTCAGGTATGAGGGGGTTTTTAGGACCAAAGGTTGAATGAAATGATCTATATAATGCGATAAATTCGCAGTTAATGATTCTGTGCCTGCCACTATAGGGCGTCCGGGAGGTTTTTCTTTGTCCTTATGTATCTTCGGTAGAATATACAGTACTGGAATAGATGGATATTGAACGAGCATGTATTTTTTTGTTGTTTCTGTAAGTATTTCTTTTGATGTGAATTCTTCCAACATCTTTACAAGTTCTTTCTTTATTTGCTCGGATAGATCTTTTCTCAGCTTTTTATATGTGGTCTCATCGTTCAGCAGTCTCATTACTTCATTCTGGTAATCAGCAGAATTCATAACGACTACCCCCCCCCCCCTTATCTGCCGGTTTAATAATAATTTCTTTATTTTCTTGCAGATTTTTGAGCGCCTCTCGTTCTGATTTTGTGAAATTAACATTCTTTGTTTTTTTGAAAGTAGTATTTTCGAGGTCTTCTCTCACCATTTTTTCGAAACTTTCTATGAAGCATCCTTTCTTATGGGCAGGATAGAATATAGACTTGGGTTTGAAGGGATTAATATCTTCAATTCTTCTATTTTCTGTATCACTGTCTTCTATTTTATCTTCGAAGAATTTTTTCAGCGTTAGTTTTCGGATGAATCGCTGGAGATCAATATAGACTTCAAAAGTGTTGATTTGACTTGAAGGTGCAAATTTGAGGCCCTTCTGTAAGACACCTGTCTCTTTGTCAGTTAATTCATAACTGCTGATGTTGAAGATTTTGGTGTATCCAGAATCTGTTTCTTCTATTTCAACCGTATTATTTCTTGATGTTATAGCTTCAGTTCCAAGTGTTAAGTTTGTTTTTTTAGTCTTTTTCCTCTCTCTCTTTTTCTTTTTTTTATTAACATTTTTGTTTTTCCTACATCCTCCTCGTTTACCTCTTCTGGTTTTGCTTGGTTGTTGAGAACCAAGCACTTCTACTCTAAAAAATCTTCCAACGGTTCTTGTTCCCTAAAAATCTCATATCGATTGGACAATCTCGATCCTACTCGTTGAGTTTCTTTTCTTCTTATATCGTGATTTCTCCTCTGATCCAAATAATTTGATGGATGCCCTTGTGTTCTTTTGCGACTATTTCTACTGTCCGTGTTCCTTCCATGAGTTATTGTTTCATCAAATCTTCTGTAGTGATATGGTGTTGGTCTGCGACTCCTGTTCTGTGGTTCACATTCTCTTAGGTATGGGTCCCGCCTTCGGGTAGGGGATCTTCTTTCTCTTCTTCTCCATTCCCTTTCATTCTCTGGTTTCTCAAATCGTCTTTTTTCATAATTTCTGGGATGGTCGTTCGTTGTCCCTCTTTCTTGTCTTCTTCCATGTTCTCTTGAGTAATCATAATATTCTTTTTTTCCCCATGTCGGTGGGTGTTTTCTGAATGTCGGGCGAGAATCTTTTGTATAGAATTCATTCCTTCTTGAATCTGGTTTAAAGAAGTTTTTTTTTCTTTTCTGGTGATAAGGTGTTGTTTCCCCTCTTTGAAGTCGTTTATATCTCGTAAGTATTTCTTCTTTTTCTTTTCCATGAGTTCTTTCTCATTTTTTCTTATTTCTTCAATAATTTCTGATTCAATTTCTTTGAATTCTTCTGAATCCTTGATGGGTTCAACCATATTTTTTTAATGAATCTATTTCAACTTCTATCTCTTTTAGTTCTCTAGTTCTTTCTCTAATTATGAGTCTCATGAGGGAAATAGAACATGAGTCAAGTATCCTAACCCATTCTTCTTCAAAACCCTGTGATTTATTTCCAAAGGAAGGCATTTTATCTAGCCTTAGGCCCCTGGGTATGATTTCCTCTGATACGTATCTTTCTAGAGAGATCAGTTCCCACCATATCTTGCCTTCTTTTATGAGGGCATGTTTAATTTTATCCATGATACTCTCTAAGTCTTCATCTATTACCGATGTTAAATGGTTTTTGTCTGAGAATAACTCATCCAATTTTTCTCTTCTAATATTTCTATGTGAAAACATAGTGGCAACTGTAGCAACTGTGAAAAATGAACTATTGGGCAATCTACTCAAGAAAAAAGGTTTCACAGTCACCTCTGCGCCTTTGTGCAGCGGTCACAAATATTCCAAAGGAGGAATAGTTCAAAAAACCTCCAAAAATATACAATTCAAACAAAAAGTTGGAACATCATAACTGCGCTCAAATTAAAACAATTCATATGTATATAATTACGTATCACCATGAAGTTGGTCAAAGCATGGAAGTGGATTCTTATATTAGTTTCTGGTTTATCCTCCGATGTATTTATACATAAAAAGGAAAAGATAGTACATATAGTGTGATACCGTTTATAAGCCAAATAATAAAAAAATGTCTCTGGGTATTTCTTCAGATATGACACTTTCTTCAGATATGAAATTTCTGTGCTATGGAGTTTTACGGGGTCACCACCTGTGATTGTTTCATAAGCCAATGCTTACAATATCTTACACTTTAGGGTAGATATGGAAACATATAAGGGTATCTTTAAAAGTATGCTCACGTGTTCTCACTTCTTATACGCTATGTATCCTCCTATCACGGTTTCTTTTTCCCAATAGATAAACCGGCACCAAGCAGATGAGTAAAAAACTGTTTTTCAATTTATTGTACTTCATAAAATATGACATAAAAAACGTACTAAAACAGAGTATCATGGATAAAATTAAACATGCCCTCATAAAAGAAGGCAAGATATGGTGGGAACTGATCTCTCTAGAAAGATACGTATCAGAGGAAATCATACCCAGGGGCCTAAGGCTAGATAAAATGCCTTCCTTTGGAAATAAATCACAGGGTTTTGAAGAAGAATGGGTTAGGATACTTGACTCATGTTCTATTTCCCTCATGAGACTCATAATTAGAGAAAGAACTAGAGAACTAAAAGAGATAGAAGTTGAAATAGATTCATTAAAAAATATGGTTGAACCCATCAAGGATTCAGAAGAATTCAAAGAAATTGAATCAGAAATTATTGAAGAAATAAGAAAAAATGAGAAAGAACTCATGGAAAAGAAAAAGAAGAAATACTTACGAGATGTAAACGACTTCAAAGAGGGGAAACAACACCTTATCACCAGAAAAGAAAAAAACTTCTTTAAACCAGATTCAAGAAGGAATGAATTCTATACAAAAGATTCTCGCCCGACATTCAGAAAACACCCACCGACATGGGGAAAAAAAGAATATTATGATTACTCAAGAGAACATGGAAGAAGACAAGAAAGAGGGACAATGAACGACCATCCCAGAAATTATGAAAAAAGACGATTTGAGAAACCAGAGAATGAAAGGGAATGGAGAAGAAGAGAAAGAAGATCCCCTACCCGAAGGCGGGACCCATACCTAAGAGAATGTGAACCACAGAACAGGAGTCGCAGACCAACACCATATCACTACAGAAGATTTGATGAAACAATAACTCATGGAAGGAACACGGACAGTAGAAATAGTCGCAAAAGAACACAAGGGCATCCATCAAATTATTTGGATCAGAGGAAAAATCACGATATAAGAAGAAAAGAAACTCAACGAGTAGGATCGAGATTGTCCAATCGATATGAGATTTTTAGGGAACAAGAACCGTTGGAAGATTTTTTAGAGTAGAAGTGCTTGGTTCTCAACAACCAAGCAAAACCAGAAGAGGTAAACGAGGAGGATGTAGGAAAAACAAAAATGTTAATAAAAAAAAGAAAAAGAGAGAGAGGAAAAAGACTAAAAAAACAAACTTAACACTTGGAACTGAAGCTATAACATCAAGAAATAATACGGTTGAAATAGAAGAAACAGATTCTGGATACACCAAAATCTTCAACATCAGCAGTTATGAATTAACTGACAAAGAGACAGGTGTCTTACAGAAGGGCCTCAAATTTGCACCTTCAAGTCAAATCAACACTTTTGAAGTCTATATTGATCTCCAGCGATTCATCCGAAAACTAACGCTGAAAAAATTCTTCGAAGATAAAATAGAAGACAGTGATACAGAAAATAGAAGAATTGAAGATATTAATCCCTTCAAACCCAAGTCTATATTCTATCCTGCCCATAAGAAAGGATGCTTCATAGAAAGTTTCGAAAAAATGGTGAGAGAAGACCTCGAAAATACTACTTTCAAAAAAACAAAGAATGTTAATTTCACAAAATCAGAACGAGAGGCGCTCAAAAATCTGCAAGAAAATAAAGAAATTATTATTAAACCGGCAGATAAGGGGGGGGGGTAGTCGTTATGAATTCTGCTGATTACCAGAATGAAGTAATGAGACTGCTGAACGATGAGACCACATATAAAAAGCTGAGAAAAGATCCATCCGAGCAAATAAAGAAAGAACTTGTAAAGATGTTGGAAGAATTCACATCAAAAGAAATACTTACAGAAACAACAAAAAAATACATGCTCGTTCAATATCCATCTATTCCAGTACTGTATATTCTACCGAAGATACATAAGGACAAAGAAAAACCTCCCGGACGCCCTATAGTGGCAGGCACAGAATCATTAACTGCGAATTTATCGCATTATATAGATCATTTCATTCAACCTTTGGTCCTAAAAACCCCCTCATACCTGAAAGATTCTATGGAAGTGATAAAAAAATTAGAAAGTATTGAATGGGAACCAACCTATATTCTAGTTACTGCTGATGTATCGTCATTGTATACGATCATAAACCATAAAGATGGCCTCGAAGCAGTATCCCATTTCTTGGAAGAAGCGGAAACCCCCAGAGGTAACATTGATTTTATATTGAAGGGAATAGAGTTCATCCTTAAAAATAACTTTTTTTGGTACAATGAGTCATTCTACCTTCAGACAAATGGAACGGCCATGGGGACCAGGTTTGCCCCGGGGTATGCCAACCTGTTTATGGCACACTGGGAATCACAGTGTGTCTATGGCGGGCATGATCTCGGGGGGAACCTGGTCCTCTGGTCAAGATACATTGACAACATTTTTTTCATTTGGAGGGGAGAAGAGAATACACTTTTGGAGTTTTTTTCTTATCTTAACAGTAACACCAAAAACATCAATCTCACATTCGCATATAGTACCGAATCAGTCAGTTTCTTGGATCTCCTTATCTTTATTGAAAATGGCCTTGTTAAAACAAAAACCTATATCAAACCTACAGATTGCAACTCGCTGATACCGTATGACAGTAATCACCATAATAATTGGCTTTCCTCAGTCCCCAACAGCCAATTCCACAGAATTCGAAGAAACTGTAGTGATATGAAGGACTATGAAATCCAAGGAGATAATCTGAAAAAACAATTCCTGGCCAAAGGGTACAAAGCAGAAACAATAGAGAAACCATATGAAAAATATAAGAATTGTAGTAGACGAGACCTTTTGGATAAGAAAAAAGATACCAAAAAAGAAAATTTTAAAACGATCCCATTCATCACCAAATACAATAGTCAATTTAAACAAATGGAAACAATAATAAAGAAACACTGGGGTATTCTCCTACGAGATAACACCCTAAAGAAAATCCTAGAAGAGAAACCCAAATTCATATACAGGAAGGCCAAGAACATCAGAAACAACGTGGTCAAAAGTGTTATTAATAACCCTAAAGAAGTTGGAAAAATAAATACCAAAGGGTTTCACAGGTGCGGATCATGCAGTATGTGCAGAATCTGCAAAAATCCAAACAGAAAAACCACATAAGTTGTCTCTACGAAATGGGGAAAAACACACAAAATTAACCAATTTATTACGTGCCATAGTAAGAATATAGTCTATCTATTGCAGTGTACATGCAACAAACAATATATAGGACGAACAACAAGAAAATTAAAAGATAGAATGGCAGAACATGTTCACAACATTAAAAAAGGTTTGGTTACGCACAGTGTATCAGCACATTTTAAGGAGGTCCATCACTGTGACCCCACTCAACTTACAATGTTCTGTGGCTTAGAACAAGTAAAAACAAATTTTAGAAAAAATAACCCAGAAGAGATGTTAGCAAAAAGTGAGATGAGAACCATTTTTAATTTAGGCACATTACATCCAGGAGGCTTAAACCTCGATTTTGAGGTAAAATGGTTTCTTTAAAAGGAAAAATGTTTTTTTTTTTTTTTTTTTAACAAAATGCTTTTTTAACAAAAATATTTTCATGTGTGATTTTTTATGTATATATTTGATGCAATTTTATGTATTCAATATGTAAGTGAAAATGTACTATGTATTCTTATATTTTCTTTAAGTTCCTTAAGATCCACGTAATATGATATTCCCTTCCATTATTTATTCATAATTTATGCATATATACTACATGGAACGCAAAACCATATGTATTGGCAAGCGTTTCCACTGTATGTTATTTCCGCCCACAGCGTCATAAAAATGGAGGGCAGGAACCCATATGTACCTCCGTCTAACCTTTCCCTCGTTTTTTTATTAGATGCCCCACATGTTAGGTGATATGGAGGTGGTACACATTTACGTGGCGTACCTAAGACGTCACTTCCGGTGACGGCGCTGTCATTCATTACTATACAGCCTTTCCCTACTATCTAATATGGAGGCGGGACATAGTTATGTGACGGACACAAAACGTCACTTCCGGAAACAGCGCTGTCCTGTAAACATTACAATACAGCCGATCGGCAATGGTCAGACTGTTTTTTTCCTAGCTGTGGATCCTTAATGAACCCTTCCTGCCACTATACATGTATTTACCAGATAAACATCAGATCTCCGCGCTAACGGAGTCTGTTTATAAATACATGCACTTCCGGCGGAAGTACTTGCGTTCCAATACAATGGAACGCACGCTGAATAGTTTTATTCCAACACTGTTTAAACATCACTTTACATTAAAAAGGACATTAGCAGTATGATGTATGCACACATATTGCTTGACTATGTATTCCATGTACTGTATTTGAATGTTTTTAAATAAGAATTATTTATTTGTTTTTGTGGAAGCCGCACCCAGGAAGGGGAGGTCTTACCTCACACTGGGTATAAAGGAAGCACTGAGCAGACCTGTATTATACACCTTGAAAAAGACTTTTTGTTGAAACGCGTTGGTGTTGTTCTCAGAGGAAGGAACCTCTCCATATACAGTGGAACCTCTGTGGTGAGTTGTCTTGGCGCCCTGGTCACTCTCCATAGTGTTTTTTTTGATCATCCATTCCATCTGTGGAGAGGCTCCCCCTCTGTTTTAGTATGTTTTTTATGTCATATTTTATGAAGTACAATAAATTGAAAAACAGTTTTTTACTCATCTGCTTGGTGCCGGTTTATCTATTGGGAAAAAGAAACCGTGATAGGAAGATACATAGCGTATAAGAAGTGAGAACACGTGAGCATACTTTTAAAGATACCCTTATATGTTTCCATATCTACCCTAAAGTGTAAGATATTGTAAGCATTGGCTTATGAAACAATCACAGGTGGTGACCCCGTAAAACTACATAGCACAGAAATTTCGGGAAGAAGTGTCATATCTGAAGAAATACCCAGAGACATTTTTTTATTATTTGGCTTATAAACGGTATCACACTATATGTACTATCTTTTCCTTTTTATGTATAAATACATCGGAGGATAAACCAGAAACGAATATAAGAATCCACTTCCATGCTTTGACCAACTTCATGGTGATACGTAATTATATACATATGAATTGTTTTAATTTGAGCGCAGTTATGATGTTCCAACTTTTTGTTTGAATTGTATATTTTTGGAGGTTTTTTGAACTATTCCTCCTTTGGAATATTTGTGACCGCTGCACAAAGGCGCAGAGGTGACTGTGAAACCTTTTTTCTTGCGTAAATTGCTGGATTAGGAGTTTAACAGTGCGGAACCAAGATTCCGGAATGTCGATCGGGAGAGCCTGGAGGGTGTACAGCAGTTTGGGGAGCGTATTCATTTTTACTACATTCATCCTGCCTATCAATAAAAGTTGTTTATGGTGCCATTTGCTATAGTCGTAGCGGAGTTTTCGAATTAACGGTTGGAAGTTCAGAGAGAAGAGTTGAGATAGATCTCTGGGGATTTTTATACCTAGATAAGTTATGGATGTATTGCTCCAGGAAAAAGGGAAAGAGCTTTTGAGGCCTGTTGCACTGTGGGGGGGAGTAGAGATGTTAAGAGCGTATGATTTGGTCATATTAATTTTAAAATTAGAGAGACGGCCAAACGTCTCCAGCTCGTGCATTAAATGTGGGAGGGAAGTTGTTGGATTTGTCAGTATTGCCAGGAGGTCATCCGCGAACATTGCCAATTTATAATTCTCCTCCCCCACCCTGATACCCGAGATGTTGGGATTGGCACGAGTCGCCCTAGCTAGGGCTTCAATACATAGCATGAAGATCAGGGGTGACAATGGGCATCCCTGTCTCGTACCGTTGTTTATGGGAAGAGAGGCTGATAGGGAGCCGTTGACTCGGACTCTGACAGTGGGGGATTTGTATAGGGCCAGTACCCTGTGCAAGGCTATGGGTCCCAGGCCGACATGCTCCAGCACAGAGCGCATAAACCTCCAGTCAACCCTATCGAAAGCCCTTTCGGCGTCTGTAGATAGGATTCGGTTGCTTGATGCTAAGTGGACAAGGCTCAGAATTTTAGTAGTGTTGTCCTTGGCCTCTCGGCCGGAGACAAAGCCGACCTGGTCATTATGTATTAATGTGGGCAGTAGTTTGTTGAGCCTATTCGCCATTAGTTTAGCGAAAAGCTTAAGGTCAACATTTAATAGGGAGATCGGCCTATAGCTGGAGCATTCAGCCGGATCCTTTCCTGGCTTGGGTAGGACAGTAATGTGGGCCTCAAGTGCTTGGGAAGGGAGAGGGGAACTTTTAGAAATAGAATTGAAGGCTGAAAGGAGAATAGGTGCGAGTTTCTCTTTGAACGTCTTATAGTAAGCGATAGTAAACCCATCTGGGCCCGGACTTTTACCCGTGGGGCTAGAGGAAATAGCGTTATCTAATTCAAGTTGGGTGAAGGGTGTTTAAGATCTTCTCTATCGCTTTCGGGGATGGTCAGGAAGGAAACTGCATTTAAATATGATTTTATCTGTTGCGTAGTGGGGGATTTATCAGGGTCTATGCTAGGTTGTCTCAAGTTATATAAGGCGGAGTAGTAGCCATGAAAGCAAGAAGCTATCTCAGGGGTTTGGAAACACATGGTTCCAGAGGGGCTCTTCATAGAGCCTACAAAGGATACCGACCTTTGGGCTCGGAGAGCATTAGCCAGTAGTCGGCATGGTTTATTGCCCCATTGACAGTATTTGCCTCTACATTTACGTAAAGATTATTTAACGCGGTCTGACACAAGTCCATTCAGTCGGTCTCGAGCCTCTGTAAGCTGCACCAGGTATGGACCTGTAACTAGGCCTTGTGCTGGGACTCAAGAGAATGTATAGTTTCTAAAAGCTTAGAAATTTGATCTGATTTCTGTTTCTTGATGTAAGATCCCAGCTGAATAAACTTGCCCCGGAGAACGCATTTATGTGCTTCCCATATCGCCAACCTAGAGACATCGTCAGTTATGTTAGTGTTGATATAGTCCTGAATGGTCTTTTCTATTTCGCTTCTGCAATATGGGTCTTGAAGGAGAGATTAGTTTAGTCTCCACGACCATTGGCCTTTAGCTCTGGGGGAAATTTTTAGTGTTAAGGAGATCAGGGCATGATCTGACCATGTGATCGAACCAATGGATGTTTGAATTATCGAGGGAAGGTGGTGATGGCTAATGAACAGATAATCTAATCGAGTGTAGACCTGATGCGGGTGCGAATAGAAGGAGTAGTCTTGGTCGGAGGAGTGAAAGCCCTCCAAGAGTCTGCTAACTGGAGGTCATGGAAAACCTTTCTAACCTGGCGATGTTTCAAATTGGAGTACCGAGGTGATGAGTTTGATGAGTCTATCTGTGGGTTCAAAGCCCAGTTAAGGTCCCCTCCACAGATAACTATCCCCTCCAGCAGAGGTGCAAGAGGTGGTAGGTGTCGCATAAAAAAGGAGGGTTGGTCTTGATTAGGAGCGTAGATCGCAACTATAGTATATTGTTGGTTGAAAATAGAGCAATTTATCAGGAGCAATCTGCCCGGTACCACCTTGTGGAGTGTAATATCAGTGACATGTAGCCTGGAAAAAAATAGTATGGCAACACCTTTGGATTTGCTATCTGGGGTATTGTTGTAGTACGCCATAGGGAAGTGTTTGTTTGCAAGGGAAGGGGTTCGGGCGCTGATTTTAAAAAGGGTCTCTTGAATTAAAGCTATGTCAGCCCTTTCTGTCCAAAGGGTTCTAAGAAGGGTGGAACATTTCTCGGGTAGGTTCAGACCTCTGGCATTAATGGAAACAATTTTAAGTGACTCTATGGTATTCATGGTGGATTCTTAGAAGGTCGTGTAGCGTGGCCTTGGGGTGTGGGGATGTGGGAGTTTTGGAGGGGGGGTGCAGGAAGAAGGAAGAAGAGAGATAGAAATGTAACATAGAAAATATTGAAATTACCCGCAACTGGAACATCGGTTAGGGAACATAGAACCAATGTTACAGTGAACATAGAGAGGAGCGGGTGGTGGGGTACAGGGAACCAGCGATTTCAGGGGTGAAAATAGTCCCGTAACATATGTGAATGAACGTTGTAGGCAATTTGCACTTCTACACATGCAAGAAAGTAGCTCATATATTTACCACTAATCAAAACTTTTTCATTAAACCTAAGTAAACAATAACATGTAGAGCAAAACAATTTACTATAGCTATCATATCTTCCTGGTATTGTGGGCTGATAACCGGATGCTATCCAGGCTAAGCCTCTAGGATGGTACGTAGGGAACATAGTAAGACATGTTAAGACAGTGTCAAATAAGGTGGTAGAGTCTCTCAGTGAGTGAGCAGTGTCCGAATATTATGAGATAATATGTGAGAGACTTAGGCTGCGTCTTGGAAGAAAAATACAAGATATAATATTGTAATCTATATAAACCCACTCGGTTAGGGGCGTGACTAGAGGTAATAAGACAATAGGTCCCATGAATTACCCAACGTGGGTTATAATCCGCTATCCTAGGGAGAGCGAAGGTTATCCTATAAAATACCATAGTGGTAACTGTTGGGACAAGATACGAAGTCTCACGTGTCTGTGGAGATCAAGCCCTCAGGAGGGGTGTTGTGGTGTTTTCCGTGACCTCGGACTGTCTGCCAGGAATTTGGTGGTTTCTGGGGTATTGAGTTGACTGCTTAAGATAGAGGATCAATCCAGTCAGGCACTTCGATGTTCGGGAGGCCCAAAGTCGAGCAGAAGGAGGAAAGGTTTGATGGTGTATGCAAGGAATGTGTTTTCCCTGAATGTGTGACTTGGATGTTAAACGGGAAACCCCATTTGTACTTGATCTGCCTTTTGCGTAGTTCCTCAGTCAGCGGCCAAAGTGCCCTGCCTTGCTGTAGGGTGGACCAGGATAGATCTTGGTAGATTTGGATTGTGTCGCCGTTGAAGTTGACTCCATCCAAGTGGCGAATCTTGCGCATAATGTCCTCTTTTTGAGAGTAATAATGGAGCCGGCAGATGACATCTCTTGGTCGGTCTTAGAGCTCGGTGGGCTCGATCAAATGTGATTTCGACGTTTGGGTCGTTGCCCAATATTTCGTTAAATATTTTTGTTAATGCATTTGTTAGATCGGGGTTTGTGACTTCTTCCGGTAAACCTTTGAGGCGAATATTATTCCTCCTCCCTCTGTTGTCCAAATCTTCCATTTTGGCTTTAGGTAGCTGTATTTCAGATGACTGCATCGAGATTATCTCTGTCAAGGACGCCACAGTTTTGCCAGTATTATCTTGACTGTCTTCAAGCGTTTCAAGACAATTTGCCAGAATCGAACTGTCTTGTTTGACCGATGCCATTTCTTCTCTGATAGCGGAATGGATGGGTTTCATTGTCGGTAGGGTCTTGATATATGACAGAATTTCAGAGATATCATTGCCCATTTTGTGGACTGGCGCTGACGCTGAGTCTTCCGCCATGTTCGGGCTTGACGGAGGGTTGCTGAGCTGGGGGGACTCTGGGGCGGGTTGTGTGGGTTCTTGACTCACGTGAGAGGTGAGGAGGAAAGGTCTCAGGTTTGTTTGGGTGGATTCCCCCTTTTGTGGATGGGCGTCTCTCTTTTGAGCAGGTTTCCCTGTTCTGCCCATGATATGCAGGGAAAGATTCGTATAGTCAATTGCGCCAGCTAGCAGAGACAACTACAGCGTGCGTGGTATTAGATAGTGGCAGTATCACCGCTTCATTCGAAAGGGTTCCCCGTCTATCGCTGGTCCCCAGAGGTTGGCGGTCACATGTCCGCAGCCATTACTTGCCCATTATAAGGGTTATAGGGAAGGGGCGTTGCCCAGCCCCAGAAGTTTTCTTAGGAAGACAGGTAGGTTCAGCCATAGGCCCCAATGGCCCCCAGGGTGGGGGTGGGAGTGGATCAGAAGATGAACTGAGGTTTGTAGGTCCGGTCCTTTAGAATCTACGGGGTCTATGCTCTATAGAAGGCCTATATAACTGGTCTTTTGAATTAGCTGGATAAGTGCAGCTGGTGGTGACCTCGGGTGGTCACTGTCCCCCCAGTGTGCCCTGATATATTTTGCAGGTACCTCAACTGGTGGTAGTATCACTTTCTGAGGTGTAGCTGGTCCTAGCCCTGTTTTCACTCAGGCTTTATATCAACAGCCCAGCAGGTAATCTGCAGGGGACAGCTTACTGTTGGGGTATCCCCCATAGTGGGCTAGGTGGGACAGTGTTGGGTAAAACTGCTGCAGGGGAGAGGGGGTGAGGGATACCCCACAGCCCTGGATCTATAATTATTTAACCCCTTCCTGACACAGCATGTTTTTGCCTTCCTGACAGAGCCCTTTTTTTCAAATCTGACATGTATCACTTAAGTGGGGATAACTTTTTTTTGCTTTTACTTATCCCAGTGATTTTGAGATTGTTTTTTCGTGACACATTGTACTTCAAGGTAGTGGTAAATTTTCGTCGATACAGTCTGTGTTTTTTTGTGAAAAATACCAAAATGTCGGAAAAAAATGGAAAATTTAGCAATTTGCAAAATGTTAAATTTTCTGCTTGTGAGACAAATAATCATACCACTCAAAATAGTTAATAACTAACATAGACCATATGTCTACTTTATGTTTCCATCATTATTTCAACTTCCTTTTAATTTTTTTGGACACTAGGAGGCTTACAATATGAATAGCAAATTTTCAAATTTTCAAGAAAATTTCAAACACTGATTTTTTTAGGGACCAGTTCAGTTCTGATGTGACTTTGAGGGACTTGTATGTGAGACACCCCCATAAATGATGCCATTTCAAAAACTGCACCCCTCACAGTATTCAAAACAGCATTTTGGAAGTTTGTTAACCCTTTAGGTGTTTCACAGGAATTAAAACAAAGTGTAGGTGAAATTTCAAAATTTCATTTTTTTTGCAGATTTGCAATTTTAATACATTTTTCTAAGGAACACAGTACATTTTACTAGAGAAATGTGACTAAAAATTGATTCCCCCAATTCTTTTGTTTTCATAAATATCCTATATGTGGCCCTAGTGTGCACGTTGACCAAACCACAGGCTTCATAATAGAAGGAGCACCTACTTGATTTTGGAGCCTCCTTTTTATGAGATTATTTTTTAGGCACCATGTAGGTTTCTAGGCACCATAAGATGCTAAAAGTTAGGAACCCCCCCACAATTGACCCCATTTTGCAAACTACACCCCTCAGGGAATTCATCTAGGGGTATAGTGTACATTTCAAACCCCCAGGGGTTTCACCAATTTTGATACAACTGGGCAGTGAAAATGAAAAATTACATTTTTTTACACAAAAATGCAGTTCTGGCTCAAAATTTTTCATTTTCATAAGGTATGAAGGAGAAAAAGCACCCCAAAATCTGTGCCCCAATTTCTCTCGAGTATGGCAATGCCTCATATGTGACCAAAAAATACCAGTTGGGTGCATGGCAGGACTCAGAAGGGAAGGAGTGATTTTTGGTGGTGGAATGTTGGTGGGTGCTATGTCGCATTAGCAAGACCCCCAAAGCACCAATACAGTGGAACCCCCCCACAAGTGACCCCATTTTGCAAACTACACCCCTCAGGGAATTCATCTAGGGGTATAGTGTACATTTCAAACCCCCAGGGGTTTCACCAATTTTGATAAAACTGGGCAGTGAAAATGAAAAATTACATTTTTTTACACAAAAATGCAGTTCTGGCTCCAAATTTGTCATTTTAACAAGGAATGAAGGAGAAAAAGCACCCCAAAATCTGTGCCCCAATTTCTCCCGAGTACGGCAATGCCTCACATGTGACCAAAAAATACCAGTTGGGTGCATGGCAGGACTCAGAAGGGAAGGAGTGATTTTTGGATTTTGCAGCTCAGATTTTGGTGGAATGTTGGTGGGTGCTATGTCGCATTAGCAAGACCCCCGAAGCACCAATACAGTGGAACCCCCCCACAAGTGACCCCATTTTGCAAACTACACCCCTCAGGGAATTCATCTAGGGGTATAGTGTACATTTCAAACCCCCAGGGGTTTCACCAATTTTGATACAACTGGGCAGTGAAAATGAAAAATTACATTTTTTTACACAAAAATGCAGTTCTGGCTCCAAATTTGTCATTTTAACAAGGAATGAAGGAGAAAAAGCACCCCAAAATCTGTGCCCCAATTTCTCCCGAGTACGGCAATGCCTCACATGTGACCAAAAAATACCAGTTGGGTGCATGGCAGGACTCAGAAGGGAAGGAGTGATTTTTGGATTTTGCAGCTCAGATTTTGGTAGTATGTTGGTGGGTGCTATGTCGCATTAGCAAGACCCCCGAAGCACCAATACAGTGGAACCCCCCCACAAGTGACCCCATTTTGCAAACTACACCCCTCAGGGAATTCATCTAGGGGTATAGTGTACATTTCAAACCCCCAGGGGTTTCACCAATTTTGATACAACTGGGCTGTGCAACTGAAAAATTACATTTTTTACAAAAAAATGCAGTTCTGGCTCAAAATTTTTCATTTTCACAAGGAATGAAGGAGACAAAGCACCCCAAAATCTGTGCCCCAATTTCTCCAGAGTATGGCAATGCCTCACATGTGACCAAAAAATACCAGTTGGGTGCATGGCAGGACTCAGAAGGGAAGGAGTGATTTTTGGATTTTGCAGCTCAGATTCTGGTGGAATGTTGGTGGGTGCTATGCCGCATTAGCAAGACCCCCGAAGCACCAATACAGTGGAACCCCCCCACAAGTGACCCCATTTTGCAAACTACACCCCTCAGGGAATTCATCTAGGGGTATAGTGTACATTTCAAACCCCCAGGGGTTACACCAATTTTGATACAACTGGGCAGTGAAAATGAAAAATTACATTTTTTTACACAAAAATGCAGTTCTGGCTCCAAATTTGTCATTTTCACAAGGAATGAAGGAGACAAAGCACCCCAAAATCTGTGCCCCAATTTCTCCCGAGTACGGAAATGCCTCACATGTGACCAAAAAAAAACCAGTTGGGTGCATGGCAGGACTCAGAAGGGAAGGAGTGATTTTTGGATTTTGCAGCTCAGATTCTGGTGGAATGTTGGTGGGTGCTATGTCGCATTAGCAAGACCCCCGAAGCACCAATACAGTGAAAGCCCCCCACAAGTGACCCCATTTTGCAAACTACACCCCTCTGGGAATTCATCTAGGGGTGTAATGTACATTTCAAACCCCCAGGGGTTTCACCAATTGTGGTACAACTGGGCAGTGAAAATGAAAAATTAAATTTTTTACACAAAAATGCAGTTCTGGCTCAAAATTTTTCATTTTCAGAAGGTATGAAGGAGAAAAAGCACCCCAAAATCTGTGCCCCAATTTCTCCCGAGTACGGCAATGCTTCATGTGTGACCAAAAAATGGCAGGACTCAGAAGGGAAGGAGTGATATTTGGATTTTGCAGCTCAGATTCTGGTGGAATTTTGGTGGGTGCTATGTCGCATTAGCAAGACCCCCGAAGCACCAATACAGTGGAACCCCCCCACAAGTGACCCCATTTTGCAAACTACACCCCTCAGGGAATTCATCTAGGGGTATAGTGTACATTTCAAACCCCCAGGGGTTTCACCAATTTTGATACAACTGGGCAGTGAAAATGAAAAATTACATTTTTTTACACAAAAATGCAGTTCTGGCTCAAAATTTTTCATTTTCATAAGGTATGAAGGAGAAAAAGCACCCCAAAATCTGTGCCCCAATTTCTCCCGAGTACGGCAATGCTTCATGTGTGACCAAAAAATGGCAGGACTCAGAAGGGAAGGAGTGATATTTGGATTTTGCAGCTCAGATTCTGGTGGAATTTTGGTGGGTGCTATGTCGCATTAGCAAGACCCCCGAAGCACCAATACAGTGGAACCCCCCCACAAGTGACCCCATTTTGCAAACTACACCCCTCAGGGAATTCATCTAGGGGTATAGTGTACATTTCAAACCCCCAGGGGTTTCACCAATTTTGATACAACTGGGCAGTGAAAATGAAAAATTACATTTTTTTACACAAAAATGCAGTTCTGGCTCAAAATTTTTCATTTTCATAAGGTATGAAGGAGAAAAAGCACCCCAAAATCTGTGCCCCAATTTCTCCTGAGTACGGCAATGCCTCACATGTGACCAAAAAATACCAGTTGGGTGCATGGCAGGACTCAGAAGGGAAGGAGTGATTTTTGGATTTTGCGGCTCAGATTCTGGTGGAATGAATGAAATGATGAACCTAAAAATCCATAGATGTGTGGTATATTTTAAAACACTCCTTTATACATAGGCCGGGTTTGTCGGAGCAAGTGTCACACTGGAAAATAGTTTGCTTTCTTATTCCCTTTTTATAGCAAACTTTGCACCTTTTTTGTGTCCTGCCCTTTTTTCCAGTGGAGGGGATTTCATCAGGAAAATGCTGCCCTGGTACAATACGGGGGCCAGTACTAGAAGTACTGGGGCCCTCTGCCTGCTGGTTCCCAAATATTAGGCCCTTTATGACTTCCTCTTGAAAGTGCATAAATGTCCCCCTCTGGCTGGTAGAACGGAATAGCACGTAAGCGTTATACAGTGCCATCTGGATGATATACACGGCCAGCTTCTTGTACCAGATTTTTGTTTTCCGCAGGGCACTGTACGGCTTCAGTACCTGATCTGAAAGATCCACTTCGCCCATGTACCTATTGTAATCCAGGATACAATTAGGTTTTGAGGTGTGGGTACTGGTACCTCGTACAGGGACGGAGGTGGTACTGTCTCTGTGAATTGTTGTCAGTATAAGGACATCCCTCTTGTCCTTATATTTGACCAACAACATATTTTCGGTGCATATTCCCCTGCTTTCACCCCTTCTCATTACTTGGGCAATGTGCGTTTTTGGGAGGCCTCTTTGGTTCTTGCGCACAGTACCGCAAGCTGCTGTACCTCTTGAACCAAGGGCCTTAAACAGGGGGATGCTGGTGTAAAAGTTATCCACATAGAGGTGATAACCTTTATCCAGGAAGGGGTGCACTAAATCCCAGACAATTTTTCCACTAACACCTACGAGGGAGGGGGGGCATTCTGGCGGTTCAATTCTTGAATCCTTCCCTTCATATACCCTAAACCTGTGGGTGTACCCTGAGGTGCTTTCACACAGCTTATACATTTTTATGCCATACAGATGGGTCTGTTCCCATCTTGGCAGGGGATGGCGCTGGCGTCGCCAGCCGCCATCCCCCGCCAGCGCCATGGCGAACGTGAGAAGGGGACGCGCGCGCACTAGAGGCGCGCGCGCCCCCTTCCGACGGCGCTTCCATACGTTTCCCCGGGTCCCCGCAGGCTTGCCGGCGGTAACCCGGGGTCCCCGCCGCCTGCCCGCATCCCCCCTAACCCCCCCCTAACCCCGTCCGTCTCCCTGAGGCGGAGACGGACAGGGTTTCCGCCACGCTAGCGACGGAGACTGAGACGCGCGTGCGCGTGAGACGCACGCGCGTCTCAGTCTCCTCGCTGGCGAGGCTGCTGGCGGGTCGCCAGCGCGTACGTTCTGGCGACCCGCCAGCAAGGATGTGCATAGGCACATACTGTACCTTGCCCTCTTACTGGGAAGGTACTGGCGGAATTTAACCCTTCCTTTAAAATGTATAAGGGACTCGTCTATGCAAATGAATTTATCTGGGATGTACATCTCTTCAAATTTGGCACTGAAGTGATCAATGACCGGCCTGACTTTGAATAGCCGGTCAAAGGTGGGATCATCTCTGGGTGGGCACTGTGCATTATCGTTGTAATGCAAAAATTTAAGGATTAACTCAAAACGATTCTGGGTCATGGCCATACGGTAAAGTGGGGTGCTGTACAGAACATCTGTACTCCAATATTGCCTAATTTCTGGCTTTTTTACTATGCCCATATGAAACACCAGACCCCAAAACGTCATCATCTCTACTGCATCTACAGGGGTACACCTAGCAAATGATGACGTGGGGTTTTGAGCAATAAACTGCTGGGCATATAAATTAGTTTGGTCCACCATTAAATTTATAAAATCATCAGAGAAAAATAATTTGAAAAAGTCAATTTCTCTGAGACCTGTGGAATCAAATTGGATTCCTGGGATGGCCAAAAACTCAGGAACCTGGGGCTCAAAATTGTCTGGTGGTGGGGTCCATACGAGATCAATTATTGGGGGGGGGGTCTCAGCTGCTCTACGGGGGCGTCTTTGAGGGGGTCCCTCATCACTAGAGGAGGAAGAGGAGCTTAAGATGAATCCTTCAAATTCCCCGCT
The DNA here is from genome assembly GCF_055691185.1 of Crinia signifera. Lineage (NCBI taxonomy): Eukaryota > Metazoa > Chordata > Amphibia > Anura > Myobatrachidae > Crinia > Crinia signifera. Next base: position 5,966,549 of record NC_139223.1, read on the forward strand.
TGCCTCACTGGCTGTGTCAGAGTCAGAGGCAAGCATGGCATATGCCTCCTCCGCTGAATACATTCTTCTGGATGACTGGGATGACATTTGGGATGACATTTGGGATGACATTTGGGATGACATTTGGGATGCCATTTTTATTTTTGTGTTTCTGGTAGTGAAATGTTTCAACACGTGTATAGTGTAGGGGGGGTACAAACTTTATTTCAATGTAGTATGTAGTGTGTAGTGTGTATGTAGTGCAGAAAAAAAAAAAAAAAAAAAGGTCCTGCGCCAAAAATTGAGCACAGATGTTGGTCAGTAACGCCCGTCACTGAACAGCGCTCAAAGGCAACAGGAATTTGATCAAAAAAATTTGATCAAAAAAAATTAAAAAAAGACCCCACAGCACCCTCAAAAAAAAAAAAAAAAGGTGATCAGTGATGCGACACTGATTACCAGTGAGGGGCAGCAGGTGCACAACCTTTGGTGCAACTGACAGTGCAACTGGCAGGTATATATAAAAAAAAAAAACCTGCACCCCCAAAAAGTTGCTGATCAGCACAGATATACTGATCAGCACAAAAGGGGGGGTAGCAGACACAAAATATAGCACTCTCTATCACTCTCTGTCACTATCTCTCTCTCTCTATCTCTCACTATCTATCACTCTATGACACTGCAGCAGCAGCACTGACAGTTATATATATTAAAAAAAACCCTGCAGCCCCAAAAAGGGGGGGTAGCAGACACAAAATATAGCACTCTCTATCACTATCTCTCTATCTCTCACTATCTATCACTATCTATCACTCTATGACACTGCAGCAGCAGCACTGACAGTTATATATATATTAAAAAAAACCTGCAGCCCCAAAAAGGGGGGGTAGCAGACACAAAATATAGCACTCTCTATCACTATCTCTCTATCTCTCTATCTCTCACTATCTATCACTATCTATCACTCTATGACACTGCAGCAGCAGCACTGACAGTTATATATATAAAAAAAAAACCTGCAGCCCCAAAAAGGGGGGGTAGCAGACACAAAATATAGCACTCTCTATCACTATCTCTCTATCTCTCTATCTCTCACTATCTATCACTATCTATCACTCTCTATCTCTCTATCACACTGCAGCAGCAGCAGGAAGTCACAAGAAGTCAGATCCAGGAAGCATCCAGCACGCTACAAGCAGTGATCAGGTGATCAGGTAAGGTATTTGCAAGGATCAGGTAAGTATTTGCAAGGATCAGGTCAGTATCACGGCAGATAGGCACGGTGACCGCTCTGCACGCAATTCCAGACCGGAATGGCGTCTGCAGCGCAGTCACCGTTAGTTTAAATGTCGCGCCTTGGCTGTGATTGGTCCGTGGGTCCCACGGACCAATCACAGCCTTGGGGGCAGGTGGGGTGAGGTGTCGTCGTCACCGATGACCCCCTCATGCCCCCTGACGCCCGGCGGTGATTGACACCTGTGTTACCGAGCGTCTGATTCGCTGGTAACACAGGAAAACGCTGTGAATGGCTGTTCACACTGAACAGCCAATCACAGCGATCGCCGACGGGGGGGCGGCATCGCAGCCCCCCCTGGGCATGCAGGGACATGTCTGCTGTCAGGGACAGCAGACATCGTCCCTCTGTCACTGTGTCTCGAGACGCAGTGACAGTTTAAAGTTATGACGTACATTTATGCCATGTGTCGGGAAGTACATCCCGGCCATGACGTAAATGTACGTCAAATGTCGGGAAGGGGTTAATTATTTGGGGTCTGTGTGGTCCATACAGCGGGAGCCCAAAGACGCCCCAGCGTTCACATCTGCTGCAGGGAGGTGGGGGGGGGGGTGCAAGGGACACTCCGCTGCCCTGGATATTTATTTATTGGGGATCTGCGTGGTTTCCACGGCGGGAGCCCAAAGCCGCCCCAGCGCTCACCTTAGCCAGACACTGCTGCCATTTAACTCCGCTTCCTGTGTCCTCGCTTCTCTTCTCCCCCGCCCGGCGGGTGTCTGTGTGCAGCGAGGAGGCGGGCGTCAGCGAGCTGGTCCGGCTGGGTGAGCGTCAGCTCCGACCTCGTCTCCTACCCCAGCCAACGGCCAGTTACAGTGCGGAAGCCGGCGTCTTCGGGTCCCGGAACTCTTCTGATGACCTTCGCTCCGATGTCCGGGCTTCGGTGACCACTCCAGGCCCCGGCTTCAAGGAAGCGGGTAGGCCGCAACCCGCAAAGGGACAGGAGGTCCCTCCCGGCTCCGCGACGGCTACCCCCTCTGCAGTGGCAGGTGAGAGAAGGGCCCAGAGTGTACCTGGGGCCAAATGTAATAGGGTGAGTGTTTTAGAAAGTGAGAAATTTTGGGAGAGTTTTCCCCTTTTCTTTAAAGCAGCAATCAATTACACTGCAAAACCAGGTTGATTTTGCCATGTAATTGATTGCTGCTTTAAAAAACATTGGAAAACTCTCCCAAAATCTCTCACTTTCTGAAACTCTCACCCTATTACATTTGGCCCGCGGTGTCTTTGGGGCGCTGTAAGCGGGATTTTTGGCTTGATAAGGGCGCAGAACAGGGAGAGCTCCACCGAAGCTAGCCTGCTCCCGATGGCCACCAAGCCACGCCCCCCGTCACCGCTTTTTAAGTAGGCCTCCTGATCCTTCCACATTGCTTCAGAAATCACCGGGGATTAACTCACCTCTTTGGTGAACTGGAGGACTGCTCTGACTTAGCCTGCTGCCTCCGCTCCCCGCAATGAGTATCTAACCAGTTCAGCCCACCACCAGCCTTCGTCCACCAGTTTGGGTCTCTCAAAAGGACGTTCTAACCACCGCCAACCTCTTCTCACTAGGCTATGCCTGCGGAATGGACCCTTAATGATGTGACTCACTGAGAAGCTAAAGCCATGATCCAGCATCTTTTCCTGGGTTTTCCACTTCTGTTCTTTGAAGATGATGTGATGTTAGGTGAGGGCGCAAGTTGTAAGATGCTCTCATGGCGTTTTTGATTTTATTTGTAATTTCCGTTGGTGTAGGTTTTTATTTTTTATTTTTTTTATTTAACGGCTGGATTATACCTGGATTGTTCACCACACATTTATATTCTCCTCCAGCTATACGTGAACCCAGTGGCTGATGGGAAAAGTTAAAAGACAGAAGTGGTTCTAGCCACAACCCCTTCTCCCGTTCTTCTCGAGCCCCAGTCCTAAAGGGGGTTACCTGTTTAGTTTCGCCTCTATGAGGACAATAATAGCTTTGCTCAAAGTCTTGTGCCATATTTTTTACATTGACCAAGAATATCTGGAATAATCTGATTATTTTCTTTAAATAAATTTTATTCCCCCTCTGTGTGGGAATTACTGTAAGTTTCTGAGTGCTCTCCATGAGAGAAAGAAACACAGAAGGCTGAATAAGCCTGAGGTGACATAAACCACTAAGGGTTCTCACAGGGTACACTCTGCTGTTGGTCACATGCTATGCTAATGAGGATGGGCACAAGGCCTATCAGAGCAGGGGGAGGGTTTAGGCAGGGTAGGAATGATCACGAGTTTAGAGTGATCACCCCCTGTCCAAGAAGCCCCACCCACTCTTCCCTATTTCTCTTCCTCTTCGGCGGCGGTATAGAACGGTCATTCTTTAAGAACTCTGTATGTGTGTAGGTAGTGGGGGTGCACTCTCCCTCGACAACGATTGTCATGGGCCACGCTTCTGCCCGGGGGATGGCCGTCACCACCAGGCCTGGTGGCTGACCAGGGAGAGTGGTCATCCAGCGTTGTATGTATGATTAAGTGATCTTTAACCCCACCTTTCCTATAATGACCGTTCTTTGGTGCCGCCACCATTCATAGTCTTAGTTAATTGTCAAATAAATTTGACATTCTGTTTTTGAAACGCCAGCACTTTGTGTCGTGTCTTTATTTTAGGTTAAGTTTTAGATAAGGTTTAAGTAAGTTTTTTGTATTTAAGTGTATCAACAGACGGGGTGGGCCAAGGGGATACCCGATGGTGAGTTTATACAGTATCATCAATTTATATTACTGAATATTTATCATAGTACACATATGGTTTATTTTTAAAAATAAAAGGTCTAGGCACTTTTGGGGTACCACAAGTATACAGCCAAAAGGTGACTGGAGAATGAGACAGTGGTGGCTGACCAGGGAGAGTGGTCATCCAGCGTTGTATGTATGATTAAGTGATCTTTAACCCCACCTTTCCTATAATGACCGTTCTTTGGTGCCGCCACCATTCATAGTCTTAGTTAATTGTCAAATAAATTTGACATTCTGTTTTTGAAACGCCAGCACTTTGTGTCGTGTCTTTATTTTAGGTTAAGTTTTAGATAAGGTTTAAGTAAGTTTTTTGTATTTAAGTGTATCAACAGACGGGGTGGGCCAAGGGGATACCCGATGGTGAGTTTATACAGTATCATCAATTTATATTACTGAATATTTATCATAGTACACATATGGTTTATTTTTAAAAATAAAAGGTCTAGGCACTTTTGGGGTACCACAAGTATACAGCCAAAAGGTGACTGGAGAATGAGACAGTGGTGGTTTTATAATGAGTGCAGTGTTTGCATTATATACGGGCCCCTGAGTTCAGAAAGGGCCCACAATGAACACAATGCGCCCATTTAAAAAAAAAAAAATGAACCCTCAGAAGTCAGTTACACTGGGGAAATCCCGGCCAGAATGGCAGCAGCACCATTTTGCCATATACACCGACAGGAAAACACTCTGGCACATCTACAATGCCGACAGCCAAATTAATGATATAAATAATACCGAATACAGTTTTTCATGATTTTTTTCTCCAAAACTGACTTGTTTATACCATCCCAGTGGGCATAGAGAGAGAATACAATAGTGTGTGGAATGCCCGAAGCATGGAGAGCACACTGAGACATGTAAGGGGATGCAGTTTATTAATACGGTGTCCATGTCAACATTATAACTGTGTCGGTATTTTAACATGTTCAGCATGATGATCATTTCGATACACTGAGGCCGTTATTCAGATCTGATTCTAGTACAAATATGACAGTCGTCATTTCCTCAGTTGGTATTATGTATGTGTTGGGATATACACACTGCCGGTATAGCAGTGTCGGTCCAGTCAGAGGCAGATGGGAGGCAATGGAGTCATCTGCCACCGGGCTCCTGCTCCAAAGGGGGCACCTCTCCTCCCCTGCCAGTTTAAATCAGTTAATTGACAGCCGTAGATATCACTTTTGTGTCTGACTCTCCCTCCATAGATGTCACACTCTCTTTATTTTAAACATATACATAACATACACACATACATACATATATTTATATAAGGTTATGTGTGGGGGGGAACAAATATTTATTTTGCCTCCGGGCAACTGGGAAGAACTTACGCCACTGGGTCCAGTAATTGTTGGTCATACTGCTCTAAGTAAATCATACTGATCCTGTGCATTTTACCAAATGTCCATTACTGGGCCAGATGCTACAAGCATTGAAATTCCAATTTGTAAAGACACTTTTGATATGCCACTTACTGTATTTAATTCTGCAAAAAACTTTTTAAAGCAAACTATTAACAGATTATGTCTAAATAAAAAAACTATTGTTGTTAAATATTTGCAAGTGTATGTTAGAAAATGTTTTTTAAAAAATAATTTTTTACAATTATAAATAAAAAATATGGATGTTAATTTAAAAAACAAAATGTTGATCCCTGATGAGAATAAAGAAAAAACAGTAGACAATGATTGTGGTTGGTACAGGTAAAAAAAGGGGGGGGGGGGACGGGGGGACATTAACTTGTTTAATTACCAGGATGCCTAGGGGATGCTGGACGGTCCATGTCTAGGATGTGTTCACCAGGCAGGAGGTAAGGGGCAAACACTTGGTGCAGCTCTTCTTCATAGCTGAGGAAGTGGACTGGAATCGCGCAGCCACCTCCTGTTTTGTGCCTCTCCTTAATTTAACTTTTTGCCACCCACTTAATATCAAAGGTTTAAAAAAAAATGTTTTTAACATTGCATTGATAAGGGCTCACTGCATTTACCGCATTGGCCACATTCACCCATATTGCTCTATTATGAACTGCCGATGTACGGTGGGACTCATCACCAAGCAGCTTGGGATACACTGGGACCATGCTATGAACCAAGGCACCATTTTCATCGAAAGTAATACAGACATTCCAGCCATGGTGTCTTACCAGGAGCTATATCCTCACTCTCCTCATCCTGCACCTCCAGCTCCATCAGAATCACTACCTACCTCCAGAACAACCTCCTCCTTCTCCTCCCGGTACAAATTTTGCACAGTTAGGACCATGGTGGTTATTGAACCCATGACCTCAGGCAGTAATGCTAACCACAACACCATCCATGCTGTAATAATAATAATAATAATAATAATAATAATAATAATAATAATAATAATAATAATAATAATACAGGTTGAGTATCCCTTATCTGAATATCCGTTATCCGAATTATTCCGAAAACCAATTTTTTTTTTTTTGCTAAAAACTTACTGAGGACACCTGTAACAGCACTACTGGGGACATGATATGTAACAGCACTACTGGGGACATCTGTAACAGCACTACTGGGGGCATCTGTAATAGCCCTACTGGGGACATGATATGTAACAGCACTACTGGGGACATGATATGTAACAGCACTACTGGGGACATGATATGTAACAGCACTACTGGGGACATGATTTGTAACAGCACTACTGGGGACATCTGTAACAGCACTACTGGGGACATCTGTAACAGCACTACTGGGGACATCTGTAACAGCACTACTGGGGACATGATATGTAACAGCACTACTGGGGACATCTGTAACAGCACTACTGGGGACATCTGTAACAGCACTACTGGGGACATCTGTAACAGCACTACTGGGGACATCTGTAACTGGCACTATATGCGTGCAAGACAATGAGATCTGGGGGTCTGAGATAGTACACAAATTTTGTTTCATGTTTTGAAACCTTGTTTTTTGAACAAATAAAACATATTTGTGTGTATTTCATGTGGTTGATGTGTTTATACAACATAAATGCAAGATACTTCAAAATATATCATTGAAATATTAAAATATTCAGAAATACGGACTTATCCCTTATCCAAAATTCTCCTGGTCCCGAGCATTTTGGATAAGGGATACTCAACCTGTAATAACAATAATATTATTTTTTCTCTTAAAGCCTTAAATGTACTGACATTTATTGTTACAAGTATTTAGGGTTTTTGTTTTTTCCGGTACTCACTGGTCCCATAACAAGAATTAGATAGACTTAGCAACAACAACCACAAAATAAAAAGAAGACTAATACCCCTTTCAGACCACACTTTTTACCCGTTATTTTGCCGTTTTTTTTACCGTTTTAAAATGGTAATTTGTGCAGTCTGAAAGGTGCAGAGTGAATTTACCGGTTCTATTGAACTGGTATTTCTAAACGGTAATAAAGCAGGGTCCTACCCGTTTCAGACCCGTTTTTTTTCATCAACTGTTTTCTATGGGTTAAAATGGGTTCGGTGTTGTGAAGGAACAAAAATTGCATTGAAATACCGTTTAAGGACATGCGGTCTGAAAGGGGTTTTAGCTGGCAGAACCGTTTTTAGAAACGCTTTAAAATACCTAGTCAAAGCCAGTTTTGCAGTCTGAAACAAGCATAATTATATATGTATTTTTGTATTTCTTAAATTGTTATCTAAACCTGACGACAAACATGCAGTGTTTGTCTGCTTTATATATTGTTGTACAGTATACAGTATATGTTTCATATCCATTTTCTATGCAATACATGTTTGACATTTTACATTGGTCTAGTAATGGTGATATTTTGCTTTATCGCCCCTAAACTGACATATCTACATTGTGCAAATAATGAAACCACTCTTAATGATTCTAGATGACTACTTATCTACAGAAAATCCTGACAAACCCAACACGTAATTTCTTAGTTGTAAATATCAGAGTGAGAGCCTGCAGGGGCCAGAAAAAATAAATTATAACAGAACATATCCCGAACAGAGGCAGCGGCAATGTTACCCAATTAGATAGCTGATGTGATACATAATATGAAGCATTCAGCACTAGGAGCAGGAACATAGTTTTGGCTGCAGCTATGTGAGCTTCCAGATGGGAGTTATCTAGGCTGGGGGACCTCTGTACCCTCCGGATGTGTATAATGATAGACGTGAGCGTGGAGCCCAGAGACACCAGGATCAGCAGGAACGGTAACGCTGTCATGTACGACATTCCGTATAGAACATCCACAACTTTGGTGCTGTACGTAGCATTGACTCTGGCACAGTAAGAAGTGCTGTTATACGGAATATAAAGAGGAACTGAGAGAAACGTATAACCAAACAGAATGACCATTAAAATAATGGAAACCAAAATGGTTCCTCGTATGATACAGGGCAACATTGTGGCGAGCCTGGATTTAAGGAATAGGATGATCCGGCACTGGAAGGAGACCAGCTTGATGCAGTAGAAGGTGCACAGCCATGATGTTAGGGAAGCGGTGCAGAAAATGGAGATTGTGAAGAATATATGAATATATATTGTACACACAGTGGAAACCAGAGATATGGCTGGCCAGATAAATATTGTTATATTCAGAAAAAATTGGAAACTCTGTAATATTGCACTGGACAATCCAAGGAAAAATAGAATCAGATCTCGAGGATTTCCCTTTCCATCATGTATCCAGCTGCGGAAGCTGACGACGACTACATATAAGTTCAAGAATGTCCCAGAAGATGATGTAAATATGATTAATGCCAGAAAAGCAATTTCAACAGGCAGCATTGTATAATATTGTATGGCAAGTGCTCGCACAAATCCCAATACTCTCTCTTTCTCTTCTATCTCTCTGTCCTTGCTTTATCTGTGTTGCATTTTGTATGCATTTGCTAATTTGCAAACAGTAGCATCTTCATTTGGTTTTAAGTAAGCTGCCAGTGTCACCTGTATCACATAACGTTGCATAACTTTGCATGAGTAGACGGATAATTTGCAACAAAACTCAATGATTTGCTATGTGTCATAAATGTAAATGTTTGGTTTCCTGTAATACGCAAGCTTTGCTTTCTGTAGTCACATAAATATCTAAGACACCATTACTAATTCTTGTTAAATTATTGAAGACTCTATTCCATGGAGGGGTTTCATTCCCAGCCGAATTTATTGGCCAGGCAAAACATCTGCAATAATTCACTGATCAGTATTCAATCACAGGCATTTTCACCTATTTTTGAGTCTATTTTCACCAATGATGGTTCACATTTGTTTTCTGCAGATCGGGATGTGCAAAAATATCTGCAAATTCACCAAAAACATCAAAATTTGCGGCAATTTTGCCAATCCACATGGTTTTTGCTGAAAAACTGGCACTGGGATTGTATAGGGCGAGTCAAATTCGACCAAAAATGGGAGAAAATTGCATATTTTTTACCTGACAAAAAAAACTTTTTGGTTGACCTGGGTCTGAATTTTGTATTAGAAATGTTAATGGAGCTAGGTGGCTTGGAGAAGCTTCTCCTCATACAGGTTGGCTGTAGGCTGGTGAGCACGTTGGGTCTTGGAATACTGAGACAGAATAAAAGAACTAATTGGTACACAAATTACTGTAGATATCACAGATTGGAACAGACCGGTAAATGCAGCAGAATAACAGTAGTCAGGTGCTGTAGAATAATCTTGGCAAGTATAGTAATTACTGCATAGTGGGGCACACACATATGTACGCTCCTGTAGTGCCACACACTGCAATAGGAGCTGGTGTTCTCATTCACCATCCTCACATTGAGTTTAGTGAAAGCCAGCTGCGATGCGAACACACACGGTGTGCCACTACATTGAGCTGCTATACAAACACACACTATATATAACTAGTATACACATATATATATATATATATATATATATATTTATGAAAAGGCAGGAAGGCACTCACTTTTTAGAAGAATGGTTGGTGCAGGGTCCATAGAGGGTTATGTAGAATCACACTCACCCCATCCGCGGCAGACAGAGCAAAAAATGGATCATCACTCAAGTTTAGGTGAAAAAAGGTGAAGTGTATTTACAATACAAGCACGTTTTAAATAAACAGTGCAGACAGCTGATAGATATATATATATATATATATATATATATATATATATACTAGGTGATTCATCGCGCCTTACGGGCGCTCTTCACACCGGCGTAAGGGGCTGCGCCCCCTTAATTTGTGAATGTTTGTATTGTGAGAAATATGGTTAGAATTGTATGAAAGATGCCTGTATTACAACTTGAGGTATAAGTGAAATGTGTTAAATAGAGAGCATATGATTTGGAAGGGGGTGTGTGTTGTTTTGTTTAATTAAAAAGCGGTTACAGAGTTAGATGTACATTGATAGTGTGGAGGGTACAGTGACATTTGTGGGTGAGGGGGTTGCATGTTGTTGAGGTGTGTGTGTGTGTGCAATAGTATAGTAGGGTTTTTTGAGTCAGCGGCTCCCCGCTGGCAGAGGTAACGACACAGGAAAACAAGAGGCTGAGTATGAGGAGACTGGATCTCCTATTCCCAACTCACGATGTGAGGGGGAAATAGACGCAGGGACTTGGTCTATCATTCTATATTTGATTGCTTGATGTTCTGGCTCTGTTTGTAGCAGAATAAAGTTTTTTTTTTTTCACATATCCCCTATTGTGGGTTCCGTGCTTAGGATGTGCCAGTGTGTCATCATTGCAGACCGCAATTTGCCAGATGTAATTGAGTATGTATTCGAGAACATAATTCTCTCCTCCTTGTCCTTCCTCCTTGTTCCCATGTTCAAAATCTCGTTTCGTTTTAGAGCAAGGCATCTTGCTCTGGCATTATTGATATCTTTCATGGCATAGCCTCTAACTGAGAACTCATGCTCATATGGTCCAGAACACCAGCACACTCCTCTTGACGAGAGGTGATTCGTACAGCAACTAAGTAATTGGGCATATGGTAGTCCAGCCTTAAGAGGTTGTGAATGGAAAATAGTTGCCAAAAGCAAACTGTTTTTATCTGTAGGCTTTCTGTATAGAAATGTAAATAAAATATCAAAGAATATTTAAAGAGCGCATATGTGATCCTTCCCACTCAATGTGATAAGTGGGCGTGTGTCTAAACATATCACACGTCATCACTATGTAACATCGTGAGGGGGGAATAGGAGACCCAGTCTGTACATATATTTTTTCTGTATAGCCTTGTGATGAATTGATCATCAACAATTGATGGAGACGTCTATAGACTCAAAACTAGCGATATGGGTGAACCTAATAGAGCCAGGGAGGGAGTTAAGCTGCCCAACAAACTCTTGTCCAAACAAGACCACTTGTCCAAACAAAAAATAAATTATCGATGTATCAAACATACATCGAAACAAAACAAGAAAATTTGGCATCTGACATAATGAAACAACTCTCGAAATCATATATAAACAGGTTCGCATACGATGGGGCCATGTTTGACCCCATTGCAGTCCCCTTGAGCTGTAAATAAAAATTATTACCGAAAATAAAACAATTTTTATGTAAAATAACTTCAATAAGTAAAATCATATATATATATATATATTTTAACCTCTTTTTTTGCATTTTTATCTTTGTCTGGCCAGACAGTGGGTAAGAGAATTCTGCTTATCACTACTAAGTGATATCAATACCTGTGATCCACTGCGGACAGGGTTTAAATCAGCTGGACTCATATGTTCTTCATTGGCAAACATGTGGGGGGGGATTCTGATTCCCTGGAAACCCCCCTCCGCTTGCCTTTTGAAATTATGAAAGAGTAGCACTGATATATAATATGATCAAAAGAGCTGCCACCACATCATGGAGTTTAAAGGACAGAGCAGGGCCGCTGCACACTGCCTAGAGTACCAGGTTCTTCTACCACATTAATACCACTTTTACACCAAGACCCAGACCTGACCAAGTATTTAGTACACAGTATTTATTTATTTTGATATGTTTAACCTTTTCCTGACCACTTATCTTATTTAAATGTTTGAAACAGCCTGTACTATAGACCATCTGTACTATTAAAAATTAATACTTGGTACTTGTTTCCTAACACGGTGCCACCGATTTACATTGTATGGCATCGGGTCTGAAAAATCGGTCGCATCGCATGCGATGTGACCGTTTCGACCCGATTTTTAATTGTACAGCCACCCTGATGGTTGGTTACAATGGTAAATGCCCCCCCCCCCCGACCCGATTTTTAATTGTACACCCACCCTGATGGGTAATTACTATGTGAAATGCCCCCCCATTGTTAACGGCACCCCAGTATCAATGCCAACCCGAAGCGTGGTGAGCGCAGCGAGCCTGCGAGGGGCGGCGGTACGCGTCCTCCGACCTTGGCGTGGAGTTGATTTTATAAAGTGTGGCGTTCGCAGCGAGCCCCCGAGCCCGAAGCGTGGGGAGGGGACGCGCATTACTTCACATGTATTCCGCGTCCCCTTGCGGGGCACGCTGCGCTCGCCACGCTTCGGGCTCAGTGGCTCACTGCGCTTGCCACACTAAATAAAATCAACTCCACACCGACGTGGATAGTGGGGGTATGAAAAGGTCGGAGGATGAGTACTGCCGCCCCACGCGGGCTCGCTGCGCTCGCCACGCTTCGGGTTGGCGTTGATCATGGCGTCACGTTGACAATGGTGGGGCATTTGACATAAACATAACCATCATGGTGGGTATACAATTAAAAATCGGGTCTGGGGGGGCATTTAACATTGTAATCAGCCATCAGGGTGGCTCTACAATGTAAAATCAGGTTGAATCGGTCGCATCGCATGCCATTGTAATGCGACCGATTTTAAAATTGTATGGGAACGTCTTTAAAACCCGAAAATCGGGTTGGTCGGGTCTCATTGGGTCCCATTGCATATCTTAAGTTATGGTATGCGATGGGACCCGACGGACGCCGTGATAGGAAACAAGTACCTAAAACTTTATTCCATACAGTATCCACTGTATAAAAAGACACATTTTCACGGCTGTTCCTGTACCCCCAAGGGTACCGTACTTACTCCAATGCACCGCAGTGTGGGAGATTTTGGATTACATTTGGAAACCCCCTTCTAAAAATACTGAGTTTTCCACTGGAGGTCTCTGACAACAATCTACCGTCTGTTTAAGCAATCAGCAGCTGTGCTCTACAGTATTAGTCAATTAATTAGTATTATATGCATATTGGTTTTTAATATTTGTTTCTATCACTGGCCAGTGAAATATATTAGTTTAATAAATTTTATTATTTTTTATATACATTGAGTCTAGTGCGTTGTTATATTCATATACTTGTATTTCATCTAAATTTGTTTTGAAAGTAGCCCAGCTGGTCCTCAGGGTCTGCAATTGCTCATTAAAATGTATTTAAAATATATAATCTCCTTATCTTTTCTACCCCGATTGATTACCCATAGAGAGTGATTCTGCAACACACAGAAATATTCCTATTTCATGCAGCTTCTCAGCTTTTTCTGTTGGGACCAATTTCACACATTTAAAGATTGCAGATGAATTCAACACTCCACCCATACAACACTCACACATGGACATGATAATCAATGATCAGTTGCACCGAGAGGGGGATAGGTACTTTTAGCCCAGGCTCAATGGAGGGGCCCAGGACACACTACCCCCTCCCCATTGCAAAGAGAGCAGAGGACAGAGAGAGAGAGAGAGACAGAGATAACTAACTATTGTTGCAGCAGTCTCTTTCCCCAGCCCAGCACACCCTGCTCAATACTGTGTGCTGAGCTGGGGAGAGCTTTCAGGTGATCAAGCCCACGTGGTGAAACGCGTTCTGACAGTGCTGACCAGGCTGCAGTAGCTCCCCGAGCATCGGGACACTGTCAGCCCTGACATCGCTCCAGTTACCCGCTGGTATTTCAGGTATCTTTCCTCCTCCTGCTTCCTTCTCAGGGTGCGACGGACACGCTGGCGGCGCATCTCGGTCCTGCTCTACCTTGGTATCAGGGCAGACCTAACGCCGCACACAGCGTCTGTCCCTGCACACCGCTCCTTATCCTTCTCACAGTGTGCCGGCTTCATCCCTATCACCTCCCATCCGCTCCCAGATGATGGGTCGTTTGTGACTGATCCCTGCAGTTAAACACTGTTTTATTTCTTTTTTCTTTTTTCCGTTTGCAGCTTTTTATTAATTTGACTCTATATCGGCCATTATTCTGAAATTGTCTAATGATTTGGATGATATCCATCATTTCATTTATGCAGTACTTGTACATATCCATTGTTTGATAAATGCTGCTATGTAAGTTGATTAACAAAACCTAAGATATTGGGAGATATTTACCTTCTCCTATTAATTGATGTGACTCCCTGTTAATTTAATCACACGGGCTGACAGGTCAATTGCACCCTGCCATCCAGCTGCTAATAGTGCTTTCAGGCATCTTGCTTCAATTTAACAACCCATATTGAAAGATATTAGGTCTTAACTTATATTTCTACTTTGTAGATTCAGTGACTGTCAAACTACCGACACACAAGGGTGTCGACATAATAACCATATCCTGATATCTTGCAATTTTCAGCACTTTGGCATTTAGACACACTCTAACCACTAAGTCAAAGCAGCGATAGATATGTCCTAGTATTTTGTTGGAGCAGCCTGATTGAATGTCTCTGAATATCGGCACATTAATTGTCAATTAACCCTTCACTGCCGCCACTATCGTTTTCTTCCAATTATTTTTCTCTTATCCGTGGAAGAGAGACTTTCTGGTGGTGCATTTCCACCCTGCAATGCTTTAATAGTATCAGGGTGTACCTAACACCACTTACAGAAGTGTCCTCTTTCCATTTGTCTTTTCTTTCCATCAGTGCATTAATTTCTTCTCTCACCCTCTGTCCGCTCCTTGTTTGTGAAGACATTGGGCAGCAGAAAGAATTTAATCTATCTCACTGTACTTTTGCTTTTCTAAACCCCTTACGATACCTGATATGCCATTAAAATGTTAATCTTTACCCATGTACTAATACTATCTGTACTACCAGCGGGTATTTCTGTGATTAAGTGTTTTTTACCTAGCCTAAACAATCAATTTTTTCTGATATTTAAGATGTGCTAGAAGTTTAAACCTTTCACAGAATCTGGACATGTCATCAGCCCGGGCCTATTAAGGACCCTTACAAATCATATATTAACATTATATGATCACTTAATAACACCACTACTTGCCACTGTGTCGACAACACTATATGCTAAAATTGCCATTGTGTCGACAGAAAAATATACAGTAAGTGTGGCCTTTTTTGTTTGCTTTCTTTGTTTCATTATTATTTATTTATTTATTTATTTAACTCTTCATGGTAAATTGTGTAACACATGAAATTATAGAGTTATCAGTATTTTATAATAATTGGAAATAAAAGCTAAGTTTTATCTTATTCATTCAACATCATTCTTATTCTTTCAAAAGTGTGCCTCCAAAAAGGAATTCTTCTTTTGAACAGTGGCCCATTATCTATGGACCACTGTTTCTCTTTGTTTAAGTGAGCTGGGGAGAGCGGCAGTGTCAGCCAGTTCTTTCTCCCTGAGCGGTTGTGTGATGCCTCCCACTGTCCCCTGCTAAGTGTTTTTTCAGGGGTGTGGCCACACACCCTTATGTTGCCAATGATCCTTCATCTTTTTGGGGCCCAGCAGAGCTGTTGGTGCCCATGTCAATGATCACCAGATTGGCTGCACATCTCTCCATGCATCTATTGGCACCCTCTCAAATGATGTACACAAGAGACTAAAATTGATCAATTGAAATATAAAATTGTATTACCATGCACTTTCTGTGGGAGGTAATAGACGGGTCCTCTAGTCTTAGGATGTCCCTAGTCATTCTTTCCAGGTGGCGTAGGCATTTGCCTATGGTATTATGCCGATGACTAGGACCGGCTCTTGCTGGATCCAACGCTGCCCGCGGGAGATGGTAAGACACCAATAGGCCACCAGGAAAGGTTGGTTGACAGTTCATCATGTTGGCATACACTATTATCAATGTAGACATGATAAATATTGACATGGCCACTGTCAAAATGATAAGCTACTGTAGTTGAATTTCCCATGTCAACAGATCACATCAAACCCAAGGAAAGTCACATTAAAGCCAGAAACAGTATTACAGGCAAGTGAGAAGGACTTAATTTGGTGGTTTTAACTGGCAATAGCACCATAAATCAGCCTGAATAACACACACACACATGAGGAGAGAGGGCCCTGCTCGTGAGAGCTTACATTCTAAAAGGGAGGGTTAGACAGACAGGGGTGACACAGAAGGGAAAGAAATGAGCATAAACAGTTTAGGATGAGAGATGGTCAGGTTTTATGCAGGAGGGTGGGAAGGGGTCAGCTTAGTTTTTGATATTTTAAGTCTAAAAACAGTGCTGGGTCATAGTAGATATCACAGAAGCGGTTGGAGATATGAGTAAGGATAGAGGGAGGGAGATGAGGAAAGGAGCGGTAGATTTCAGTGTCATCAGCAGAGATGTGATAGTGGAAGTCGAGTGAGCAAATGAGCTCACCCAGAGAGGACGTATAGAGATAGAGAAGAAGACCAAGTATAAAATCCTGGGGACACCTACTATTAATGGAAGAGCAGGAGAGGTGAAGTTATTAGAGGTACAGCTGTGCATTTCCAAAACTGACAGGGCAAATGCAAGCATTAATAGTGATAGTAAAAGTTTTAGCAGATGTAAAAATGGTCATATTATGGCGGAATAGCCAGATTAAGCATCCAGGAGTAGAACTATATGTTGTGACTATGAAATTAACTCACTCAAAGTAGTACATTGGTCTTCTGAGTTGTTGTTGTTTTTTGTCCTTCTGGTTCACTTTGCTAGAATGCCGGTATAACACTGAAATTATGTTTAAATTATGCCGCACTTTAAAAACTATACACTTCAAAACTATTATGCACACAGCCTATACGGCCCATAGCTTACTGTATGTAGTTACCTTCAAATGCAGGTGCACTCATTGAATGGACTCTTCCCACCCAGTCCCAAAACCCCCCTACTACTATGAATAGTAATAAAAGTGGCTTACATAAACACCCATGGCATTCCAAGATACCATGTGTCATTAAGTGTTATAATATATTCCTCCTTTCACTTAGGCAACAATAAGTTGCTATTTAACTTGCAAAATTAAGTTTGTCAATAACACATTTTTGATATCTAAAGCAGTGTGCAGATTGAATAATTACCTAGGTACTGTACTTAAATATATTCAGCACAAGAGGTGGAGCCCAGATCAGTTTTTTGAATGCTGGATAATTACCTGTGCTTCTATTTACCTGTATCTTTGGACTAAACGGCTTCCTCAGGTACTGTCCATCTTTTTCCATCTATTGACCTTTGTTCATCTCAATAAATTTGTACTGAGACAAATCCTTATCCTCCGTTTTTCCGTTTACAGGGTCAGACTGGGACCAAAAGATACCCTTATAGGAGTGATACTATGTTCGTACATGTGAGTACAGTAGGAACTAATCACCCTACGTTTCTTCACTTGTCTGCACGGAGGGGATCCATTAATAACTAAAGATACCTTGATATGTATCAAAGTACACATATCACTTCTGAGTGAGTGAGGGTACGATACTTCATTGGGGCCCCATTCACCTATTCTCCTACCCCACAACACCGTTAGCAAACTGAACCTATAATAATATATGTCCTTTTACTCTTTCTCTTCCATAACTCTCATATGAGCCACATCTGAGGACGTTTCCAGCGGGCAAACAGGAATCCAGCGCCCATCTCACTTTGGTTTTTCCGACATACTGACCACAAGAGGATTTTGGTGATCCTCATTCTCCTTTGTGAGGCAGCAGGATTCTGGCTTGGCGCCTTGCGACTATTCTACTTGCCATTTCTAGTGGCTGGATAATTACCTGTTGAGTAAGAGAAGGAGGGGTCAGTTCATTCAGGATAAGATAAAGATACAGTTTGTCTAGAATGCCGGTATAACGCTGCAGTTACTGTATGTTTAAATTATGCCACACTTTAAAAATGATGTACTTCAAAACTATTATGCATACAGCCTATATGGCCCACAGCCTATGTATACCTACTATACTCATGTACTGTTCTGGTCAATATGACCTGTATCATAAAATTACACTTTTCATTCATATTCTCAAAACTTTTATTAGAGTAAATAAGATGAATCAGATGAACAAACCAAAACAAACAATTACTAAAACATTTTTGTAAAGCTGTTTTAAATCATGTTTGTTTTACTATCATTTTTGGATGGACAAAATTTGCATCTAGTACGTTTGATTGCTGCAACATTCCCCACAGAAGTTCCTGGTTGAGTAGCACACGTGGGGTTTGATGAATGTTTTTCCAAGCTCTTCCAAAAATATTCTCCTTTTTGTAAGTTTCTTATTGTTCCATTTGGGATTTATGGAAGTTCATAGGCATTGTATGCACTGATATCACTGATATTATAAAATATTATCAGTGGCCATCGGTTTATTTTCTGCTTGCAAGTGTATGTGTTCAAGTTGATCTAAGGCATCCACTGCCCCTTCTGTCATGTTACAGTATATCCCAAATTTATGTTTGGTTTCTTGTCTGGCCTATCACTTACTTATTGACTTTATGCGTGAAAACGTGACAATCCAAATGTGAACCAATGAACTGACTCTGTATTCTAAGTTAAAGAATTTTTTTATTGTTGATGTGTTTCAAAAAATATAATATTCACATTGGGTCACATTGACCAGAAAAGCACATTAGTACTAACTACTCACAACTTGAAAAATAAATAAATAAAAACATTTATTTCGGTACTTGTTTCCTAGCACGGCCACAATCGCGGGCATCGTGTGCCTTAACTTTAAAGCACACGATGCCCGCGATGCCAGCGATTTCCTTTGAAAAAAGCAGTACTCGGGTACATCGCGTCGGTCGTGTGCCTTAAGAAGGCACACAACGCGACCGACGCGATGCCCACGATTTCCCCATAGGCTTCAATGTTAAAATATTTTAACATTGAAGCCTATGCACACACAACGCGATGCCCCCGATTTCTCCATAGGCTTCAATGTTAAAATATTTAACATTGAAGCCTATGCGATGGACCCGATTTGTCCATAGGCTTCAATGTTAAATTATTTTAACATTGAAACTGAGTCCATTTAACATAGGAAAAAATGTGAAAAGGCCGAATAAGGGCCATTTCTCATTGGGTATGGCCCCGTCATGTGTGTAAAAAATAATGGCCCCCCATTGTGGCCGCCACCCCCAAGATTGACGCGAACCCGAAGCGTGGCGAGCCCGCGAGGGGCGGCGGTGTGCGTAGTCCGACCTTTTCATTCACCTACTATCCACGTCGGCGTGGAGTTGAGAATAGATTAGTGTGGCGAGCCCGAAGCGTGGCGAGCGCAGCGAGCCCCGCGAGGGGACGCTGATACCTCTGAAGCCCGCGAGGGGACGCAGGGATCTGGGAAGGTATCAGCGTCCCCTCGCGGGGCACGCTACGCACGCCACGCTTCGGGCTCGGTGGCTCGCTGCGCTCGCCACACTAAATGAAATGGTCGGAGGACGCGCACCGCCGCCCGTCGCGGGCTCGCTGCGCTAGCCACGCTTCGGGTTCACGTCAATCGTGGGGGTGGCGGCCACAATGGGGGGCCATTATTTTTTACACACATGACGGGGCCATACTCAATGAGAAATGGCCCATATTGGCCCTTTTACCATTTTTTACTACAGATGGGTCTGTTCCCATCCTTGCAGGGGATGGCGCTGGCGTCGCCAGCTGCCATCCCCCGCCAGCGCCATGGCGATCGTGAGAAGGGGACGCGCGCGCACGAGAGGCGCGCGCGCCCCCTTCCGACGGCGCTTCCAAACGTTTCCCCGGGTCCCCGCCGGCTTGCCGGCGGTAACCCCGGGTCCCCGCCGCCTGCCCGCACCCCCCCTAACCCCCCCCTAACCCCGTCCGTCTCCCTGAGGCGGAGACGGACAGGGTTTCCGCCACGCTAGCGACGGAGACTGAGACGCGCGTGCGCGTGAGACGCACGCACGTCTCAGTCTCCTCGCTGGCGAGGCTGCTGGCGGGTCGCCAGCGCGTACGTTCTGGCGACCCGCCAGCAAGGATGTGCATAGGCACATACTGTATGTTAAATGGACTCAGTTTCAATGTTAAAAAAATTTAACATTGAAGCCTATGGACACGATGGACCCGATTTCTCCATAGGCTTCAATGTTAAAATAATTTAACATTGAAGCCTATGGACACGATGGACCCGATTTCTCCATAGGCTTCAATGTTAAATTATTTTAACATTGAAGCCTATGGAGAAATCGGGTACATTGCGTCGGTCGCGTCGTGTGCGTTTTGGTATGCACCTGACGCGATCGACACAATTTTTTCCGACACGACCACCACGATAGAAATCGTGGTGGCCGTGCTAGGAAACAAGTATCTATATTTCTTTTGATCATAACAACTATTTCCCCCCCCCTACAAAAAAGGAAAGTCATAAAATATGGAAATTTTAATTACATAAATAATGAACTGACACCGAATCAAAGTTTGTTTCGGGTCAAATAGACTCAAACAGAACAGCAGGGTTAATGCCACTGCTTCTTCCACCCATGTCAGTACGGGGCAGATGAACGGCGATGTCTGAGGGCAGTGCGGGTATCATGAGGAGATGATGATGACGCTGCAGATGGAACAGTGAAGTGACGCAACGTGTTTTGTCTCCATGGCAATGTGAGATTTCATCTGCCATCGGGAGACTTCTTCTGCCATTACCAATATTATTTTCAAGAACCCCCAACTGGCCTCCAGAGTACCCCCAAGTTGGGAACCACTGTGCTAGATAGACAATGCTTAAATCATATACCATTGCAATGTTAGTAAATATTCCTATTATCTTCTCAGCTTAATGCATAGAGCACATATCAGAGGCACTTCTAAACATGAGGACGCCCGTGGGCAGACTCCACCTGGGCTCGCTCCTCTCTGGCTGGCAGCGTAGACTCTGGGCGCTAGGATCACTAGGAGACCCTAGTACTATCCCAGAGTCTGTTGCACATGTGCAGGTCTCTGCATAACTGGCACGGTGGCCATTTTCACACATGCGTAAAACATCGCCACAATATTTTCCTGTTGAATTCTACAGGACTCTGGAAGGGCAAGCATTTGAAAATGGATGCAGGGTGTGGGCTGCACAGACCCAGGGGGCCCATGTGCACTGCACATACTGCACCCATTATGAATACACCAGCGGCACATATTATCTACAGGAAAAAGAACATTCATGCAAACAGAAAGTTGTGCGAGAATAAGCTGCATGCAAGGGAACCAGCTCCACCTTCGGGTAATTTAGTGTAACCGGATTATTGGATGACTTGATGAGGCACCCTTCATTAGTAGGATGAGAGGGGGCAGCACAAGCACTGCTAACCTGGCAAGTCTGTACTAGGAAGGTACATGCATGTGATCGATACCTGTGGACATTATATGCAGGACATTATTGGCAGGGTGGGTTACACCTTATCCATGGTCATTATTTCTCCAGAGATTATCTGACAATCCTGCTATGCTGCCGGCACCCTCTCATGTGTAACTACATGGAAATAAGCCCTAACTGACTCAGAAAGGAAAATCATTGGTACTTGTGTAGTTTCATGGCGGCAGTTACGGCGTCAGCGTAGCGTCCCTGTCAGAATCAGCGTAGTGTTCCCGCGGCCAGCGTAGTTAGCGTAGTCAGTCAGAAGTAGCGTAGCGTCCCTGTCAGAATCAGCGTAGTGTTCGCGCAGCCAGCGTAGTTAGCGTAGTCAGTCAGAAGTAGCGTAGCATCCCTGTCAGAATCAGCGTAGTGTTCGCGCAGCCAGCGTAGTTAGCGTAGTCAGTCAGAAGTAGCGTAGCCTTCATGTCAGAATCAGCGTAGTGTTCCCGCGGCCAGCGTAGTTAGCGTAGTCAGTCAGAAGTAGCGTAGCGTCCCTGTCAGAATCAGCGTAGTGTTCGCGCAGCCAGCGTAGTTAGCGTAGTCAGTCAGAAATAGCGTAGCGTCCCTGTCAGAATCAGCGTAGTGTTCGCGCAGCCAGCGTAGTTAGCGTAGTCAGTCAGAAGTAGCGTAGCGTCCCTGTCAGAATCAGCGTAGTGTTCGCGCAATCAGCGTAGTTAGCATAGTCAGTCAGAAGTAGCGTAGCCTCCCTGTCAGAATCAGCGTAGTGTTCCCGCAGCCAGCGTAGTTAGCGTACTCAGTGAGAAGTAGCGTAGCGTCCCTGTCAGAATCAGTGTAGTGTTCCAGCGGTCAGCGTAGTTAGCATAGTCAGTCAGAAGTAGCGTAGCCTCCCTGTCAGAATCAGCGTAGTGTTCCAGCGGTCAGCGTAGTTAGCATAGTCAGTCAGAAGTAGCGTAGCCTCCCTGTCAGAATCAGTGTAGTGCTCCAGCGGTCAGCGTAGTTAGCATAGTCAGTCAGAAGTAGTGTAGTAGTAAATAGGTGGTGAGTACTCAGTAAATAGGCGCTCCTCTCTTGGAACAAAGGAAGTGAATAGTTATAAATCAATGTAGTCAATTATACCCCTGCGGATTGAAAAGTCTATCCAGTAAAAACAGACATCAGAAGGGGAGTATTTTTCAATCCTTACATTAATTTATAACCATTCACTTTGTTTGTTCCAAGAGAGGAGTACCTATTTACTGAGTATTCACCACCTATTTACTAGTGTCCCTTTTTAGAAAGCTGGGAAGCTCTCTATATACCCAGACAGGTAGAACCTCTTGTGTAGCGGTACGTGATTTAAAAAAAAAAAAGCTATTATTCCAGAAGTAGTGTAGTGTTTATGATATGGCAGGTGTGAATGTGTTCCTGAAACACCCCCACTATCCAGGGCAGCCTGAAGCATGGTGAGCACAGCGTTACGCATCCTCCCAACCTTTTCATACCCCCACTATCCATATTGGCGTGGAGTTGATTTTATATAGTGTGGTGAGCGGATGCGGATTACTGCACTAGCCACGCTTCGGGCACGGTGGCTCACTGCACTCACCACACTATAGAAAGTCATAGTGGGGATATGAAAAGATCGGAAGGATGCGTAATGCATGTGCTCGCCACACTTCAGGCTGCCGTGGATAGTGGGGGATTGAAATGGAGGCATTTGCTAGTGTGTAACATGGAATTCTGGCAAATGCCTCCTTCATTGTGAATAAGATGCACTTGCCTCCGCACCCCCTCTTTGGATAGGAGACGCACGTGCTACAGAACCCCTAACCCTGTTGGCAGGGTTGATGTACCCTGCCGCAATAGCTACTCAGAAGCAGGAGTGTCTTATTGCTGGAGCGTCTGAGATGCCCCTGCGTCTCAAAACAGATGTAGAGCCTCTCTGCCGGCGCCAGCATAATCACCTCTCAGCCAAAGAGAGGGGATAATGCTGGCACCGGCGATGTGAGAAAGACGCTGACTAGGCCGCAGGGACGCCGGGGACAGAGATGCAGTTCCCAGCAACAGTACGGTAGTTATTTGTGTAGTATCATGGCGGCAGTCTATGCTGATAATGTAGCTTAGGCTGCCGCCATGAAACTATGAAACTACACAAGTAAGGCAGCCATTGGGCTACGCTGATAATGTAGCTTAGGCTGCCCCTGTGAAACTACACAAGTACCAAATCATTTTTGCATGATGTTGTTCTCATTTAAATTAATTCAAATTATGACGTAGATATAGTATCTCAGCTGGAGCAGAGATTGCATAAATACACAAGGTCACACCATGGGATATACTGACATCCTGGTACTGTACATATTCATAGCAGGAATATCCCCAAGTCAGAGAAAGCTCTAATATTATACTGATGGGACTTGCTGTTTGTAACACTAGTATCCACTTACAAGTGCCACAACAGTGACATTCTGAGACCTCAAGCCAGATCATCGGAGACGTGACGTGATTATCCTGAGGAATCCCCTTATTCTGACTTGCCTTGTCATTCTGTCAGTTGAGGTTTTTCTTGCAGCATTCACTTATGGCTTTATTACATATGTCATGTTAAGTGAATTCCATAAAAAGAAACATTTGCCACCCATTCAAATAACCCAGTGCGCTCTGCAGATGTCCAATTTCTGTTTCACCATCGTGTCATATGTTAAGTTATCCCACCAGCCGGCTTTGAGTTTGATTCAAAATCAGCAAACTTAATAGTGGCAAAGATCACTCTGGCTATGGTCAGCGTGCCGATCCTGACACAGATAATAAATGTCCTCCTAATTGTACGGTTTCTGAAGCTTCATGATCATATGATGGGGAGAAACATGGACATTTCTGGAGAGGACTCTATAAAAGTCTACCAGGATGTTACTTCTATAATGACTTATTTCTTATTTCTGTCTGCTGCATTTTATTTGGTTTTCTTTCTCTTTTATTTTTCATCCTTCTCTCAGCAAGGTCCGGGGTATTGGGTGACTATGATACTGATGTTGGCCTATACACCAACATAGTTTATTATGATTATTAGTATGTCCCCAAAATTTAATAATAACTGGAAGAATTTGATCCATTGTATATCTTGATCTAAACCAATTCAATGCTCACTGATTATGTATATAATTGAATTATTAGTCAGCATTGTGGTAGCATTAATTATGTTTAGTCTATAAAATATTAGCTCTTGGTTTTATGGCAACCTCTACACTCTTCTCCTTGCTTGATATATAAACCTATAGAATCATTTCCACAAACACAACAGGATTATATTTTGTTGGGAACTACGAGTATATTTTTGTAGTGTAATGGGAAACCGGATTCCCCGGAGGAAACACACAGAAGTTTCCACATCCAGTAGTTGGGGCCATGATGGGAATGGGCCTCATTCCTGTGAGGCAGTAATGCTAACCATTACACCATGATGCCCCAGATTAATGGTCAATCAGCTGAGTCATTACAAGGTCTAATTAATTACCTGGTGATTTTAATTAGGTGCAATAAATGTACCATGATATGGGAGAGTGTTTGCAGTGGGGCAAAAGATGTTGATGATGTACATGATAATGACAACACAAAGAATCACTTTCCTTACAAAGTAAAAAAAGAAAATTCCTGAAGCGCGTCGGTCTGGCATTTTGTTTGAATGCGCTAATGTGGAGAACTGCTGTATACATGTTTTTGTGCAGTTATCACTATTATGTAGTTCACCTCTCTCGATACTGTAGATTTAGGTATATTAACCATTGGTCTATAGCATTTGGGAGCTGAGCAATAATAATTTTAGTGAATCAGTTATCATCGATGCGTGCCTCGCACTCTGGCGGCTCAGCTAGCGCAACAGTATATAAACCAGGGAGGAATGTGGCACTCGGCCTTGTACTTATTGGAAGCAGGGCTGGGACACTTGTAATCATTTACATCTAGAAATATTCTTTGACATGCAGTAAATGTATAACTATCATTAGCACATAGTGTATAGGTACTTTGCAAGGAATTATTAAAGGGCGGAGGAATTTCTTGTATAAAAATTACATATATATCATGATTTATAATATGACGATATTCGATGTGTAATAAAATAGGTAACTATTTTTGAATTTTATTGCTAAAATTATCATTAAGAGGAAGACTTATCAAAGCTTGCAAGAACCAACCAATCAGCTCATAACGCCAAACAAGTAGTAGATTGTGATCCTTAGACTAATATTTTGAGAAATATCATGTAGATCAAAGTGACCGTCTATATACTGTATGTGATAAAGATAAACACTATTGCGACAAAATATTTAACAAATGTTACGCACAATGCACTCCATTATATCTCCAATCATGATCTAATATTGTTTAAGTACGGTAATCATTAAGAGTCTTGGAACATTTGAGATTCATTTGGCAGTTTACTCAAATATATTTGTTAATTTGAATATTGATTTGAAAATCGGGGTTGCATCTAACTTAATGTAAATATAAACACAGAGAATTATTGGGGTCTTGCCACCCCTCCATCTAGAATGAGTATGTTTTCACAATAAATTAACATACAATAACTGTGATAAATATATTCTGAACAAACATGTGTGATTTATACTGAACAAATACAAATACATTATAACTCATTTTAACATTTCCATAAATCTAGTACAGAGACATTTCCA
This sequence comes from Crinia signifera, assembly GCF_055691185.1. Lineage (NCBI taxonomy): Eukaryota > Metazoa > Chordata > Amphibia > Anura > Myobatrachidae > Crinia > Crinia signifera. The sequence continues at coordinate 5,992,674 of NC_139223.1, forward strand.
TACAGTGTTTGCATTCAGTCTAGACTTGTAAAACATACGGTCACATATTGCATGGCCACTATGATGAAGCAATATGTATTGCCAACAGAAGTTCTGATAGTGAATACCTGGTTTAAATCATCTGAGTTAAAAATAGAAATTAAGGGGGAAATTTACTAAAGGAAATTTGTAAAAAATAGGTGTAAAAATAGGTGTATTTGTATCCAGAAATACACTCATTTTTGACATTTACTATCCCGAAAATACGGCAATTCGTATTCGTATTGATAGCACATCAATACGAATACGAATTGCCGTATTTTCGGGATAGCAAATGTCAAAAATGAGTGTATTTCTGGATACAAATACACCTATTTTTTTTACAAATTTCCTTTAGTAAATTTCCCCCTAAATGTTCATAAAAATGTTTAAAGTGATAATAAGTATTTTCCACAAAACAAAAACTTATGGAAGGTACCTATACATCAATACATAATTTACATTAAAAAAGTCCTTAACTCCAGCACTGGGGAAGACACATTCCTACGAATGCAGACTGCTTTCTACTACGTATCATAGCTCCTGGGATGAGTACTCCTCTTAATGAGTCTTTTTCCTTTTTTTCCTGTATACAGTAAGTACTTGAAGGTATTACTGGGATGTTTTACTTTTTTATGTACCGTACTCACATTGTGCAAATTTCTTTGGAACATTATAGTTTACAGTATATAAGGTTTTTTTTTTTTTACGCAGACACAGATCATGGTGTCTTATGTACTGGAAATGGCAATGGCTCACAAACATGGCCTTGAGCAGATAAAATTAGTTCCATTTGGTTCTGTCCATTAACAAATAAGTTTATATTCTGTATAGAGCCTTATAATTTTTTTTTTTTGAGTTGCATGTTTAAATGTTTTATTATTCATTCTTAAATATAAATTTTACAACCAACAAAGACATTATAAATAAGGGATTCCATAACTGTTAAATATTTTGGTACCTGTTTCCTAGAACGGCGCTCAGATTTCCTTCGTACGCAAACGTAGGGAAATCGCATCGCATCGCATGGGCCATTTTAGTGCCGTGCGATGCGATGCAATTTTTTTTAAATGTAATTTACAGTATTCACTGCTCTGTGTGCCCCAGGGGATCGCATCACATCTCCCGCAAAATCGCATGCGATTTTATAGGGTGTGCAATGGCATTACATTAGCTATACATTAATATGATTGTATGTCTCAAAAAGAGGTTTTACGCACCCCCCTCCCCACTATCCACGCCACCCCAAAGTGTGGCGAGCGGCGGCGGAACATGTCCTCCGAATTTTTCATACCCCCACTATCCACGTCGGCATGGAGTTGATTTTAGCCCAAAGCGTGGCGAGTGGACCTGGAATACATGTAAAGTAAGCCACATTATATAATATCAACTCCACGCCGACGTGGATAGTGGGGGTATGAAAAAGTCAGAGGACGCGTTTATACCCCTGCGGTATCAATCTGCAGGGGTATAAAGGTTCAATGTAGTCAATTATACCCTTGCGGATTGAAAAGTCTATCCAGTAAAAACAGACATCAGAAGGGGAGTATTTTTCAATCCTTACATTGATTTATAACCATTCACTTTGTTTGTTTCAAGAGAGGAGCGCCTATTTACTGAGTATTCACCACCTATTTACTAGTGTCCCTTTTTAGAAAGCTGGGAAGCTCTCTATATACCCAGACAGGTAGAACCTCTTGTGTAGCGGTACGTGATTTAAAAAAATAAAAGCTATTATTCTAGAAGTAGTGTAGTGTTTATGAAATGGCAAGTGTGAATGTGTTCCTGAAACACCCCCACTATCCACGGCAGCCTGAAGCATGGCGAGCACAGCGTTACGCATCCTCCCAACCTTTTCATACCATGTCGGCGTGGAGTTGATTTTATATAGTGTGGTGAGCGGATGCGGATTACTGCACTCGCTACGCTTCGGGCACGGTGGCTCACTGCGCTCACCACACTATAGAAAGTCAACTCCACGCTGACGTCGATAGTGGGGATATGAAAAGGTTGGAAGGATGCGTAATGCATGTGCTCGCCACACTTTGGGCTGCCGTGGATAGTGGGGGATTGAAAAGGAGGCATTTGCTAGTGTGTAACATGGAATTCTGGCAAATGCCTCCTTCATTGTGAATGAGATGCACTTGCCTCCGCACCCCCTCTTTGGATAGGAGACGCATGTGCTACAGAACCCGTGACCCTGTCGGCAGGGTTGATGTACCCGGCCACAATAGCTACTCAGACGCAGGAGTGTCTTATTGCTGGAGCGTCTGAGATGCCCCTGCGTCTCAAAACAGATGTAGAGCCTCTCCGCCGGCGCCAGCATGATCACCTCTCCGCCAAAGAGAGGGGATAATGCTGGCACCGGCGATGTAAGAGAGACGCTGACTAGGCCGCAGGGACGCCGGGGACAGAGATGCAGTTCCCAGCAACAGTACGGTAGTTATTTGTGTAGTATCATGGCGGCAGCCTATGCTGATAACATAGCTTAGGCTGCCGCCATGAAACAACACAAGTAAGGCAGCCATTGGGCTACGCTGATAATGTAGCTTAGGCTGCCCCTGTGAAACTACACAAGTACCAAATCATTTTTGCATGACGTAGATACAGTATCTCAGCTGGAGCAGAGATTGCATAAATACACACGGTTACACCATGGGATATACTGACATCCTGGTGTTGTACATGTTCATAGCAGGAATATCCCCAAGTCAGAGCAAGCTCTAATATTATACTGATGGGACTTGCTGTTTGTAACACTAGTATCCATTTACAAGTGCCACAACAGTGACATTCTGAGACCTCAAGCCAGATCATCGGAGACGTGACAGCAACATTGGAACCCAATGGACATTATCCTGAGGAATCCCCTTATTCTGACTTGCCTTGTCATTCTGTCAGTTGAGGTTTTTCTTGCAGCATTCACTTATGGCTTTATTACATATGTCATGTTAAGTGAATTCCATAAAAATAAACATTTGCCACCCATTCAAATAACCCAGTGCGCTATGCAGATGTCCAATTTCTGTTTCACCATCGTGTCATATGTGAATTATCTTTGTCAGATATTAAGTCCAGATCTCTTCAAAACAATGTATTCCAATGGAACATTAGTATCACTTACCATATATGGTGTGAGCTCCTACGCCTGGCTTACGGCCCTACTCTGCTTCTTCTACTTCACAAAGATCTAAGTGTCAGATCCGTCTTTCTTGGTTGGATCACGAAGACGATGAATTCTTCGGCTCACCATGTGACAGTGGTGATACACATGTTGTGTCTGGCCAGCGGCTTCCTCAGCATGTTACTGCTTAGATCCCCACAAGACCCTTCCACCAACAGCTCAGTTATCCCACCAGCCGGCTTTACGTATGATTCAAAATCAGCAAACTTAATAGTGGCAAAGATCACTCTGGCTATGGCCAGCGTGCCGATCCTGACACAGATAATAAATGTCCTCCTAATTGTACGGTTTCTGAAGCTTCATGATCATATGATGGGGAGAAACATGGAAAGTTCTGGAGAGGACTCTATGAAAGTCTACCAGGATGTTACTTCTATAATGACTTATTTCTTATTTCTGTCTGCTGCATTTTATTTGGTTTTCTTTCTTTTTTATTTTTCATTCTTCTCTCAGCAAGGTCCGGGGTATTGGGTGACTATGATACTGATGTTGGCATATACACCAAACACAGTTTATTATGATTATTAGTATGTCCCCAAAATTTAATAATACCTGGAAGAATTTGATCCATTGTATATCTTGATCTAAACCAATTCAATGCTCACTGTTTATGTATATAATTGCATTATTAGTCAGCATTGTGGTAGCATTAATTATGTTTAGTCTATAAAATATTAGCTCTTGGTTTTATGGCAACCTCTAAACTCTTCTCCTTGCTTGATATATAAACCTATAGGCTCAGTCCCACATACACAACAGGATTATATTTTGTTGGGAACTACGAGTATATTTTTGTAGTGTAATGGGAAACCGGATTCCCCCGAGGAAACACACACAAGTTCCCACATCCAGTAGTTGGGGCCATGATGGGATGGGCCTTAGTCCTGTGAGGCAGTAATGCTAACCATTACACCATGATGCCCCAGATTAATGGTCAATCAGCTGAGTCATTACAAGGGCTAATTAATTACCTGGTGATTTTAATTAGGTGCAATAAATGTACCATGATCTGGGAGAGTGCTTGCAGTGGGGCAAAAGATGTTGATGATGTACATGATAATGACAACACAAAGAATCACTTTCCTTACAAAGTCAAAAAAGAAAATTCCTGAAGCGCGTCGGTCTGGCATTTTGTTTGAATGCGCTAATGTGGAGAACTGCTGTATACATTTTTTTGTGCAGTTATCACTATTATGTAGTTCACCTCTCTCGATACTGTAGATTTAGGTATATTAACCATTGGCCTATTCCATTTGGGAGCTGAGCAATAATAACTTTAGTGAATCAGTTATCATCGATGCGTGCCTTGCACTCTGGCGGCTCAGCTAGCGCAACAGTATATAAACCAGGGAGGAATGCGGCACTCGGCCTTGTACTTGTTGGAAGCTGGGCTGGGACACTTGTAATTATTTACATCTAGAAATATTCTTTGACATGCAGTAAATGTATAACTATCATTAGCCCATAGTGTATAGGTACAGTACTTTGCAAGGAATTATTAAAGGGTGGAGGAATTTCTTGTATAAAAATTATATATATATATATATATATATATATATATATATATCATGCATTATAATATGACGATATTCGATGTGTAATAAAATAGGTAACTATTTTTGAATTTTATTGCTAAAATTATCATTAAGAGGAAGACTTATTAAAGCTTGCAAGAACCAACCAATCAGCTCATAACGCCAAACAAGTAGTAGATTGTGATCCTTAGACTAATATTTTGAGAAATATCATGTAGATCAAAGTGACCGTCTATATACTGTATGTGATAAAGATAAACACTATTGTGACAAAATATTTAACAAATGTTACGCACAATGCACTCCATTATATCTCCAATCATGATCTAATATTGTTTAAGTACGGTAATCATTAAGAGTCTTGGAACATTTGAGATTCATTTGGCAGTTTACTCAAATATATTTGTTAATTTGAATATTGATTTGAAAATCGGGGTTGCATCTAACTTAATGTAAATATAAACTGAGAGAATTATTGGGGTCTTGCCACCCCTCCATCTAGAATGAGTATGTTTTCACAATAAATTAATATACAATAACTGTGATAAATATATTCTGAACAAACATGTGTGATTTATACTGAACAAATACAAATACATTATAACTCATTTTATCATTTCCATAAATCTAGTACATGGACATTTCCATACAGTGTTTGCATTCAGTCTAGACTTGTAAAACATACGGTCACATTTTGCATGGCCACTATGATGAAGCAATATGTATTGCCAACAGAAGTTCTGGTTGTATAGTAAATACCTGGTTTAAAGCATCTGAGTTTAAAATAGAAATTAAATGTTCATAAAAATGTTTAAAGTGATAATTAGTATTTTCCACAAAACAAAAACTTATGGAAGGTACATATACATCAATACATAATTTACATTAAAATAGTCCTTAACTCCAGCACTGGGGAAGACACGTTCCTATGAATACAGACTGCTTTGTACTACATATCATGGCTCCTGGGATGAGTACTCCTCTTAATGAGCCTTTTCCTTTTTTTCCTGTATACAGTAAGTACTTGAAGGTATTACTGGGATGTTTTACTTTTTTATGTACTGTACTCACATTGTGCAAATTTCTTTGGACCATTATAGTTTACAGTATATTAGTTTTTTTTTTTTTTTTAACGCAGACACAGATCATGGTGTCTTATGTACTGGAAATGGCAATGGCTCACAAACATGGCCTTGAGCAGATAAAATTGGTTCCATTTGGTTCTGTCCATTAACAAATAAGTTTATATTCTGTATAGAGCCTTATAATTTTTTTTTTTTTTTGAGTTGCATGTTTAAATGTTATTTATTCATTCTTAAATATAAATTTTACAACCAACAAAGACATTATAAAGAAGGGATTCCATAACTGTTAAATATTTTGGTACCTGTTTCCTAGAACGGCGCTCAGATTTCCTTCGTACGCAAACGTAGGGAAATCGCATCGCATCGCATCGCATGGGCCATTTTAGTGCAATGCGATGTGATGCAATTTTTTTAAAATGTAATTTACAGTATTCACTGCTCTGTGTGCCCCAGGGGATCGCATCACATCTCCCGCAAAATCGCATGCAATTTTATAGGGTGTGCAATGGCATTACATTAGCTACACAATAATACAATTGTATGTCCCAAAAAGAGGTTTTAGGCACCCCCCTCCCCACTATCCACGCCACCCCAAAGTGTGGCGAGCGGCGGCGGAACATGTCCTCCAAATTTTTCATACCCCCACTATCCACGTCGGCATGGAGTTGATTTTAGCCCAAAGCGTGGCGAGTGGACCTGGAATACATGTAAAGTAATCCGCATCCGCTCGCCGCGCTTCGGGCTCTCTGCGCTCGCCACATTATATAATATCAACTCCACGCCGACGTGGATAGTGGGGGTATGAAAAAGTCAGAGGACGCGTTCCGCCACCCCTCGTTGGGGCTCACTGCTCTCGCCACGCTTCGTTAAACCGATCTTTAGGACATAAAATCAGATTATTATATACCTAATGTAATGGCATCGCACACCCTATAAAATCCCATGCGATCACATGCGATTTTGCGGGAGGTGCGATGCCATCCCCTAGGGCATACAGAGCAGTGAATAAATTACATTAAAAAATCGCATTGCATCGCACAGCACTAAAATGGCCCATGTGATGTGATGCGATTTCTCTACGCAGAATAGCCCACTAAGCAAATAGCTTAGTGGGAGCCATTCTAGGAAACAAGTACCAATGTTTTTATGATGCTGAAATCTCATTGCTACAGTAATTGGGTCACCAAAACAGCAGGAAAAATGCAAATGAAAACGATTAAGCACAACAATGATATTATAACTTTTATATAAATAATGCGTGTTATAATAGAAGCTTAAACACTAAGGACATGGTTGTCCACAGGCCCTGGTGACAACAGTAAAATGTTTACACTGTGCCACCTGTAATAATATGATCACTGGGACCACGTTTAAAAATCCATGGCTGACCAAGGTGTACGACACCAAACATGTTCTCACTTGTATATCCACCACCATTGTCTACATTATTATATGCCCGTGTGGGTTATGTTATGTTGGAAAGATGATCAGTACAGGACAGGGTGGCATTACACATATCTGCCATCAAAGGAAGAGCTACAGTATGGGCTAGATGTGGAAACCCCAGTGGCCAGACATTATGTAGAACTAGACCACTCACTTTAAGATGTACACCATCAACTCATTGACCATGTCCCAGCCAGTGTGAGAGGTGGTGATAGAGCAGGGAAACTTTTACAGGTAGAAGCATGCTGGATTTTGGAGCTCATCCATTAGGCCTAAATGACAAAATCATAAAGCAACAGCCAGCACACCCATGCCATGAGTATGTTTGTTACCCTGGAGGGCTTTCTTTTAGACTTCACTTTTATCATGTCAAATTGGCATGTCTTAAATTATACAATCTTCCAGGAACACCTGGTCTTTTTAAATTAGCTGAACATGTTTTATAGATTTTTATTGGTCCATAGGGGGGTTGCCCCTCCCCCCCCCACCACCAGCCATCGCTTGTTATGGTCGATATCAACAAATGTGTATGCTTTTGCCGATGGCGGCAATCCACTGGCTCCATATCGCTGCCAAAGTCACAGGGTACACACATCGTCTAGTTGACTCCATAGTTCTTCATTCCCTGTTGATTACACTGCACTTTGACATGACTTGACTTTGGATATGATGCCATCAGTCCCCAGGCAACTGTATTTCTTCAATAGATAAAACAGAATCAAGTGAATATCTAATATTATTGGTAGGCGTTCATTATATGCAATTGCAGACTGTCACACACAGAATGGGAATTGCTATGTTGTGAGTGAAGTTTTTCTACGCTTATTAGAGTTGATACCATTTTGTGTTGAGGTTTAATCTCCATTAGTTACATTTAAACACATTTTTATACTGTAAATATATGTTGTTTATCAAGAAAGTTTTTATGAAGAAGATAGAACTAACCCTTTATTCAACGGTCCGCAGAATTAGCATCATGCAACAGTAATAAAGATTATGGTATGGGCATGGCTAAGCTGCTGAAGGGAGAAGACGTGCCTGGCCTGAGCTCCCATATAGATCCCTCAAAAGGAGACAAGACCCACGGGAAAAACCAAGCCCACTCCCCAGGTGTATTACCTTTCTCTCCCCCAGTGCATCATGTGCCTCTGGCTGCGTCTGCGGAGCTGGGGAGCTCTTTTAAGGGCTCTCGCAGGTTGCGGCCTGTCTGAGGCCCGGAGCCGGGACCTTAATTTCAGCCCAGAAGACGCCGGCGACGGGGACACATCCAACTACATGAGCTCTCGGCAGAGACTGAGACCTGGAGGGGGTGTCCCCCCTGGGAGGATACATCTGGGACTTGAGCTGCGGGGTGCTCGTAACAGCACTACACGCGCCGTCGGCTAGGCTGCGGTCGCGTCCATTTACTACACCCGGAAGCTGGAGCCGGGCTCATAGAGGAGGCGGAGGGGGACTCAGCGGGCATCAGATCACACGAGCGGAGGCAGCCACCACCACACAGAGTATCACTGGCTGACGCCAGTGATACCAGGAGCATAGAACCTCCAGTCCCTTACTGCAGCTGCAACGCTGCCGGCTGCCCCCCCCCCCAAGGAGACTAAGGCACAAAAAGTGAGTACCCAGCGTGGGACCCTCCTAGAGACTCCCACATTCTGGGAGTAACTGCAATCCCCCACACATAAAAATGGGCAACAGCTGGGGCTCTGGTAATAGTGTAAGAGTCCCTGGGCTCCTCACACAGCCTTATCCCGACAACAAAATCCCCTCCATAAGCACTACCAGGCCTACAGAATTAATACACCCAAAGGGGTGACCTGGAGAGGTGCACACTGAAAAGGCAAGTAATATACTTGATCTGAAACCGCACACAGGTACAAGGACCTGTATTGCCATGTTAATGCATTGACTGTCAGCTGAGATCCCTCCGGCCTATATTACAGTGCCTGTCCCCGGGGGCTGAACGAACCCCGACCCAGCCCATACATTAGCCGAATATAAGTGGCACCATTAGGCCCACTGACTAACAAGTGAGCCCTCCATTTGGAGCACACAATACCCGTGGGCGACCCGCACACCTGGCCTTGAAATGATCTAAGCAAGCCACGCTGAGGGAACCATGCGCTGAACCACTGATATAATATGACTTAGCACAAGGTGAAAGTGAGTCCTGACGCATGTAGCTCCCACCCACATGTCTAATCGCCGACATAATAAAGTACCGGTGCAAACCCCTGCAAAGTCATCCCACGCAGAAGCCTTTTGCTCGCTCTTTGGAACTCCTATCACAGATCCAAACACTCTCACTTCGTCCCCCCCCCCCACCCCGGCCATAGCCATGGAGGGCACGGAGGCCTCGGGCTCATCCAAATCAAAGTCCACACCAACCACAGAAAGTTCGAAACTCTCAAACATTCTATCCAAATTAAATGCGATTCCAACCAGACAGGAAATGCAACAAGACCTGCTCTCCACGGAGAAAAGGCTCCAAGATTCAATGCAGGCCCATATCGCCGCTCTTAAAACTGACATCACGGATATCGCGAACAGAGTGGAACAACTAGAAGAACAAAATGAAGAGGTGGACTCGAGGCTTTCTGACCTCCATGACCTACTTGCACGCCAGTCCAGATCTCTCATAGAGATGGGCCACAAGCTTGACAATATCGACAACAGGGGAAGAAGAAATAATTTGAGAGTTAGGGGTATCCCAGAGGATGTCCTACCCCCCAACTTAGAACATGCCCTGACCAAAATATTTAATCAACTTACGAACTCTGACCCAGAATACCAGGTCATATTCGATAGAGCTCACCACGCTCTTGCGACCCAGAGGTGCACCTACAGAACAACCTAGAGATATAATCTGTCGGCTACATTACTTCCAGGACAAGGAAGAGATCCTCAAAGCGGCGAGACGCACCCAAGAAATAGACTTTAACGGCCAGAAAATCCAAATCTTTCAAGACCTCTCATGGTCCACACTGCAGCAGAGGCGATTACTTCGACCTATCACGGAGGCACTGAAGAAACAAGACATCAGATTCCGCTGGGGCTTTCCTATAAGTATTCAAGTGACTCACAAGGGCACAACGGCAGTCCTACAAGACCCAGCGGGAGTGGCTGACTTTTGTGCAACACTAGGAATTCCCACCCCGCTCCTGCCCAACTGGCTGGACCCGGCGGCACTTATGTCCCAACCCAAGCCCCATAGAGAACGGTGGCAAAGGGTCCCAAAAGATTGAAAGAAAAAAGCGGACCACTCCCCAGCTGACACAAATGGGTCAGCAGCGGCTGAACGTCCTCACAGCCAGCCGAGGGACTCTGGTTCCGCACCTGCAGACACGTAAATATATATGTTTCCTCCCCTTCATGTTTTCTTATATCTTGCCTTGTGAATTCTAATTGTTGTATTTACAGCGATGCTCATACGCGAGGCCCAGGGGGCACCGCGTGGACCCCCTAGGGTTTGGGAGTGGCGTGGCATAGACTCCTGAGAGGGTTGAGAAACCTAAAAGTTAGCTGTTAATTGTTATTCCTGTTCTCGCGTGGGTTTTGAAATGTTTTAGGCCGATGTGTCTGCTGACACCTCCTCTAAATTCTAAATCTGGCCGCGAATTAGCAATATGTTGGAACTAGCTGGTTTAGTTGTAAGTAGCGATACTTATAGATAGAAAAGTCATAACTGTTTACTTTGTTACCAATTTACTTTACATTAAGGTGGTTCGCCTTGGTTCCCCTTATTCCCCCAAGCTCTGCTGTAGATTTCGAGACCATGGGCCCTTATTGGTTCCCCAGGTCTGAAAAAGCAGAGGTTCCCCAACCCTATTCAACAGAATGTGTTGGGGCTTTCTTGAAGTTCGCATTATTATATGTTTTCCCCCTTATGTTACCCCAGCCTTCCCTCCCTCCCCCCCCCCCCCATCCACGGAGAGGTAGTCACACACGGAATACAGCTGAATCCCTAAACACCAACAAATGGCAAACCTAAAGTTAATCTCTCTGAACGTGAAGGGCCTCAATATCCATGAGAAAAGATCTAGACTGTTACACACAATTCATATCGAGAAGGCAGATGTGGTATTCCTACAAGAAACACACTACAAGAAGGGGAAAGCCCTGAAATTACACTCCCGACATTACCCCCTAGGTTATTTCAATGACTATTCTGAATCCAAATCAAAAGGGGTTGCAATTCTATTTGCTAAAAACACGCCCCTAACTGACACAACAGTGACCCTTATAGGAGACAAAGGGAACTGTGCATAAAAACTATGATAAGCAATCAAGTGTTTACATTTGTAAATCTGTACCTTCCTAACAAGGGCAAATTGCGCACCCTGAAAATGGCACTGGAGTCGGTAGAGAACATAATAGAAGGGGTGCTGGTGGTGGGTGGTGATTTTAATTGGGCAGTAGAACCCACAATAGACTCAACTAGTACTTCGACTCCCTCCTCAGCCAACGACCTAAGACGGTTCAAAATGCTTATGCACGACTTCCAACTCATAGATACATGGAGGCTAATGCACCCCAAAGAACATGATTACACCTTCTACTCGCACCCCCACAACTCATATACACGCATAGACTACTTTTACTTAAATCATAGATCGCTCGACCTTTTGATCAACACCTCAATAGGACAGATAGTGGGTTCAGATCACGCCCCCATAACATTAGAGTTGTCATTACTACCCCCCCCCACGTGCCTCTGGCAATGGCGCTTTAATAAACAATTTCTTTGTGAAGACCATTGCAGGAAACAGATAGAGGAAGCCATAGATGAATATATATTGCTGAATTCAAATGACAAAACGTCTCCCGTCACACTGTGGGAAGCCCACAAATGTGTGATCCGAGGTAGGTGTATTAAAATAGGCTCATACCTCAAAAAGAAAAAAAAAACGGAGTGCAGAGAGGCCCTATTGGTTAAAATTTAAAAATTAGAATCACTCCACAAATCATCACTGACCCCAGATATCCTTTTGGAACTGCAGGATGCTAGGACTTCCCTAAATAGCCTGTTAAATGAGGGCACCCGCAGAGCTCTCCGATGCTGCCGCCATAGATTTTTCAGATGGGGTAATAAACCAGGTAAACAGCTGGCAAGGTCACTGCGGGCACAGAGATCATTAACGTATATTACTGAGATGAAAGATCCATCAGGCGCCCTCCATGCCAAAAACAACAAAATAGCAGAGATTTTCCAAAATTATTACACAGGCCTTTATAACCTATCTTCTCAGGGGCCGCCACGAGACCAGTTAGCGCATGAGGCCACAATTAGAACATACTTAAACGACATAAGTTACCCCAAACTACCACCCAACCTAACGGCAACCTTAAATTACCCCTTCACGGAATCTGAAGTTCGACTGGCACTTAAAACCTCGCCCTCTGGTAAAAGTCCGGGCCCGGACGGTTTCACCATAACTTACTATAAAATGTTCCAAGACTGTCTGATCCCACTTCTTACAAAGGCATGCAATGGGATTTCTCAGACCTCTCCCTTCTCTGCCCAGTCTCTTGAAGACCACATCACGGTCTTGCCAAAAGACCCTCCAGCCCTTCCCTCCAGTTACCGCCCCATCTCCCTCCTTAACGTCGACGTCAAGTTATACGCAAAATTACTAGCAAACCACCTATCCCTGATGGTTCCGCACCTGGTACACCCTGACCAGGTGGGATTCGTATGTGGGAGAGAGGCGAGGGACAATACAATGAGAGTCATTGACCTGGTTGCATGTGCCCAATCTGCTAAAATCCCGACTATGCTTCTCTCCACGGATGCTGAAAAGGCATTTGACTGGGTAGACTGGACATTTATGGGGGAGGCCCTCCGACATGCAGGAATAGGAGATCAATTCTTAGGGGAAATCCTTGCACTATACCAGTTACCAACGGCTCGAGTAAGAGTCAACGGCATGCTGTCCAACCCCGTGCTAATTGCCAATGGGACCAGGCAAGGGTGCCCATTGTCACCTCTGCTTTATGTGATATGCATGGAGGCTCTGGCTAGGGCCATTCGAGCGAACCCAGACATCAGTGGCTTAGATGTTGGTGGAGTAGATCATAGACTGGCACTCTTTGCTGATGACCTGTTGGCAATTGTCACAAAACCCTTGATATCTCTCCCGAACATTATAAGAGAGTTTGCACGCTTCGGGAAACTGTCCAATTTTGAAATCAACTATTCTAAATCCACAGCCCTAAACATCACCCTTTCACCCGATATGCTGGAGTCACTGACCCCTCAGTTCCCGTTTACCTGGCATCCCTCATATATTAAGTATTTAGGGGTCTCTATCCCTACATCTCTTCAGACGACCACGACAATTAACTATACTCCTTTAATACAAAAAGTGCGCTCGGAACTGGCAAATTGGGCTACCCAGAAGTTCTCATGGATAGGTAGGATGAACATTATAAAAATGAATGTCCTACCTAGGTTCCTCTACCTATTCCAGACCATCCCGCTAAAACTCCCATTAAAATACATAGAAATGCAAAGGGTCATCAGTCAATTCATATGGGGAGGTAAGAAGCCCAGATTCAAACATAAACACTTATTTCGCAGGAAAGCTCAAGGGGTCAACAGCTCCCTTGGTTATTAGCATACCACCAGGCAACCACACTACATAGAATCCTAGACTAGTCAAGACCTGATTCCAATATGAAACAGTGGGTAGCAATAGAAAAACATTCCTCAGGACTGGACCTACAGGCGATTCCCTGGCTTCCCAAAATAGCTCGTACAACGCACCCGACGGTAGAACCAAGTCTGAATCTCTGGAAATCTGTGCGATATAGATTGGGCTTCACCTCACCGGACACCATACTCCTCCCGATAATTAACAACCCAGACTTTAGTCCAGGGACCTCAGGAAGCATAGCACGCAGATGGTATCGGGGAGGACTGTCCAGGATACTAGACCTGATATCAGGAGGTAATGTTAAATCCTTCAATGACTTAAAATAGGATAAGACAATACCACAGTCAGACGCATGGTTCTACTTTCAAGTAAGACATTTTATTCACTCACAGAGAACCACCCCCTCTCTTGCGGAGGGCCCCTACCCATTTGAGGTACTGTGCTCACAGACCTCAGAACCAAGCCATACAGTGTCGGCCATCTACAAAATCATAGTGCAGGCACATACCACTGATATCCCCACCTTCTGTAGGGCCTGGGACGCGGATCTATCCCCGAGGGGCATACACATAAAATGGGAGAAACACTGCGAAATTATGTCCCGCTGCTCTACTAGCCAAGAGGTAGTGGAAACGCAATATAAGCTATTAACCAGATGGTATAGGTGTCCGCCCCAGATCCACAGATTCTTCCCATTGGTATCCCCCATGTGCTGGAGATGTCACTCTCAGAGAGGGACCCTGATTCACATATGGTGGGATTGCCCGAAGATAGTGAAATTCTGGGAAAGTGTGATACGGATCTCGTCGGAGATCCTGGGATTCCAAACACCAGAGAAGCCCGACTTTTGGTTGTTATCTCACTCCACCATACCTTTTACTAAATACAGACACTCGCTTCTGAAACATCTCAACAATGCAGCAAGAGCGGTGGTACCAGTACATTGGAGGTCAACTTCCCCCCTGACCATGTGGGAGTGGTTCCAGAGAGTGGACTTTTATAGAGCTATGGAAGATATCTACTACTCAGCACTAGATAAGCACTCCGACTATGTGGCCACATGGCTACCGTGGCTTGGGTTTCAGTCCTCATCCACATATAGAAGCCATATACCAAACGCCCACTAGTGGCCTTTTTCGGTGGCTCCAGAC
Source organism: Crinia signifera (assembly GCF_055691185.1). Classification (NCBI taxonomy): domain Eukaryota; kingdom Metazoa; phylum Chordata; class Amphibia; order Anura; family Myobatrachidae; genus Crinia; species Crinia signifera. Next base: position 6,007,746 of record NC_139223.1, read on the forward strand.
ATACCCAGATACAGAGCGAGGAAAATTCTAAACCAGTGAAATCTTTCAGCCCATATATTGTGTATTCATACCCTTATCTCTACGTTGGTCCCTATCCCCTATGCCCCCCCCTGCCACGACTCTCTCCCACATCAATCCTATACCCCCCCTCCACAACTGTATCCCCTTACCTAGTTACGTATTGTGTTACAAATCATAATATTGATTGCATAGTCTGTTAAAGTTGTTACAGAACCTTTTCTATTTCAGCATGTAACGGTGAAATCACAAGACAAAGATTTAAATGTATTGCCAATGTTCACTGTTTTGGAATGTTGCAATTGCTTCCGACAAGTTTTCCGAATATTGTAATGCTTTTTTCTTATATTTGAAAATTATAAATAAAGATTATATATATATATATATAAAAAAAAGGTTATGGTATGTATGCTATAACTGCAGCTGACCAGGGGTGGATTTTTCACAGGGCACACAGGGAAGGTTCCCATTGGGTTGACGTACCTCTGAGGTCGGATTTGTTTGCTGACATGTACAGTTTATCTGTATAACATGAAGTGCTAAATCCTTTGGATAACATTTTGGATTAAATCCTTTTTGATCAAATAGTGGTTGGCATTCACTGCAATAAGAAATGATAAATGTTCCTAGATATCCATTTACAGCATAGTGTTAAAGGTATATGGTTCTAGCTATTGTACATCTATATGTTTACTTCAATATCATATCATAACAGCTTCCATTGTGTAATGTTAACTTGTGTTTCTCTAGTTAACTAAGTAAATCCAGATGTTCTGTATAACCCAACAGGGTATGTTACGTAATGTTCCTTCTAGAATAATCTTCACTCCCTTGGAAGTGATCTTTCACATGCATAGCTAAGTCACAAGACAGGCCGTAATATTACCATAATAGACATGATTTGGGCCAACATCATTACGCAGATAGAAATGAGTATACATAGACATGGGTATGTCCCAAAATGACTTGTCATGACATCATTAGCAGGAGTGTCTGCCCAAATCATCATAACTTAAATATTGAAACCACCACACCCAGAGGGGTTCGGACGAGAATAGAAGCAGAATTGAGCCAAAAGAGATGTCTCTATGTGTGGTATTGTATTTTGAATGGTGATGAATAAATAATTATGTTTTATAGAATGGTTCTCAGTAATGTCTTTCTTGCATCAGCAATGCAATAGCACTATGGAAGTTGTATACCTTGCTCAAGTGGGGGCTCGTAAACAAAATTGGGAATTTGCCATCTGATTCTCTTAAAACATTCTTCAAAGAGGGGAATTCTGAAACAGCTGTTTTACATTTGCAACAGTAATGTGATAATAATTTGAAGATTGATTTATGAGAATTCAGATGATGCCAAAAGAAACACAGGGACAAAATTTGCTATTGACAGCTCATGCCAGAAAGAAAATGAAAAAATAAATAAAAATAAACATTTTTTATTTGAAAATACCTGTTGTTTTCACCTTATGGCCTTTATTCTGATTGAATCGGACAGCTACACATTCGTTCGGATTGAGTTTTGCTGCTGAGTGCGCATGCGTACCATACACATTACGCATGTGCAAAGGCGGAACACTACAATTAAAACTGGCCGCAGAACACGGTTGGACAATGTGGGCGTATTAATGGGCATATTAATGGGCGCATCAATGGGCGCAGTCTGAAAGTGGGCAAAACTGGGGGTAAACCAGGGCATAAACATGGGTGTGGGCCATTAGTGCAGGGCATGCCTTCGGACCGCTTACCGAGCCATCGTGCCCCTTTTCATGGCTTGCAGGACACTAGTTCATCAGCACCACATTCGGCCGGGCAATCATTATACCCCACAGCCAAAATACTCCCAGCTGCACACAATACTAATCTGGTCAATATACTGTAATTACCCCAGTCCTCTGGTCAATTTTCTTGCATTTACCCATTAAGTCATTGCAGCCCCCACACACAGAAGCCACACATTTGTTAGAAATGTGACATAAAATAAATTCATATCTATTATTGATGGCATGTGCGTTTTATTCCCATTAATACATGTGCACCCTAAAACATAAGTGTGTTTCTCCTGTTAACACAGTACTACCCACAATTATAAATAGTCAACATGTGTCAACTCTCATAATTGCATGCAAACATAACCATCATGTGAATACATGACACACATTTATATGATCATGTACTCAAAGTTCACTGATGTGTTACCAAACATGATTGTTGCACCTTGATTTTTATAACTTTATTTTGGCCTGTCCTGGACATTTCTCCATTACATCCATCAATGCCGTTTAGACACATTACACACGTGTCCATTCCTGAAACAATAATAATACAATATTACTTCATCACTCTCCAAACGCAACACAATATGGGTGTGGGTCCCCCCATTATTCATAAATCTATGTGCAAAACTGCCGATAATTCATTTCACATCCAACACAAAGTTACCTTTAAATAATTCTTTATTGTCATCTGTTTTTTTTTCACAGTATAAATGATAAATATAAACTCAAACACAAGGAAATAAAAAAAATCAGGCAGGACATAATATGGCATCCGCAGAAACATGTGTTACACAACAGGTGTTTGGTCAAGTGATAGACCACACCAGCACTGAATGGGCATCAGCCAATGATCCTGACAGCCATGGTCAACATGAGGAAACAAAGAACTAGCATTTCCAGAGAAGGTACTCTAGATCATTGTGGCAAATGGCTTGGTCTGCTATGATTTTCTGAAACGCAGCCATCTCCATCAGCACCTCCAGGGTCCTATCCAGCCGCTCCGCCACTTCCACCCCCTGTTGCTGAATATTTCTCAGCAGCTGCCTGTAAATGTTCCCCTCGGCCTGTGTGCCTGTCCGATCTTCTGTCCGACGTTCAGGGGTGGGTGATCCTGGTGTCGTAGGAGTAGCTGGGAACGGTTACGGGACAACTTGTGCTAAAAATAAGGAAAACAAAACAGCATTTTAGAAACATCCAAGAATACAATGGAAGTAAACAATAAATCACCACATTCTACATTTCCCTCCCAGCTCAGCAGCAAATACCTCCACCAGGAGCTTGCTGTCCATATTGGCCACCCCCCTGAACTCTTCAATTGACACACAATCCTGTGCCAGGATATCCACGGGGGTGAGCACAAGGTGTTTGGGGAATGGGCCAGCCCCGGTCGTCTGGCTGTGCCTCCACCGTCCACTCAGCTTTTTCTTCAGGTTGCATTTGAAATTGTGCCACCTACAAAAGAGAAATATCACCTGAATACCTAATAGACCAGTTGTTTTTTTATGTTGTCACCAACATTTGCAGTCAATTGAAGGCATGTACATTCTACTTACATCGATGTAACCATTTTACATGGTGTGTTAGTGGCGCCTCCATATCACACCAATAAAATTACAAATAATTGTTGAAATGTGTAAGGCCCAAGAATCTATATGTTTCCCCCCATACTTAGGTTCATAGGATAGCAAGGTGTGCTACACCCTATGGGGTGAAATTTAGTTAGATGCACTTAACAGGTCAATAGCATACTGTCTACTATATTTTAGAGGGTTTTACATAAATAAGAAGTAGACTTACATTTATTGCCCATACCAACATCACATGTGAAGTCTTGTTGCAGATCAGTCTGCAACAAGCTCCCAACTATCCACGACCTCTTTATCTCTCACTTTTTTAACCTTCTTGCCATCACTGAAACCTGGCTGTCCGCATCTGACACTACCTCCCCTGCTGCCCTCTCTTATGGAGGCCTCTCCTTCACACTCGGTCAGACCTGATGGCCGCCAGGGTGGAGGAGTGGGCATCCTCCTCTCCCCCAACTGCACCTTCTGCGCCATCCCACCTGAGCCCTCCCTCACATTCTCCACCTTTGAGGTACACTGTATCCGCCTCTTCTACCCTATTCACCTCCTTGTGGCTGTAATCTACCGCCCCCCTGGCCCCTGCTCCCCTTTCCTTGATAACTTTGCTGCGTGGCTTCCACACTTTCTTGCCTCTGACCTCCCCTCTATCATCCTCGGTGACTTTAACATTCCTATTGACATCAATAATGCTGCCTCCTCTAACCTTCTTGACCTTACCACCTCCTTTGGTCTTTCTCAATGGACCTCCACCCCCACTCATAATCTCGGACACTCCCTTGACCTAGTCTTCACCCACCATTGTAATCTCTCTGATTTCTCTAATTCTTCCTTCCCACTCTCTGACCACAATCTGCTCTCTTTCACCCTCTCATCCTCCCCTCTCCCCTCATTGCCTAGACCCACAGTCACCAGACGTAACCTCGGGTCTCTTGACCCCACTGTCCTGTCTTCCCTGGAGACTTTCCTCTCTCCTCTCTCAACCATGACTTGCCCCAACCAGGCTGCCTCTTTCTATTACTCTTCTCTCACCTCTGCTCTCGACTCTGTAGCCCCCCTCCACACTGTTCCCCTTCGACGCTCTAAACCACAACCCTGGCACAACAAAATAACTCGATTCTTGCAAAAATGTGCACGCTCTGCTGAACGCCTCTGGAGGAAATCTCACTCTCTGGAAGACTTCCTCCATTTCAAGTTTATTCTCTCCTCCAACAGCGCTGCTCTCTTCTATACCAAACAATCTTTCTTCAAATCTCTCATCTCTTCCCATTTCTCCAATCCCCGACGTCTCTTTGAAACGTTCAACACTCTACTTCGCCCTGCACCACCCCTCCTCCCTTCATCTCTCACTGCCACTGACTTTGCCTCCTTCTTCCTCTCTAAAATTGAGGTAATCCGACATGATATCTCCTTCCATACCCCCTCTGCTGCCCACCCACCCCAATCATCCTCCCCTACCAACTACCCCACTCTGTCATCCTTCTGCCCTACTACAGCTGAGGAAGTTCACTCCCTCATCTCATCCTCTCCCCCTCTACCTGTCCCTTGGACCCTCTCCCCTCCCGTCTCCTCAGTTCCCTCTCCCCCACTGGCTGCTCCCACCTTGCTCACCTCTTTAACCTATATCTTTCTACTGGCATCTTTCCCTCACCCTTCAAACATGCTCTGGTCTCGCCTATTCTTAAAAAACCTAACCTGGACCCTTTATCTCCCACAAGCTACCGCCCTATCTCTCTTCTCCCATTTGCCTCTCAAATACTAGAACGGCTGGTTTACAGGCGTCTCACCAGCTACCTGTCTGACCACTCCATCCTGGATCACCTTTAATCTGGCTTTCGACCCACTTTATTCCACTGAGACTACACTAGTGAAAGTCACCAATGACCTGCTGTCAGCCAAATCCAAGGGTCACTTCTCCCTGCTTATCCTTTTGGACCTATCTGCTGCCTTTGACACTGTGGATCACCCTCTACTCCTCCACACACTCCAAAACATTGGCCTCTCTGGCACAGTCTTCAACTGATTTTCCTCTTACCTCTTCAACCGTTCCTTCTCAGTCTCTGCCTCTGGCTCTACCTCACCACCTTCTATCCTTCCTGTAGGGGTCCTTCAGGGTTCCCTCCTTGGCCCTATTCTGTTCTCTCTGTACACCTCCTCTCTGGGTGCACTCATTAACTCCGTTCTCTTCCAATATCACCTCTATGCAGATGACACCCAAATCTACCTCTCCTCTCCTGATCTGTCCCCCACTGTTTTCTCTCAAGTTTCCAACTGCCTCGCTGCCATCTCTACCTGGATGTCTGAGCGATTTCTGAAGCTGAATATGGACAAAACCGAACTTATTATCTTTCCCCCACCCAGAGCTATGCCCCCTACTAATATCTCTATCACTGTTAACAACACCATAATCTCCCCTGTTCCCCAACTCCGCTGCCTGGGTGTCACTCTTGACTCCTCCCTCTCCTTTGCACCCCACATCCAAGCCCTGGCCCATTCCTGCCGATTCCAGTTACGCAACATTGCTCGCATCAGGCCCTTTCTCTCACAGAGTGCAACTAAGCTGATCATCCACTCGTTGGTCATCTCACCGCTTGACTACTGTAATGCTCTTCTCACCGGCCTCGCTCAATCCCAACTAGCTCCTCTCCAATCTGTCCTCAATGCTGCAGCCAGGCTTATCTTCCTCTCCCGCCACTCTAATTCTGCTACTCCCCTTCAACAAAATCTGCACTGGCTTCCATTCCCCTACAGAATCCTCTTCAAACACCTCACACTCACATACAGGGCCATCTCTAATTCCATTGCTCCATATATCTCTAACCTCATCTCCATTCATACACCCTCCCGCCCTCTACGGTCAGCTGACGACTGTCGTCTCTCCTCCACCCTGATCACTACTTCCCATGCTAGAGTACAGGACTTTGCCCGTGCTGCACTCCTTCAGTGGAACGCACTCCCTCGCTCCATTAGACTCTCCCTGACCTTGCAAAGCTTCAAACGGGCACTGAAAACTCACCTATTCATCAAAGCGTACCCTTCCACTGCATAAACCAGCTGGTTCTCCGACCCCTTGCCTGTTTACATCCTGCTATCTAACCACCACCCCCTCGCTTGCACCTCTTGTAATCTGTCTGTCTCCCCTTCCCACTAGATTGTAAGCTCCTCCGAGTAGGGCCCTCTTCCCTCCTGTTGTCAAAGCCCACTTCTCTTCACATTTCACTCACAGCTCTTCTTTACTCCAACACTCAGTGACCATCTTCGTCTGCATACTCATCTCCATCATTGGCCTCAAGCCTCTAGTTCAGTGGTGGCCAACCCGTGGCTCTTGAGCCTCATGCGGCTCTCCCCCTTGTAAAGTGAGGCTCCTGCTCCCACTGCTGCCTGCCGCCCACCGTCCGTCCCAGTCCCCTCTGCTGCCGGTTCCCTGAATCCCTTCTCCTGAGGGGAGGAGAGCACGCATCGCGCATCTCTCCTACCCCTTACTGTGCATCCTTGTGACTGGGCCATCCGCCAATCAGAGCTCGCGGGCCAGCAGCCAATCAGGAGCCGGCCAGCAAACTTTGATTGGTGGATAGCCCAGTCACAGGGAAGTGAGGGGGAAGGAGACGCACGATGTGTTGTGCTCTTCTCCCATCAGTGACATGACAGGAGGACTGCAGGGAGACACCAGACTGTCCTCTCCCCGCCCGGCAGCAGCAGCAACAATGGTGAGTGCTGCTGCTGGGAAATTTGCACTGTGGGGGCATAGCAGTTTGTGGCACTGTTGGGGCATACCAGTTTTCTGGCACCATAGGGGCATACCTGGCACCGTGGGGGGCATATGTGTATCTGGCACTATTGGGGGCATATGTATATATGGCACTGCACTATTGTAGGCATATTTGTATCACACCCACCCAAGGGGTCAAAATAAACTATGCCCCTTTTTTTGGCGCATGTGCCTTCGGCGCGCGCATGATGTCGGCTCTTTAGCTTGACTACCCATATTTTTCGGCTCTTTACCTCTGACCGGTTGGCCACCCCTGCTCTAGTTGTATGTTGATTGGGTCCTCACTACTTACATTTAAGCTGTAATGTGTATTGAACTGTGGTGCTCTTTATTTGTACTGTATTTTTGTTATTTATTCAATGTTATGCCAAGTTTTGTCTCCCTGTATTGTTCCTTTGTACGGCGCTGCGAAACACTTGTGGCGCCTTATAAATAAAATTATAATAATAATAATAATTTCACATCTAACTAAATTTTACCCCATACGTCTTACACATTTACCAAGCAATTTCTGGCTGTTAGGTAAACTTATACACTGGTTTATTTGGCCTGTATTGGTTATTAAACTTCCCATATCCACACTGATGCAATGGACACTACAATGCACACTACAGTAGCAGTATGCATGTGCATCATCACACACCTCTTTTTAGAGTTGCACACAACTCAACATGTACCAATTCTATACCAGCAGATACAAATTTGTCCATAAAGCTGATTGTAATTATGTATATGATGGTGTCAAAACTACAAACACAACTATGACCTGACAATCCAAATCTCTAGTGACCAGCACAGCACTGATTGCACTTTATGGTACTTGTCTTGAGGAAAAGACCTGTAGGTCTTGAAACGTCGACCATGATGTACTGTACCTAATACCTTTATGGATTAAAACACTTGTTTATACTATTGGAGTCCGTGGAGTACCGCTTTTTCCTATCTGGACCTAGCCAGGCCAGGAGGTATTGTGATTGTATCATTAAACTTCTGGAAGGCACCCCGGCAAGTTGCTCTCTCCTCTAGAGTGCCGAACAAACAACAAAATTATATATATATATATATATATATATATATATATATATATATATATATATATATATATATAAGAAAAAAAGCTGGAGCTGTGTACAGCTAGTTGCTAACCGTTTCGGAAAATGTAATTCCTTCGTCAGAGAACAAACAGTGAATACAGTGCACTTACCTATATGAGCTCCCACCACACACCCCGTGCTGCATGCTCCGGCGGCCCGGCTCCGGTGACAGAGGCAGACGTCATCGTGGCTGCAATTTGAAGAATTTCGGCACTCTACCCCTAGGTAAATGATGAATGGAGAGATAAGCTTAATCTAAAAAAGCTTTTTATTTAAGTGCAAAAACAAGGTACTATAAAGGTAATATAAACTGATCAGTGTCAGATATATACAGTGAATTCAAAAAGGCACGTTAAGGATGGAAAGTTTGTGCTGGAAACTCTGTGTCACAATGCTGTGACCCTTGATAGTGAGTATTGAACGGTCAGGGCTGGCCTATCCCGGAATTCTGCTGAAGGTGTCCCCTGGGGCTCTCTAACTTCGTCACTTATGGTGGTATTCTGTTGGGACGGTTGTTAGTCTAGAGGCAAGTGTGGCGGGGGTAGGTACAGTACGTTGGTGGGTGGTGAGTGTCTGTGCAGGGTGGCACTGGAGGACGGTGTCCCTTACCTCGGGTGGTGCACTCGCACTGTCTACGTCTGGATCCCTCGCTGCTGGCGGCTTGCTTCTGGTGCTGGGTGCTCCGGGCTGCTCCTGCAGCTCCGGTTCCACGGGGCTTCTACGCTGGCTGGTGTGACTTCCGGGTTGGGCGATCTCGCGAGATCTCGTCCGCCGGGAGCACACCTGACCAACGGAGCTCTGTATGCTCTACTCCGGGGGGTGGAGGAGACTTGGGTGTGGGGAAGTGATGGATATGATATGTCTCCGACGCGTTTCGGCCCGGGGGCCTTCTTCTAAGGAGTTAATGTCTGTGGGTGATTGCGGGCAGTATTTAGGTATGGAGGGCGGGACTTAGCCCGGTTCAGATCCTCCTATTGATTTGTTTCCTGGCTTACTGATTTGCTAGAGCGTCAGTCAGTCTGAGTGACGGTCTCTGTCATAGATGCTGATTCCTAGAGCTGTGTGTGAACGATTCAATGGTGAATGGTCAGATAGCCTACTGATTAAGAGTTATCTGGATATAATGACAGGGTATTTAGAAATTGGATACAGTGGGGTATGCTGATAAGGATAATTTTACAGTGGTACACTGAGATGCTGATGGTGTGAATGGTAAAGTCAGGAGTGCTAAAGTGCGGCTTGTGTGAATGGTAAAGTCAGAGGTGCTACAATACAAGGGGAGAGAAAGAGATGGAACTGCTGAGTGTTTATTATTTCTTACCCACTATGGATTTGATTTTGTTGTCTATATTTAGGCCCCGTGGAGAGAAAGTTTTCATAGTATAGATCCATCTCAATTCTATTTTATTGATGCAGTGAATATAGTCTCCTCCCCTCCAACTCTATGAAACTTCTTGTATGCCTATGACATTTAAGCCTGCTGGGTTGCTCCCATGAGGTTCTTTGAAGTGTTTTGATAAGTTATGTTCATCTGACCCTGTTTTGATTTTGCGGATATGCTCTCCTACGCGTATTCTGAGCTGTCTAATGGTGCGGCCGATGTAGTGCTTGTGGCATGGACATGCTAATAAATAGACTATTCCTTTACTGTTGCATGTTATTTGTTTTTTTTATTTTATAGCTGATTTGTGTGCTTGTGGATGTGAACTCAGTGATGGGTTTGGTACTTCTTTTGTTTGCTTTGGTGCAACCTATGCATGTGCCGCAATAGTAATGACCTCCTATTTCGCTGTACTTGTCAATTGTGGTTTGTATTGTCCGTTGTGGGGGGATATGGTTGTTTGTTATTTTACTTCTGATGTCTGCTGCTTTTCTAAATGTGATCTTGGGGTATGCTGGGAGGAGGTCTGTTATTTGGTCGTCTTCTTTGAGTAGTGGCCAGTGCTTGCGCAGTATGTGTTGGAGTGCTTTTGAGTGCTGGGAATATTCTGTTATGAAACGTATTTCTTCGGGTTTGTCTTGTTTTTCTTTGTATTTTAAAAGGTCTTCCCTATTGTAGTGGTGTTCTTCTTTGTAGGCTGCTTCTACTGAGTCTGGGTTGTATTGTTTATCTGTAAATTGTGTGGTAAGTTGTGTACTTTGTAACGCAAAAGGAAGGGGGAAACCACTAAATTAGTGGAATATTGGGCGCTAGTTGGTATCAGTTGTACAGATAGTTAATATTTAACCCAAAATAATTTGGAATCTAGTAGTTCTGTATTTTAGCTTGCAGTTCTCCCATGTGTACCAGTGTGGATACACCCAATCTGTTTATCACCCGACTTTTTAAGGTACAGGTTCTAGACAGATAAATAGAAACAATTAGAAAAACAAGAAGTGGAGTATCTGCGCTGTTTTATTTTTTATTATTTAATAACTTGCAAGTTATTAAATAATAAAAAATAAAACAGCGCAGATACTCCACTTCTTGTTTTTCTAAGTTGTGTACTTTGTGTCTGAAAATCTTTAATTCTTGAGCAGTTGCGTCTTAGTCTAATAAATTGTCCCTTGGGTATTGCCATTAGCCAGTTAGGATGGTGCCAGCTGGTGGAGTGTATAAAGCTATTGACGTCTACTGATTTCCTGTAGGTTTTTGTATGTAGCTGTTGGTTCTCTATGAATATGTGTAAGTCAAGAAATTCTACCTCTGTTTTGCTGTACTTGTTGGTGAATTTGAGATTGTTGCTATTTATGTTCATGTTGGTAAGGAATTTCTGTAAGGTCGGTTCTGTGCCGCGCCATATGAAGAAGACGTCGTCTATATAGCGCGACCAGAGCACGAGATTCGCCCCAAGGTGATCACCCTGCCAAATGTGGTTGTTCTCCCACCAGCTCATAAACAGATTGGTGTAACTTGGGGCGAATCTCGTGCCCATCGCAGTCCCTGTGTGTTGGATGTAGAATTGATCCTCAAACCAGAGGTAGTTATGTCTTAGAATGAATAATATACTGTCAGTGATGAATTTGCATTGTTCTGCTGCGCCCTGCTTCTCGCATTTCATCTGTTCTCGTTTTCATCAATTGTGTTTAATATTCCGTGATATGCCACAACTTCATTTAATTGTTTATTCTGAACTTGCTTAGCATTGTTTCCCCATGCATTTCTCTCATGGGAATTATCTATGTTTACCCATTGCAACATGCCTACATGTCTTTCAGCTTTTCCAATGCATGTCCCCATACTTACCCGTTCATTTCACTTAATTGTTTACGCAGGTCTCCATGGCAACCCATTCTGGCTGATGCAGGGCGCAGCCACAATGACGTCTGCCTCTGTCACCGGAGCCGGGCCGCCGGAGCATGCAGCACGGGGTGTGTGGTGGGAGCTCATATAGGTAAGTGCACTGTATTCACTGTTTGTTCTCTGACGAAGGAATTAAATTTTCCGAAACGGTTAGCAACTAGCTGTACACGGCTCCAGCTTCTTTTCTTTATGTTGTCAAGTCCCTCATTTGAGTGCCGCCAGCAGCAGCATTACACAGAAAAGCTCAGCCAGGGGCAGACTGTCAGATCCTATATAAACATCTCTTAGCAGCAGCATGACGGCGAGGGACAGAGCCTAGTGTAATGATAATGTGCACATTAAACCTTGCTCAGGTCTTCAGTAGAGGTCGAGACCAGTGATCCATCACATAAAGAGACACTAGCTCTTTAGTGTGCACGGACTGTGTAAAGCTACAGGGAAGTTACAGTTGCTGCTGCAGGGAGAAAAGGAAAGTCATCAATCCTCCAGCATGACAGGGATCCTTACTTAACGCATGACATCCCTAGTTTTCAAGAACAAACTATAACAATTGTAACTACAGAACATTCAGAAGCTTTGTCTACAATGTGTCCAGTTCTAAAAGTTAACTAAGGAGCTGCATTTATGGTTTAGGATCAGCGCTTTGCAATTGCACTGTTATCACCTGTAATAATACACCCTTCAAAAGTAGACTGACAGCTATTGCATTGCAGAGAGAGTTGTAGTGAAGAGATTGCTGCCGTAATATTAGCTAGAGACTGAGATAGAAAAAGCAGTAAGATCAAAGCAAATTCATGATACAGACAACACACTGAGGTATATAACTGATTCTCCGTTCCGTCGGGAATAAATCATATTCACTTCAACTCTATGCTAAAGTGTACACTAAATTAATGGGAGGACGCTCCCACTACTGGCATACAGTGAAAGTGTATGTTTCAGTGCCAAGTCAGTTGTAAAATTCCGGAAAACATTTCTTCCGTCAGGTAAAACATCTCCATCCCTATTTCTAAGGAACATACGGAAAAAGCTTGGGACCATTGTAGTTAATTCTGAATACAGAATAGACAGTCATAATCGGTAGACAGTTTTACTCCCTCCTTTAAATGGAATTGCCTTACCGTGAGATTTGCATGTGAACTTGATCTTGCCTCCATAGACGTTATGTAAAACTCATTTCTAAAAGAATAATAAGGAAAACAGTTGTTTTAGAGTTACTAACTAGAAAATTAATTGTTTATTAAGGTAATACTTAGAAAGGTAATAGTGTTAGGGTTAAAAGCAGAGCTGCAGCCTTAGATAGTTAAAACACTATGATATGTAAAAGTGGCGCCTGTTAATGTAATTGTTGTTGTAGAAAATTATATATTACAATTCACTCATGTGTTAATGTGGATATTCTGAATTGTTTCTTCTTGTTGTTGGCAAATTGCCATTAACCTTTTGCTCATTCCAGAACACAGGAGGAGCGTTCCAGTTTAATAAACATTCTTGTTAAAGTGAACTTGTATCTTATTGTATAATCAAAATTGCACTGTGATTTACATGTAAAGAAAGTGTACCAGTTGCGGGGACAGTACACCAAAAGTCACTGGATAGCAAATACTACACCCATACTTACCTGCATGCTACAAAACTTTAACGTCACAAACAGGATTCGTACAAAATGTCGTCGGGGGATTAAGCCTCTTCGGGAGAATCAAATCCGGGAAGCCCGGTAAAAATACCACCAACCAAGACTAGAACGCCACCAGAAGAGGTCAATGTTTCTTATACACTGCCAACTATGGCGAGGTGGAACGCCATCACATTACCCAATTTCTTTGGAACACCTTGGCTACCTATGTTCTCTGGAGAAATTCAGAGGAAAGATACCAGTACTTTACGGCAATTTAAGAGAACGTTATACTCTATGTTTAAGTTGTGCACATTGGATGATCAACAAAAAGTAGAAATTCTGGTGGGACAACTAAAGGGATTGGCTTTAAGAGAAGTGTTATCCTGGCCAGAAGAGGAGAAAAAGACAGTAGAACAAGTCTTCAAAAGGTTGGCCACCACCTTTGACATCGCAACATTATCAGAGCTTAAGTCCCTGTTTTATGCCAGGAAGCAAATCGCTGGAGAAAGTTTGAGAGATTTTGCTCTAGGTTTGCAAGAATTGCTCCCAGCTATTTAAGAGTTTCATTGTGAGGCAATACCGGAAGTAAATGACACGTTAACTAATCGATTAATAGAAGGGGTAAATAATATCAATGTGAAAGCACAACTGAAGCTTTTGAGGCTACAAAAAGTGGGATGTCCCTTTCTGGATTTCAAGGACGCGGCCATAAAGCTAGTTGGGACCGTAACGTCCAATGAAGTAACGTTTCCGGAGTTTCCCGGTTACCAGGAGCACCCGTCGCGACAGACAGACTTCACTGGGTTGGAAGAGTTAGTAGAGAAGCCTCAGATCACGGTACAAAAGTCCTAAACGTCTTCATCAGATCTGTCTCTAACCTTGAAAGGGCAAGTCGAAGACTTAGCAACCGGAATGGAAGAAATTAAGCGAGAACTTCGAAAATTGGCAAAACAGGGAAAGTCGGGAAGAGATGACAGAGACTGGAATTATAGCCGTCGACCTCCCCGAAGTGAATGGCGGTCGAACATGCCAGGGTGAGGACGTAGATCTACGGACCAATTTGATTCCCAGGGAAGACCCGTATGCCGCAGGTGCGGACGAAGCGGACATATAGAACAAGTTTGCAGACAGGAAGATAATTTAAACCCACATGCCCTGGGGACAGAAACCAGTCCTCGGGGAAACCAGATGCAATAGGTCCAACTCAGGAAGACTGGTGCCCTAAATTTGTGGGGCCATGCCCTGTCCTACCAATTGTCTTGGATGGGGTAAAGCTTATGGCCACGTTAGATACGGGATCACAAGTTTCGACAATACAAATTAAAACATTACAGCATTATTGGAATAAAAAAAAACCCTTGCCTCCTCCTCCCTCATGGTTACGACTGTTAGCCAGCAATGGTTTAGATATCGTCTGTGAAGGGTACTGTGAAATGGACATTCGCCTGAATAAAACTTTATTGCCGCATCAGGGGTTCCTTGTCACTCCAGGGGTGAACCAGAATATCCCTGCCATAATCATTGGCATGAATATACTACAACATTGCCCAGAAGAATTGATTGGAGCATTGAAAGAAGAATTAACACACGCTTCCCCGTAAATTCAGCAAGCTTTACAAAAGACCATTAAAATCTTACAGAGTCAGCAACGTTTTGTCAACTCTTATGGAGAAGTTGGAAAAGTGAAGGTGGCGGATAGAAGAGCGATTGTATTACAACCCAACTCAGAAACCATCGTCTGGGGAAAAGCGAGGTGCGGGCCGGCTGGAAAGGCATATGACGCCCTGGTAGAACCGTGTCGTTTATTTCATTAAGAGGACATTGTTGTTGCAAGAGCCTTAGTAACCGTAAAGGATGGTCGTCTGCCGGGACGCATTATGAACCCACACGATCATGTTGTTTGTCTACACCGCAACCAAACCATGGCCAAATTGCTGTTAACAGATTTCCAACATGTCCATGATATCCTAACCATGAATATGAAGACTGATGATTCTGCTCAAGTGAAAGGAGAATAACCGGTTCAATGGTGGGAGAAAATTCATGTCGGAGAAGAAACGAAGAAAGCGAGCTCAGAGAGGGAGTTCTGGAGATCGTGAAGAAAAATTCGGCCACTTTTAGCCAGTACGAAGCCGATTTAGGTAAAGTGGAAACCATAAGACCCTACATTCTCACGGAGAATGCTGCCCCTATTAAAGAACGTTATAGACCCTTGCGCCAGCATTATACCAACCTATATGAAAAATGCTGGAGGAAATGCAGACATCCGGTGTCATTCATGAGAGTTACAGCCCTTGGGCAGCCCCAATTGTAATCATTCAGAAAAAAGATGGTAACTTGAGATTTTGTGTAGATTATCAAAAGTTGAATCAGATCACACACAAGGATGCGTATCCATTACCCCGAATTGAAGAAGCACTCACCGCTCTGAAATCAGCTACCAATTTTTGACCTTAGACTTAACTTCGGGATATTGGCAGATTGAAATGGCTCCGGAGGATCGAGAAAAAACGGCCTTCACGACTCTGATGGGCTTATATGAGTTCGATCGCATGCCCTTCAGCTTATGCAATGCCCCCAGTACGTTCCAAAGAGCCATGGAGCATTGCTTGGGTCATCGTAATTTCGACATGGTGCTGATATATTTAGATGACATTATCATCTACTCCCAGACCTACCATGAACATCTGAAACATTTAGATAAAGTCTTCAAACGACTAGCTGATTACGGGTTGAAAGCAAAACCGTCTAAATGTCATTTGCTTAAAGAAAGTGTCAAATTCCTCGGTCATATTGTGAGTGCAGAAGGGATTGTGCCTGATCCTGACAAAATCTCTGTCATCAAAGATTGGCCCGTGCCAACAACCGTTAAAGAAGTACGCTGCTTCTTAGGCTTTGTTGGCTATTATAGAAGATTTATTAAAAACTTTGCTCAAATCGTAAACCCAATCCATGCTCTATTCCGTGGGATAGACAAACATCACCAGAATAAAAATGTTCGTATTATCTAGAGCAAGGCCCAACAGGATGCTTTTGAGAAACTTAAGCACATGATGACCGAGACTCCCATCCTTGATTACCCCGATTACAGTCAGCCATTTAACCTATATGCAGATGCTAGCTACCAGGGACTCGGTGCTGTTCTCGCTCAAAAGCAGTTTGGACAAGAGCGTATAGTAGCTTACGCAAGCAGAAGTTTAAAAAGAACCGAACGAAATGACACAAACTACAGCGCTTTTAAACTTGAATTACTGGCTCTGGTGTGGGCAGTCACTGAGAAGTTCAAAGACTATCTATTAGCGACCACATTTACAGCTTACACAGACAATAACCCGGTGGCCCACTTATCCTCAGCGCAACTTTGGGCACTCGAACAACGCTGGTGCTCCCGGTTAGCCAATTATCAGTTTACCATTAAATATCGCACGGGCCGAAGTAACAAAAATGCAGACGCTCTTTCTCGCATTCCTGGTGAACTCGGCAGATGATGAGGAAGACACTTGGGAAGAAGTTGAAATGCCAAATTTCCATGCGCAATTCGTGAGACAACAATTAAATGTCCTTGGACAACAAAGAGAGTCCATACACCATAACAACGAGTTCGATGAGACTGAGACCAATGTAAATTGGAGACAGATCCAAACTGACAGTCCAATCCTCAAGAAATTGAAAAACCTGTTAACTTCCAGAGAGTCTTGGGAGAAGGAAGGGGAACTCAAAGCGAAACCAGAACTAGTCAAGTTGTGGAGACAAAGGAACCGCTTGTACATACAGAAGGGACTGTTGATACGCTCTGTGATTGATCCGAAAACCCACCGCTCTGTCTCTCAGATTGTTATCCCACGTCAGCAATGGAGTAAGATTTTACATGCTTATCATGATCAGTCTGGACATATGGGAATGGACAGATTGGAGAACACATTACGACGACGCTTCTATTGGGTTGATTTAAGAAAAGATGTAGAAGAGTGGTGCAGAAATTGTTGCAGCTGTGCTATGAAGGTAAAGCCAACACATATACAAAGGGCACCTCTCCATCCAATTGTGAGCAGTGATCCATTACAGCTAGTCTCTATCGATCACGTGACGCTTGAAAATAGTCGGACTGGTTATCAGTATGCCGTGATGATCATTGACCATTTCTCGAAATTTGCTGTTGCTCTGCCGGTTAAAGACTTGTCCGCACAAACCACAGCTGAAATATTCTGGTGAGCATTCATCCGGCCGTATGGTTATCCCAGAAAGATACTTACCGATCAAGGGGCGGCCTTTGAATCTAAATTATTTCACGAGCCATGCACACTATACGGCTGTAAGAAAATTCACACTACTGCTTATCACCCCCAAGGAAATGGCGTTTGTGAGAGACTGAATCGAACATTGATAAACATTCTTCGAACCATTCCTGAGTTAGAGAGAAAAGACTGGCCCATGCTCCTACCAGAAGTGATATTTGTGTATAATAACACCGTACATAGCTCAACCGGATTCACCCCCTACTATTTGTTATTCGGTCGCGAAGGAAGATTGCCTGTGGATGAGAAGTTAGATGTGCTACTGTACAACCCTTGTGAAGATCTTCCTTACAATGAATGGGTGAGAGATCATCAAAAAAGACTCCAAGAAGCATACCAAATTGTGGATCGACAGATGAAGTCCAAACATCAGAGACAAATTGAATATTATGACAAGTCTGCTCAAGCAAAACCTCTGAACTTGGGAGATCTCGTCTGGAAAAGAAAAAATGTGCGAAGTAGTAAACTAGATTCTCACTAGGAAAAGCAGCCGTGTATTGTAACAGACATTTCAAGGGCTGAGCTGGATGTCTACCAGATTTCCAAGGTTGGCGAAGAAACAAAAATAGCTGTACATAGAAATCAATTAAAACCATGCGAAATGCCGGTCGGGTATGAACTGTTGACCCCACCATGCAGAGCAGAAAGGGTTATTGATGTTGAACCAGTAGATGATAGCCAAAAGAGTTGTGACATGTTGAAAATGTTTTAGCCTACGCACGATAACATGTTGATATCTATTCCTGTCCATTCCGGTCCCGCATTGGGTAAACCTGGACCATGCCTTGATAGAAATAAGCCATGTGCCGGCTCACCAGCTGCTCCTACATTCGATCTGCCAGTAGAATCGGGTGACGAAGTAACAAATGACTCAGTGATATTGAGGAGATCTACTAGAACCAACAAAGGGGCTCTGCCTTTACGATATCAATGTTAATTCTGTGATATACAAACAGATGTTTATTCTAAAATCCAAAGATCAGTTGCTTGTGGGCACGCAACTTCAGTGGGTGAATATGTAACACCCTGATACCGGTGGCATGTAAAGGGTGCTACAGAGAGGATTGTTATATGTATATAGTTGTAAATAGTGAGAATAGACACATTTTGTCATACTGCATATGTCTCATCGAGAGTACCTATTGTTGTATATAAATTGATGCCCATAGGGGACAGTTCTTTAGAACTTTCTTAGAAGACAGTGTCATTGATTATTTATGTATGAACACAGTGTCAGGTTGCAAATTCCTCATGGAGGACATTGAAAGTGTAAAGAGTTTTCCCCTTTTCTGCAAAGTTGGACTCTTCCACCCTGTACACAGACGGAACTAATTGCTGGGTTGCAGGGGTGGACACCTAGACACCCTACAGGAGACGTTTGTCACACTTCAATAAAGTTGTTAAGCCCGTGGGCAGTGAGGACAGGTCTGGACACGCGGGACCTTTTATAAAAGTGACAGCCGTTGGGAGCTGTTGCACAGTGTCCTCCAGGAGTTACGGAGAGCAGAGGTGCACAGTCCTATATGGTGATTTATAACCCTGTGGAGAAAAGATAAAGACTTACCAGAGGTTCAGGAAGCTCCGTGGGTCCTCCTTATCAGCAGTGACATCATAGCAGCTTCATCCAAGCACGACGTGCAGTTCCCAAAAAGGGAGGTCCTGGAGGCTGGTCGTTTGGTCATAAGAGGCGGTAACAGGGCAGAGATAAGGCAGAGACCTGAATGACAACACGAACGGGGAATGGTGAGTGTGGCCCAGCCTCCAGCCTAGCCCATAGCTATGCAGAAAAGCACAGTCAGAGGTAGATTGACAGGTACCATATCACGCCTCCCAGCAGCAGCATTACACAGAAAAGCTCAGCCAGGGGCAGACTGTCAGATCCTATATAAACATCTCTTAGCAGCAGCATTATGGCGAGGGACAGAGCCTAGTGTAATGATTATGTGCACATTAAACCTTGCTTAGGTCTTCAGTAGAGGTCGAGACCAGTGATCCATCACATAAAGAGACACTAGCTCTTTAGTGCGCAGGGACTGTGTAAAGCTACAGGGAAGTTAAGGTGGCCATACACACGCAGATTTATCTGCAGATCTGGCTGTTTGGAACAAAAACATGGTTATGGATGAGAGCAAATGACTGTTGACCATTTGCTTGTAAATGCTGGAAAACTGACAAACTGTCACTCATCCATAATCATGCTTTTGCTCCAACCAGCCAGATCTGAAGATAAATCTTACTAGTGTATGGGCACCTCTACTGTTGCTGCTGCAGAGAGAAAAGGAAAGTCATCAATCCTCCAGCATGGCAGGGATCCTTACTTAACCCATGACATCCCTAATTTTCAAGAACAAACTATAACAATTGTAACTACAGAACATTCAGAAGCTTAGTCTGCAATGTGTCCAGTTCTAAAAGTTAACTAAGGAGCTGCATTTATGGTTTAGCATCAGTGCTTTGCAATTGCACTGTTATAACCTGTAATAATACACCCTTCAAAAGTAGACTGACAGCTAGAGTAAAACACCTAGCTATTGCATTGCAGAGAGAGTTGTAGTGAAGAAATTGCTGCAGTAATATTAGTTAGAGACTGAGATAGAAAAAGCAGTAAGATCAAATCTAATTCATGATACAGACAACACACTGAGGTATATAACTGATTCTCTGTTCCGTCGGGAATAAATCAGTCCCAAGTCAGTTGTAAAAATCCGGAAAACATTTCTTCCGTCAGGTAAAACATCTCCATCCCTATTTCTAAGGAACATACGGAAAAAGCTTGGGACCATTGTAGTTAATTCTGAATACAGAATAGACAGTCATAAATGGTAGACAGTTTTACTCCCTCCCTCAAAGGAATTGCCTTACCGTAAGATTTGTATGTGAACTTGATCTTGCCTCCATAGACATTATGTAAAACTAAGTTCTAAAAGAATAATAAGGAAAACAGTTGTTTTAGAGTTACTAACTAGAAAATTAATTGTTTATTAAGGTAATACTTAGAAAGGTAATAGTATTAGGGTTAAAAGCAGGGCTGCAGCCTTAGATAGTTAAAACACTATGATATGTAAAAGTGGCGCCTATTAATGTAATTGTTGTTGTAGAAAATAATATATTACAATTCACTCATGTGTTAATATGGATATTTTGAATTGTTTCTTCTTGTTGTTGGCAAATTGCCATTAACCTTTTGCTCATTCCAGAACACAGGAGGAGCGTTCCAGTTTAATAAACATTCTTGTTATAGTGAACTTGTATCTTATTGTATAATCAAAATTGCACTGTGATTTACATGTAAAGAAAGTGTACCAGTTGCGGGGACAGTACACCAAAAGTCACTGGATAGCAAATACTACACCCATACTTACCTGCGTGCTACATATATATATATATATATATATATATATATATATATATATATATATATATATAAATTTCCAGAAATTACGCACCTATGACAACTGAGTCACCACGGTGGTGCTAAATAATATCCAAATAACAGAGAACAAGAAAAGAGGGCACTCACCAATCGTTGAAATAAACGTGAAAAAGAGGGTTTTATATATATATATATATATATATATATATATATATATATATATATGTTCGGGGCCCCTAATGCTCTTAGAATGACCCTGCCCCTTGGCAATGAGCAATTTCACCCCTCTTGGCAATGAGCAACCCCCCTAGCAACGAGCATTTTCACCCCCCTTGGCAACGAGCAAGCATTTTTAATGACATCCAGAAGAAACAGCAGGGCTGACCCAGGTTCAGTGTAAATGGTGCAGACCCAGGTCCGACCCTGGTCGAAGTGCTGTGTAAATGGGGTATAAAGCAGGGTCAGATCGTTCAAAGTCCAGGGTCTGACCAGGGTTTTTGGTGTAAAAGGGGTAGTAATGTCGCATCATTTAGCATAACATCAATTTATTATGCAGAAGAATGGGGGCAGCAAAGGCAAACCTGATCTGGAAAGTCTGTACTAGGAAGGTGAATTCATATCACTTATACCTGTGGACATTGATGTAAATACAGCAAAATATTGGCAGGGTGGGGTATACTTTGTTGAAAATCATCTCAAGAGATTATGTGATAAACCTGCCAAGGCTCAGCCAAAGAGAATGGAGGAATTGGCTCCTGTGACTTTAAATGCAAAGAAAGCAGTGCAACGTGCTTTGCAGAAAATGATGATGACATAAAGGCCAATCTAACAGTCTTTGAAAGGATTGCAGAGACAGAAAAACTTCCAGCTGGTGAGTGGGCAGAGGTCATTGCACCTTATTTAACTGGAGAGCCACAAATAGCATATTTTGTCCTGACCACAGAACAAGCCAGAGAATATGGGTTGCTTAAAGCAGAGATAATAGCCCGACTGGTCCCTCAGAAGTGCGTGCTCGCAGAGTCCATGATTGGTGGTTTGACAAAATAAGCTGCCCCGCTCCCAGATGTTTGATCTTCTGCATCTAGTGTGCAAGTGGCTCCAATCAGAGACTCTAAGTCCTGCTGACATCGTGGACAGGATATTACTGGACCTTTACATGAGTGAACAAATTTGGATATAACCAAGCGCAGGGCACTAGTTATAGACCCAGCTGCCGTTTATGAGGGATATTCAACCCTCAAAATAATCAAGCAAATAGACAAAACAAGTAAACGGCGCTAATGGACTATAACACAAGTATCCAAGAATAGAAAAAAAGTGTTTTATTAAACAAGATAATTTATATCACAATGCCACCGACTGGTGAGACAATTTTATTAACTCTGTGCACAGAGATCTTTAATAACACATCATAACACTGTTAAAAATCTATTTCTAACCTACAACATATAATACTAAAATACATTAGCTGATTAGCCCACAGTATGTACTATTAGCAGAGGCTTGGTTTTTGCTGGTATGACTGTAAATAATCTACTCAAGGGCACTTTGTTGACATGCCCCTATATTGGGGATAAATCTCCCAAAGTCACTCCAATGCGCAAGTTTATTGGTTAGTAGTGTAGTTGTGAGTAGTCTACTCACAGCGGCATAGATTTTTTTGGAAATAAAAATATGAAGATATAAATAAAAATAAAAATAAAAATAAATGCATATATATATATATATATATATATATATATATATATAGATAGATAAGTATACATATAGAAATTATATTGATAATAAAATATTATATTTTTATTTATATCTTCATATTTTTATTTCCAAAAAAATCTAAAATACATTTTTATCTTTATGCGTGTGCATATATATATATATATATATATATATATATATATATATATATATATATATATATATATATACATATATTTTTTTTTTTTTGTAGGGCCAGCACACACAAATTTCAAATACCAGCAGCTGGGGTGCCAACTTAGGCTTGTAGTCCCAGGGGTACAGCCAAATATAGAGTCCAATATAAAGAGCACTCACCAGTCTTCCAATTTCAATGCCAATAAAAGTTTAATACATCACCAGGTTTTCAAAGCAGAATGTCGACGTTTCGAGCCACTGCGGGCCCTTTGTCAAGACAAGTGATGGATGGGTCACAGCCCCAGAATGTACTTCTGGGGCTGTGACCCATCCATCACTTGTCTTGACAAAGGGCCCGCAGTGGCTCGAAACGTCGACATTCTGCTTTGAAAACCTGGTGATGTATTAAACTTTTATTGGCATTGAAATTGGAAGACTGGTGAGTGCTCTTTATATTGGACTATATATATATATATATATATATATATATATATATATATATATATATATATATATATATATATATATATATATATATATAGGTAGGAACGGTGCGGCACTCCCAGCATAATAAAGAAACTCTTACACACCAATAGTGGTCAACGTTTCAATTTTTATAGAAAAATTTTCATCAGGATGGTGAATACAAACATACAGCAAACTTAAATAGGTGAACATCAAGGTGAGTCGGGCAGAAGGGGGTGGGGGGACACACCCACTGGCTTCCACTGGAGAGAGCTGACAAGGTGTTAGCAATTAGTGTTAATTAACATGATAAAAACAGAGTGTTATAAATACATAGAAAGTATAAGGAAAAATACATACAAAAAAAGTATGTTTAAAATGTTCACAATGCATTGCACCGCAGCTATACATGCAGAAGGAAACACAGCATCTTAATATACAACTAGTATCAACAATAATCATTTTTAATTTTTAACGAAAGATAGAGAATGAGATCTGTTCATTGAGACCCTTTGGAGCAATAACATCCAGGCGATGTATCCATCGCGCCTCGCATTGAAGCAATTTAAGTGCACGGTCACCACCTCTGTTGGAAAATGGAATTCAATCTATCATACGATACCTTAGGCTATTTAAAGGATGTTTAAATTCGGCAAAATGCCGTGCCACGGGTTGATCGCTTTTGCCAGAGATCAGTGCTTGTCTTATAGTGCTTCTGTGCGTTGTCATACGTTCTTTAAATTTACAGGTGGTTTTGCCAATATACTGTAAGCTGCAGGGACAAATAAGTTGATACACAACATAAGAAGATGAACAAGTGAAATGATGTTTTATTTTAAATTTATGACCAGTATGCGGATGGTTAAATGTGTCACCAGTTAAAAGAAACTGACAAGTGATACACGTACATCTAAAACAACCTTTCCTACTGGGTGCCAGCCAATTAGGGTCAGGAGATTCAGGTTGGTATGTTAGGGGTGGCAACCCGACGGGGCAAGACTCCTATACCCACCATCGCAAAAGGAGGTACACCAGGAGAGGCCGACAAAATAAAAGGCAAACGAGGTCACCCCCCGACCAACAAGAACAAGAAAAATTTATATTTAATCTGTCATCCCATGAGCTGTCCCGGAGTGAAATCAAGCTACTAAATCATGGCTTATCATTTATTCCTTCCGTTTGATGATTTCCAATGGCAAATAGAGAAACATCAATTGATCTGCAATTTGAAACTAAAGGAATACTTTGCAAATAATCCACCTATGACTACAACTGAACCGGTACAAATACCACCAGCTTTAAAGAAATTTGGCCCCAAGTCGTCATTTGAGCCTGTGTCAACTAATGCAAGCATCAAAACGTTTGCCCGTATCATTGAGCAAGAAATTCCAACATTTATAAATGACTCTGAACGCATCCATCCTAATTTAACTAAAGATGAACGCTGTGCCCTGAGGAATCTTATGAACAATACTAATCTCATTATTCGTCCTGCCGACAAGGGCGGGGCGATTGTACTGCAAGATATCCAAGATTACCACTCTGAGATACTACGGCACCTTTCAGATACGACTACTTACCGCAAATTACCTCGGAACCCTTCTAATAACGTTAAAACGTTACTTACTGATATACTACAAAGAGGACTTGATTCTAATGTGATTGACACTAAAGTGAAAGAGATCCTGTTACCTGCGTTTCCCATTACTCCGATATTATACACTCTGCCAAAGATACACAAAGGAATTAATCCTCCCCCTGGACGCCCCATTGTGTCTGCTGTGGGCTCATTACTTCAACCGGTCGCGACGTATCTGGACAGTCTCCTGCAGCCGTTGGTACAGGTACAGTACAACCCACTTTTTTGTTAGACACAATGACATTCCTTAATCAAGTACAGAGGTTGGAAAATATACCAACATCTTGCTGGCTTGTGACTATGGATGTGGTGAATCTATATACTACGATACCACACGCATTGGGACTCTGTGCATTAAGGAGATTCTTGTTACAGCATAGCGATTTTTCATCATCTAAAATTGACTTCATTATTTCATTAATGGAATTGGTGTTGCATAATAACTTCTTTATCTATAATAACGAATATTATCTCCAGATACAGGGATGTTCTATGGGATCCTAGGTAGCCCCAGTATATGCTAACATATTCATGTTTATGATTGAACGTGATGTCTTTTTTTCTGACAAGTCTATCTCTGATTCTATATTAATGCTTAAACGATTTATCGATGATCTCTTCGTTATTTGGACAGGGGATAAGGATACTCTGATTAATCTTATTGAACAGCATAATAATACTGACAGTCCAACTAAATTCACATACGAGATCAATGCTTCCAATGTACATTTCCTAGATGTTGATATTTTCAAAATTGGTGACTAAAGTTTACACTAAAGCAACTGATAGGAATACATTTCTACAACCTCAAAGTTGTCACCCTAAACCACTGATAAGGGGGTTGCCTTACTCCCAGATGGTGAGGTTTAGACGCATTAACAGTGACACAGATAATTGCTCAGCGCAAATTGATCAACTTATTGTTAAACTTTTGTCTAGGGGATATGACAAAAAACAATTGTTGGCTTGCAAGGATAGAGTTATGAAAATAGATCGCATAACGTTGCTGACACCTAAAAATAAAAGTGAGTCCCCTGATACCGTTATCCCGTGGGTCAACCAATTTAATGTGAATTCTACAGCTATCACCCAAGTAATTAAATCTAAATGGCCTATTGTGCAAAGTGATAAATCACTACCCTTTTCTAAAAAACGTATTATGCCCTGCTTTTCTAGGGGCAGCAATTTGCGGAATAAATTAGTGAAAACTAATATAACATACCAACCTGAATCTCCTGACCCTAATTGGCTGGCACCCAGTAGGAAAGGTTGTTTTAGATGTACGTGTATCACTTGTCAGTTTCTTTTAACTGGTGACACATTTAACTATCCGCATACTGGTCATAAATTTAAAATAAAACATCATTTCACTTGTTCATCTTCTTATGTTGTGTATCAACTTATTTGTCCCTGCAGCTTACAGTATATTGGCAAAACCACCTGTAAATTTAAAGAACGTATGACAACGCACAGAAGCACTATAAGACAAGCACTGATCTCTGGCAAAAGCGATCAACCCGTGGCACGGCATTTTGCCGAATTTAAACATCCTTTAAATAGCCTAAGGTATCGTATGATAGATTGTATTCCATTTTCCAACAGAGGCGGTGACCGTGCACTTAAATTGCTTCAATGCGAGGCGTGATGGATACATCGCCTGGATGTTATTGCTCCAAAGGGTCTCAATGAACAGATCTCATTCTCTATCTTTCGTTAAAAATTAAAAATGATTATTGTTGATACTAGTTGTATATTAAGATGCTGTGTTTCCTTCTGCATGTATAGCTGCGGTGCAATGCATTGTGAACATTTTAAACATACTTTTTTGTATGTATTTTTCCTTATACTTTCCATGTATTTATAACACTCTGTTTTTATCATGTTAATTAACACTAATTGCTAACACCTTGTTCATGATGTCAGCTCTCTCCAGTGGAAGCCAGTGGGTGTGTCCCCCCACCCCCTTCTGCCTGACTCACCTTGATGTTCACCTATTTAAGTTTGCTGTATGTTTGTATTCACCATCCTGATGAAAATTTTTCTATAAAAATTGAAACGTTGACCACTATTGGTGTGTAAGAGTTTCTTTATTATGCTGGGAGTGCCGCACCGTTCCTACCTACATACCTACCCATTGTAAAGGCACCGGCTCAACATTACTGCATCTTATTGGGAGTGCCGATTCCTGGACGTTTATATATATATATATATATATATATATATATATATATATATATATATATATATATATATATATATATTATCTTTAGACTGATTATTATTTTTATTTATTTATTTACTTTTTATATTGGTATTAGTATTTGTCTGCATAGCAATTGAGACATGGCGATAAGATGAAATAAGTATCAGGATTCTGTGTGTTTAAATGTAAATAAAATCTAGTATGTGTAATATAAACATGAAAGTAATAAAGTATGTTGATAAATGTTGAAACCGACGCTTGAAAGCTGACAACTCACATATAAGCAGAATGGAAAATGGAGGTTAAAACGAGGCTTGGTTCTAAACATACAGAGAGTTTGCTCACAACAAAATATGACAGCCGGTGACACTGGCTATGGATATAACGCACGCCCATGTGGGCGGTAACTGTGCAAATAAAAGGACAGAGATGGAGCATAGTTAACTATCTGATGAAGCCGCTGACGGGGAGAGAGGCGGGGAAACGCGTCATCACCAACTGCCGTCACCACCACTACAGCCTGGGAGATACAAGCCGGAGCAGGGAGTCCTAGAAAAGGCTGTGACATCGGGAGGACCAGCAGCCGGGGACCCGCTCCAGGCAGGTAAAATCTCACCTACAATTGGAATACAATAAGGCAAAAACCGATATATACAAACGTAAGCCTAAATATTTGTGCAGAGTCCTTTGGCTATAACAGCACCTGAATGAATGAGCAATTGCAGCTCTAAAAAATTCAAGCTTTGGTGTGATTGACTAATCTGCTTTTTCGAATGATACTAACCCTGCACATCTGTGTGAGTGTGGGTGATTCATCCCCACCTACAGGGGCAATTTAAAAACAGCGCTAACTGAGTAGACTACTCACAACTACACTACTAACCAATAAACTTGCGCATTGGAGTGACTTTGGGAGATTTATCCCCAATATAGGGGCATGTCAACAAAGTGGCCTTGAGTAGATTATTTACAGTCATACCAGCAAAAACCAAGCCTCTGCTAATAGTACATACTGTGGGCTAATCAGCTAATGTATTTTAGTATTATCAGTTGTAGGTTAGAAATAGATTTTTAACAGTGTTATGATGTGTTATTAAAAATCTCTGTGCACAGACTTTACATGAGTGGACTTCCATGGGACATACATCACTGGGTGACTCAGGGAGAACCCAAAACTCTGGACCAGTTGGTGTTTATTGTGGGTCTATCTGGGCCCTGAAACACAAACTCCACAGTTCTTGAGGACCTCCAGGGATCAGCCAAAAGGACCGAGTACCAAAGCTCCCTCCCCAGCTAACAGGAAGACCAGGATTGGGTGATCCACCCCAATGGGAGAGGTAAAAAACACCCAACAAAGGTACCCTCCCCATCTCTGCCCCTGACTGGAGGAAGGGCTGAGGTACTTTGTTGGAGGTGTCAGCAGCTGGGGCATGTTGCAGTTCACTGTCCCCAGAGAGAGGAACCACTCAAGTGTGGTGCTGCCCGGCGACTCCCAATGTTCGCCCATCCTGCCTACAGTGCTTTTCCTCTGCAGGGACAAGGTCCATAGGAGCGACAACTCAGTGTAAATGGTGTCCCGGTCATAGTACTGTTGGACTCTGGAAGCCTTGTCAACCTCTTACGAGCTTCCTTTCCCCATGTGCTGCTAATGCCAGAAAAGTGGGTGGGGGTGATATGTAAACATGGGGACACCAAGGCTTATGCCATTGCCAAGGTGTCTTTAGAGACTGGCTGTGGAACTCGGACACGAGAGATTGGGATGGTAAAAGACTTGTAATCATTGGATGTGATGTTCCATTGTTCTGGGAGGTCTCGGGGCAATGGTAATTGTTCTCATGATGTTTCTTGTCCTCTGTCTTTTAGTCTAGTTCCCTTACCTGAGAATAAGTCTCCTGATGCTGTAGGGGTGATCACAGATGATCAGCTTTCCCTTAGCGATTTTGGCAGGAGATGAGGATGAGCTGTCTACCCCTAAGCAGAATGTCTGTGACTTGTTAGTAAATGGGATAATTTTGGAACTGATCGATTGCAAGACCTCAGCCTGAAAGGTGCATATGAAAATGTAAGTGTTCTGAATGGGGTTCCTCAATAGCCAGATGCTGTGAATAATAATTTGCTGTATCGGGTCACAAAGCTACGAGGTGAATTAGTGGTACCATTATTGGTGCCAGAGCCACGTCCGGAGTCCTATTCAGATATTGACAAAGTTACCATAGGCAAAGCTCTCCTAAAGTCCCAAAAACATGAGACCAGGGAGTTTTTGCAGTGTAATAGGAATATTATCTCTGACCTTCCAGGAACTACTGATGTAATTCAGCATGACATAGTCACTGATCACAATGTCAAGGTAAATGTTAAGCCGTACAGAATACCTGAGACCCAGAGACAAGTTGTCTCTGAAGATGTTAAAACGTCAGCTTTTGGGGTTATTGAGGAGTCTAAGAGTGGATGGTCCAGCCCCATAGTGTTAGTCCCAAAGCCAAATGGGACCTGGCGGTTCTGTAATGTGATTCCTACCCAATGCCTGGAGTCGATGAATTGATCGAAAGGTTAGGGCTAGCGAGGTAAATTACCACTCTTGATCTCACCAAAGGCTCCTGGCAAATTCCCATGTCAGAGGGGGTGAAGGAGAAAACTGCCTTTTCCACCCCAGATGGCCTCTTTCAGTATGTAAAGATGATGTTTGGGTTACAAGGTGCACCAGCTACATTTTAGAGGGCAATGGAAAAGATTTTGAAGCCTCACAAAAGGGAAAAAATATGTTATGGTCCAGTGGTCTGAGGAAGCAAAAAGGCATTTCAGAGCCTTAGAAAAGCCTTGTGTAGTCAGCCAGTAACAGAAAAACACAAAAGGAAGTTGTGCTAAACTTAAACTCAGGTGTACAATTAATTTAAAAATAATGACATTTATTTCATATAGATATTTTAAAAAAAAGTACGATTATGGCTAAAAAAGACATGTATAATGTGTGTTTATATAAAATGATGAACAGAATTTATTTATTTTTTTTTTAAAAACGGTTGTGCACATATTAGTGTTGTAGTCACCTTACATTCAGGTGTGTCCGAGTCCTCTTTTGGGCCCAAAAGGATATTTGAAATCCTGTAGTGGGTGGATGTTGGGAGTATTTGGTAGCCCTCCAACGTACTTCTCTCCAACCAGAGTGGTGAGGATGGCGTTTTCTCCACAAGATTAAGTGTTTTGGGAGCTTGAGTGGGTAGCACCACTCGTTCTCCCAACACATGTGGACACACTTTAGATGCGGTGTGAGGTAGCAGCAATCCAAGTCTACCAATGGCCAACACATTTCATTGCTCCTGCAGCTTTTTCCTTTTGGGCCCAAAAGAGGACTCGGACACACCTGAATGTAAGGTGACTACAACACTAATACGTGCACAAATTAATGCAGCAACCGTTTTTTTTTTTTGCAAAAATTTTTTTTTTCTGTTTATCATTTTATATAAAAACACATTATACATGTCTTTTTTAGCCATAATTGTACTTTTTAAAAATGTCTATATGAAATAAATGTCATTATTTTTAAATGAATTGTACACTTGAGTTTAAGTTTAGCACAAATTCCTTTTGTGTTTTTCTGTTAATGTGTAAGGGAGTGACACCCCTTGTTTTTGTTGCAGCTTGACTAAGCAGTTTATACAGGCGCCCCTTTTCAGATACCCCGGTATCTGTTACTTCCTTGTGTAGTCAGCCAGTATTTATAGCACCAGACTTCTCCAAAGAGTTTGTTGTCCAGAACAATGCCTTTGATTTTGCTTGGTGTCAGACAATGCTCCATTGAGGTGGATGAGCCAAAACAAGGGTGACAAGGTGGTTCCTGGTTGGTGGTTAGCACCCACACAGAGGATGGTTGCTCACCATCTAATGATTTTTCCTCTGTTTGCAGTCGAACGTGAGCTCAGGACTTTTCAGCTGCACGGTCTTCTGCAAATTGGGGGAGGGTGCAGGTGTTATGTGATGTCAGCTTCCCTCCCCAAACAGTTAGGGCAACACCTGCATTCCCAGCTTTTTATGGGCGCACCCACCTTTAGTGGGTGCACCCATGTAATGTTGGTTGCCAGCCTAGGATCACCACCTGCCTGTCACTCACTTTGCTAGTGTCTCAATGTGTGTATGCAGCACTATTATTATTGCCATTTTGTGTACAGTAAGCAGCACTATTACTGTGGCACTATGTGTAATGGGCACTACTTCTGTGGATATTATGTGTATAAGTGCACTACTACTGTAATGTGGCATTATGAGTGTAAGGAGCACTACTACTGTGGCCATTATGTGTAAGGGGCACTACTTCTGTGGATATTATGTGTATAAGTGCACTACTACTGCACTGTGGCATTATGTGTAAGGGTCACTACTACTGTGGGCATTAGGTGTAGTATAATTGGCACTACTATTGTACTGTGGCATTATGTGTGTAAGCAGCACTACTACTGTGGGCATTATGTGTAAGGGGCGCTACTACTGTGGGCATTATGTGTGGTATAAGTAGCACTTCTACTTTGGAATTATTTGTAAGGGACACTACTTACTGTATGTGGGCATTATGTGTGTAAGCAGTACTATTGTTGGCGCATTATGTGTAATGGACATTACTACCGGGGGCATCATGTGTGTAAGGGGCACCACTGTATGTATTGCATGGACAGTGTAATGGTTTTGGGGAAGCACAGTCAATGTAATGGTTAGAATTACTGTCTAATATAATTCAGTTTCCTCCCCCAATCCAAAAATGTTCTATTAGGTTAATTGGCTCCAAATTAAATGAACTTTGGGAACATGTATGGATTAGGCCCTTGGCCCAAGATAGAGAGACCGCAATCTGTTACATAAATCAATGTTGTATAATTACCAGTACAGACATCACATCTGTAGGGAATGTCAGAAAAATATTTATTAGATGTGAATTATACATGACTATATTATACCAACGGAAACACACAGAATATGAGCATTACATCATATTAGAATATTTATTTATAAACTAGATGAGTAATTAAAATATAACCTATTTATTACTTTTAATATTTCTACATACCGTAAAACTATTTCTTTGTCCCAATGATTTTGTGGCTCTGTTCATAATGACACTTTTAGTCATAAGAAACAATACAAAACCCAATGAGAGAGAAACATCGTTCCCAATATAGTTGTAACAATGATGTATTCAGGTGCTAATGCGGCGACCACATAATCTACTCATGACCCTGGGATTTCCATGTATAATAATGAGAGTTTGGGAAGTGGGATAAATTTGGATAGCTACAAAGAAGCATATTTGCAGGATGTCACTGATAAGGTCCCAAGGTATGAAATATTCAGACACGATTATTAAGAAGAAAACAATGTCAATAATAACACGTATTATTAATGACCGGACAGCTCGGATGTGGCCCTGGAGCTGGGCAGATGTTACATGAGAGTCCCCCTGCTTCATCCTGAAGACATGTCTCAGTAGGGTTCTGACGCTGAGCCCGATACAAAAAAATGTTATGAAAAATGGAAGAACACATTCAATCACAGAGCTGATTATCATGTAGGAAGAGTTTATTGTAAAAGTGATACCAGACGTTACTGCTTTGTCCGTTTTATTTCTGTCAATGTCAATGTGCAGCATCCATAGCATTGGCAGGTCAATGACAATAAAACATAGCAGTGATCCCATTATGAGCTGAGGAAAAGAAGACGTAACTCTTGCTCTGACACGTAGAATAAGCTGGTGGGAAGCGGTGACCAGTCTGGTACAGTAGAAGACGGAGAGCCAGGCGGTGTTCCAAAGACTAACAGCAATAAGGACATCTTGTAATATAAACATGAATAAAAAAATGTGTCCGTCCAGAATCAGGTAGATCCCAAAAAATTCTAATGCACCATGAACAGTCAGGAGGACCTGGAAGATCAGGTTGGTTAGCACCATTACAAGCTGGATGTTATCGCACACTCCGGGATTACTGGTCTCTCTCCAGCGTCTCACATACACATGTACAACTACAGCACAGATAATGGTCCCGGATATCCCAGTGACCATTGTAATCAGCACCATGGACAGTGTCAGAGCTGACAGCATTCTCTGTTGGGATCTGATTGTTCTCAGGATCCTCTGTAGCAATGATTACTCTGCGGATGAGCAGCCTGTAGCAGAATGATGAGACGGAGGCAGGAGACTGATATAGATCTGGGCATGAGATGCAAATATGTCCTGTGCCTGTATCACATGCAGTATGTGGCTGTGTGTGCTGGACGGTGCATGTATAATTAGGGTATAGGATGTCACTCTGGCTGCGTCTGACACCTGTATATGATATATCAGCAGGATCACATGCAGTATGTGACTGTGTGTGCTGGACGGTGCATGTATAATTAGGGTATAGAATGTCACTATGGCTGCGTCTGACACCTGTATATGATATATCAGCAGGATCACATGCAGTATGTGGCTGTGTGTGCTGGACGGTGCATGTATAATTAGGGTATAGGATGTCACTCTGGCTGCGTCTGACACCTGTATATGATATATCAGCAGGATCACATACAGTATGTGTCTGTGTGTGCTGGACGGTGCATGTATAATTAGGGTATAGGATGTCACTCTGGCTGCGTCTGACACCTGTATATGATATATCAGCAGGATCACATGCAGTATGTGACTGTGTGTGCTGGACGGTGCATGTATAATTAGGGTATAGGATGTCACTCTGGCTGCGTCTGACACCTGTATATGATATATCAGCAGGATCACATGCAGTATGTGGCTGTGTGTGCTGGACGGTGCATGTATAATTAGGGTATAGGATGTCACTCTGGCTGCGTCTGACACCTGTATATGTTATATCAGCAGGATCACATGCAGTATGTGGCTGTGTGTGCTGGACGGTGCATGTATAATTAGGGTATAGGATGTCACTCTGGCTGCGTCTGACACCTGTATATGATATATCAGCAGGATCACATGCAGTATGTGGCTGTGTGTGCTGGACGGTGCATGTATAATTAGGGTATAGGATGTCACTCTGGCTGCGTCTGACACCTGTATATGTTATATCAGCAGGATCACATGCAGTATGTGGCTGTGTGTGCTGGACGGTGCATGTATAATTAGGGTATAGGATGTCACTCTGGCTGCGTCTGACACCTGTATATGATATATCAGCAGGATCACATGCAGTATGTGGCTGTGTGTGCTGGACGGTGCATGTATAATTAGGGTATAGGATGTCACTCTGGCTGCGTCTGACACCTGTATATGTTATATCAGCAGGATCACATGCAGTATGTGGCTGTGTGTGCTGGACACTGCATGTATAATTAGGGTATAGGATGTCACTCTGGCTGCGTCTGACACCTGTATATGTTATATCAGCAGGATCACATGCAGTATGTGGCTGTGTGTGCTGGACGGTGCATGTATAATTAGGGTATAGGATGTCACTCTGGCTGCGTCTGACACCTGTATATGTTATATCAGCAGGATCACATGCAGTATGTGGCTGTGTGTGCTGGACGGTGCATCTATAATTAGGGTATAGGATGTCACTCTGGCTGCGTCTGACACCTGTATATGATATATCAGCAGGATCACATGCAGTATGTGGCTGTGTGTGCTGGACGGTGCATGTATAATTAGGGTATAGGATGTCATTCTGGCTGCGTCTGACACCTGTATATGATATATCAGCAGGATCACATGCAGTATGTGGCTGTGTGTGCTGGACGGTGCATGTATAATTAGGGTATAGGATGTCACTCTGGCTGCGTCTGACACCTGTATTTGATATATCAGCAGGATCACATGCAGTATGTGACTGTGTGCTGGACGGTGCATGTATAATTAGGGTATAGGATGTCACTCTGGCTGCGTCTGACACCTGTATATGATATATCAGCAGGATCACATGCAGTATGTGGCTGTGTGTGCTGGACGGTGCATGTATAATTAGGGTATAGGATGTCACTATGGCTGCGTCTGACACCTGTATATGATATATCAGCAGGATCACATGCAGTATGTGTCTGTGTGTGCTGGACGGTGCATGTATAATTAGGGTATAGGATGTCACTCTGGCTGCGTCTGACACCTGTATATGTTATATCAGCAGGATCACATGCAGTATGTGGCTGTGTGTGCCGGACGGTGCATGTATAATTAGGGTATAGGATGTCACTCTGGCTGCGTCTGACACCTGTATATGTTATATCAGCAGGATCACATACAGTATGTGGCTGTGTGTGCTGGACGGTGCATGTATAATTAGGGTATAGGATGTCACTCTGGCTGCGTCTGACACCTGTATATGATATATCAGCAGGATCACATACAGTATGTGGCTGTGTGTGCTGGACGGTGCATGTATAATTAGGGTATAGGATGTCGCTCTGGCTGCGTCTGACACCTGTATATGTTATATCAGCAGGATCACATGCAGTATGTGGCTGTGTGCTGGACGGTGCATGTATAATTAGGGTATAGGATGTCACTCTGGCTGCGTCTGACACCTGTATATGATATATCAGCAGGATCACATGCAGTATGTGGCTGTGTGTGCTGGACGGTGCATGTATAATTAGGGTATAGGATGTCACACTGGCTGCGTCTGACACCTGTATATGATATATCAGCAGGATCACATGCAGTATGTGGCTGTGTGTGCTGGACGGTGCATGTATAATTAGGGTATAGGATGTCACTCTGGCTGCGTCTGACACCTGTATATGATATATCAGCAGGATCACATGCAGTATGTGGCTGTGTGCCGGACGGTGCATGTATAATTAGGGTATAGGATGTCACTATGGCTGCGTCTGACACCTGTATATGATATATCAGCAGGATCACATGCAGTATGTGGCTGTGTGCTGGACGGTGCATCTATAATTAGGGTATAGGATGTCACTCTGGCTGCGTCTGACACCTGTATATGATATATCAGCAGGATCACATGCAGTATGTGTCTGTGTGTGCTGGATGGTGCATGTGTAATTAGGGTATAGGATGTCACTCTGGCTGCGTCTGACACCTGTATATGATATATCAGCAGGATCACATGCAGTATGTGGCTGTGTGTGCTGGATGGTGCATGTATAATTAGGGTATAGGATGTCACTCTGGCTGCGTCTGACACCTGTATATGATATATCAGCAGGATCACATACAGTATGTGGCTGTGTGTGCTGGACGGTGCATGTATAATTAGGGTATAGGATGTCACTCTGGCTGCGTCTGACACCTGTATATGATATATCAGCAGGATCACATGCAGTATGTGGCTGTGTGTGCTGGACGGTGCATGTATAATTAGGGTATAGGATGTCACTCTGGCTGCGTCTGACACCTGTATATGATATATCAGCAGGATCACATGCAGTATGTGGCTGTGTGTGCTGGACGGTGCATCTATAATTAGGGTATAGGATGTCACTCTGGCTGCGTCTGACACCTGTATATGATATATCAGCAGGATCACATACAGTATGTGGCTGTGTGTGCTGGACGGTGCATGTATAATTAGGGTATAGGATGTCACTCTGGCTGCGTCTGACACCTGTATATGATATATCAGCAGGATCACATGCAGTATGTGGCTGTGTGTGCTGGACGGTGCATGTATAATTAGGGTATAGGATGTCACTCTGGCTGCGTCTGACACCTGTATATGATATATCAGCAGGATCACATGCAGTATGTGGCTGTGTGTGCTGGACGGTGCATGTATAATTAGGGTATAGGATGTCACTCTGGCTGCGTCTGACACCTGTATATGATATATCAGCAGGATCACATGCAGTATGTGGCTGTGTGCCGGACGGTGCATGTATAATTAGGGTATAGGATGTCACTATGGCTGCGTCTGACACCTGTATATGATATATCAGCAGGATCACATGCAGTATGTGGCTGTGTGTGCTGGATGGTGCATGTGTAATTAGGGTATAGGATGTCACTCTGGCTGCGTCTGACACCTGTATATGTTATATCAGCAGGATCACATACAGTATGTGGCTGTGTGCTGGACGGTGCATGTATAATTAGGGTATAGGGTGTCACTCTGGCTGCGTCTGACACCTGTATATGTTATATCAGCAGGATCACATGCAGTATGTGTCTGTGTGTGCTGGACGGTGCATGTATAATTAGGGTATAGGATGTCACTCTGGCTGCGTCTGACACCTGTATATGATATATCAGCAGGATCAAATACAGTATGTGGCTGTGTGTGCTGGACGGTGCATGTATAATTAGGGTATAGGATGTCACTCTGGCTGCGTCTGACACCTGTATATGATATATCAGCAGGATCACATGCAGTATGTGGCTGTGTGTGCTGGACGGTGCATGTATAATTAGGGTATAGGATGTCACTCTGGCTGCGTCTGACACCTGTATATGATATATCAGCAGGATCACATGCAGTATGTGGCTGTGTGTGCTGGACGGTGCATCTATAATTAGGGTATAGGATGTCACTCTGGCTGCGTCTGACACCTGTATATGATATATCAGCAGGATCACATGCAGTATGTGGCTGTGTGCTGGACGGTGCATGTATAATTAGGGTATAGGATGTCACTCTGGCTGCGTCTGACACCTGTATATGATATATCAGCAGGATCACATGCAGTATGTGGCTGTGTGTGCTGGACGGTAGATGTATAATTAGGGTATAGGATGTCACTCTGGCTGCATCTGACACCTGTATATGATATATCAGCAGGATCACATGCAGTATGTGGCTGTGTGTGCCGGACGGTGCATGTATAATTAGGGTATAGGATGTCACTCTGGCTGCGTCTGACACCTGTATATGTTATATCAGCAGGATCACATGCAGTATGTGGCTGTGTGTGCCGGACGGTGCATGTATAATTAGGGTATAGGATGTCACTCTGGCTGCGTCTGACACCTGTATATGTTATATCAGCAGGATCACATGCAGTATGTGGCTGTGTGTGCTGGACGGTGCATGTATAATTAGGGTATAGGATGTCACTCTGGCTGCGTCTGACACCTGTATATGATATATCAGCAGGATCACATGCAGTATGTGGCTGTGTGTGCCGGACGGTGCATGTATAATTAGGGTATAGGATGTCACTCTGGCTGCGTCTGACACCTGTATATGATATATCAGCAGGATCACATACAGTATGTGGCTGTGTGTGCTGGACGGTGCATGTATAATTAGGGTATAGGATGTCACTCTGGCTGCGTCTGACACCTGTATATGATATATCAGCAGGATCACATGCAGTATGTGGCTGTGTGTGCTGGACGGTGCATCTATAATTAGGGTATAGGATGTCACTCTGGCTGCGTCTGACACCTGTATATGATATATCAGCAGGATCACATGCAGTATGTGGCTGTGTGTGCTGGACGGTGCATGTATAATTAGGGTATAGGATGTCACTGTGGCTGCGTCTGACACCTGTATATATGTTATATAAGCAGGATCACATGCAGTATGTGGCTGTGTGTGCTGGACGGTGCATGTATAATTAGGGTATAGGATGTCACACTGGCTGCGTCTGACACCTGTATATGATATATCAGCAGGATCACATGCAGTATGTGGCTGTGTGTGCTGGACGGTGCATGTATAATTAGGGTATAGGATGTCACTCTGGCTGCGTCTGACACCTGTATATGATATATCAGCAGGATCACATGCAGTATGTGGCTGTG
Source organism: Crinia signifera (assembly GCF_055691185.1). Lineage (NCBI taxonomy): Eukaryota > Metazoa > Chordata > Amphibia > Anura > Myobatrachidae > Crinia > Crinia signifera. The sequence goes on from NC_139223.1 coordinate 6,046,436, forward strand.
TGTGCAGGACGGTGCATGTATAATTAGGGTATAGGATGTCACTATGGCTGCGTCTGACACCTGTATATGATATATCAGCAGGATCACATGCAGTATGTGGCTGTGTGTGCTGGACGGTGCATGTATAATTAGGGTATAGGATGTCACTCTGGCTGCGTCTGACACCTGTATATGATATATCAGCAGGATCACATGTAGTATGTGGCTGTGTGTGCTGGACGGTGCATGTATAATTAGGGTATAGGATGTCACTCTGGCTGTGTCTGACACCTGTATATGATATATCAGCAGGATCACATGCAGTATGTGGCTGTGTGTGCTGGACGGTGCATGTATAATTAGGGTATAGGGTGTCACTCTGGCTGCGTCTGACACCTGTATATGATATATCAGCAGGATAACATGCAGTATGTGGCTGTGTGTGCTGGACGGTGCATGTATAATTAGGGTATAGGATGTCACTCTGGCTGCGTCTGACACCTGTATATGATATATCAGCAGGATCACATGCAGTATGTGGCTGTGTGTGCTGGACGGTACATGTATAATTAGGGTATAGGGTGTCACTCTGGCTGCGTCTGACACCTGTATATATTATATCAGCAGGATCACATGCAGTATGTGGCTGTGTGTGCTGGACGGTGCATGTATAATTAGGGTATAGGATGTCACTCTGGCTGCGTCTGACACCTGTATATGATATATCAGCAGGATCACATGCAGTATGTGGCTGTGTGCTGGACGGTGCATCTATAATTAGGGTATAGGATGTCACTCTGGCTGCGTCTGACACCTGTATATGATATATCAGCAGGATCACATGTAGTATGTGGCTGTGTGTGCTGGACGGTGCATGTATAATTAGGGTATAGGATGTCACTCTGGCTGCGTCTGACACCTGTATATGATATATCAGCAGGATCACATGCAGTATGTGGCTGTGTGTGCTTGACGGTGCATCTATAATTAGGGTATAGGATGTCACTCTGGCTGCGTCTGACACCTGTATATGATATATCAGCAGGATCACATGCAGTATGTGGCTGTGTGTGCCGGACGGTGCATGTATAATTAGGGTATAGGATGTCACTCTGGCTGCGTCTGACACCTGTATATGATATATCAGCAGGATCACATGCAGTATGTGACTGTGTGTGCTGGACGGTGCATGTATAATTAGGGTATAGGATGTCACTCTGGCTGCGTCTGACACCTGTATATGATATATCAGCAGGATCACATGCAGTATGTGGCTGTGTGTGCTGGATGGTGCATCTATAATTAGGGTATAGGATGTCACTCTGGCTGCGTCTGACACCTGTATATGTTATATCAGCAGGATCACATGCAGTATGTGACTGTGTGTGCTGGACGGTGCATGTATAATTAGGGTATAGGATGTCACTCTGGCTGCGTCTGACACCTGTATATGATATATCAGCAGGATCACATGCAGTATGTGGCTGTGTGTGCTGGACGGTGCATGTATAATTAGGGTATAGGGTGTCACTCTGGCTGCGTCTGACACCTGTATATGTTATATCAGCAGGATCACATGCAGTATGTGGCTGTGTGTGCTGGACGCTGCATGTATAATTAGGATATAGGATGTCACTCTGGCTGCGTCTGACACCTGTATATGATATATCAGCAGGATCACATGCAGTATGTGGCTGTGTGTGCTGGATGGTGCATCTATAATTAGGGTATAGGATGTCACTCTGGCTGCGTCTGACACCTGTATATGTTATATCAGCAGGATCACATACAGTATGTGGCTGTGTGCTGGACGGTGCATGTATAATTAGGGTATAGGATGTCACTCTAGCTGCGTCTGACACCTGTATATGTTATATCAGCAGGATCACATGCAGTATGTGGCTGTGTGTGCTGGACGGTGCATGTATAATTAGGGTATAGGATGTCACTCTGGCTGCGTCTGACACCTGTATATGTTATATCAGCAGGATCACATGCAGTATGTGTCTGTGTGTGCTGGACGGTGCATGTATAATTAGGGTATAGGATGTCACTCTGGCTGCGTCTGACACCTGTATATGTTATATCAGCAGGATCACATGCAGTATGTGTCTGTGTGTGCTGGACGGTGCATCTATAATTAGGGTATAGGATGTCACTCTGGCTGCGTCTGACACCTGTATATGTTATATCAGCAGGATCACATGCAGTATGTGGCTGTGTGTGCTGGACGGTGCATGTATAATTAGGGTATAGGATGTCACTCTGGCTGCGTCTGACACCTGTATATGTTATATCAGCAGGATCACATGCAGTATGTGTCTGTGTGTGCTGGACGGTGCATCTATAATTAGGGTATAGGATGTCACTCTGGCTGCGTCTGACACCTGTATATGTTATATCAGCAGGATCACATACAGTATGTGGCTGTGTGCTGGACGGTGCATGTATAATTAGGGTATAGGATGTCACTCTAGCTGCGTCTGACACCTGTATATGTTATATCAGCAGGATCACATGCAGTATGTGGCTGTGTGTGCTGGACGGTGCATGTATAATTAGGGTATAGGATGTCACTCTGGCTGCGTCTGACACCTGTATATGATATATCAGCAGGATCACATGCAGTATGTGGCTGTGTGTGCTGGACGGTGCATGTATAATTAGGGTATAGGATGTCACTCTGGCTGCGTCTGACACCTGTATATGATATATCAGCAGGATCACATGCAGTATGTGGCTGTGTGTGCTGGACGCTGCATGTATAATTAGGGTATAGGATGTCACTCTGGCTGCGTCTGACACCTGTATATGTTATATCAGCAGGATAACATGCAGTATGTGGCTGTGTGCTGGACGGTGCATGTATAATTAGGGTATAGGATGTCACTCTGGCTGCGTCTGACACCTGTATATGATATATCAGCAGGATCACATGCAGTATGTGGCTGTGTGTGCAGGACGGTGCATGTATAATTAGGGTATAGGATGTCACTCTGGCTGCGTCTGACACCTGTATATGATATATCAGCAGGATCACATACAGTATGTGGCTGTGTGTGCAGGACGGTGCATGTATAATTAGGGTATAGGATGTCACTCTGGCTGCGTCTGACACCTGTATATGATATATCAGCAGGATCACATGCAGTATGTGGCTGTGTGTGCTGGACGGTGCATGTATAATTAGGGTATAGGATGTCACTCTGGCTGCGTCTGACACCTGTATATGATATATCAGCAGGATCACATACAGTATGTGGCTGTGTGTGCTGGACGGTGCATGTATAATTAGGGTATAGGATGTCACTCTGGCTGCGTCTGACACCTGTATATGATATATCAGCAGGATCACATGCAGTATGTGGCTGTGTGTGCCGGACGGTGCATGTATAATTAGGGTATAGGATGTCACTCTGGCTGCGTCTGACACCTGTATATGATATATCAGCAGGATCACATGCAGTATGTGGCTGTGTGTGCTGGACGGTGCATCTATAATTAGGGTATAGGATGTCACTCTGGCTGCGTCTGACACCTGTATATGATATATCAGCAGGATCACATGCAGTATGTGGCTGTGTGCTGGACGGTGCATGTATAATTAGGGTATAGGATGTCACTCTGGCTGCGTCTGACACCTGTATATGATATATCAGCAGGATCACATGCAGTATGTGACTGTGTGCTGGACGGTGCATGTATAATTAGGGTATAGGATGTCACTCTGGCTGCGTCTGACACCTGTATATGATATATCAGCAGGATCACATGCAGTATGTGGCTGTGTGTGCTGGACGGTGCATGTATAATTAGGGTATAGGATGTCACTCTGGCTGCGTCTGACACCTGTATATGATATATCAGCAGGATCACATGCAGTATGTGGCTGTGTGTGCCGGACGGTGCATGTATAATTAGGGTATAGGATGTCACTCTGGCTGCGTCTGACACCTGTATATGTTATATCAGCAGGATCACATGCAGTATGTGGCTGTGTGTGCTGGACGGTGCATGTATAATTAGGGTATAGGATGTCACTATGGCTGCGTCTGACACCTGTATATGTTATATCAGCAGGATCACATGCAGTATGTGGCTGTGTGTGCTGGACGGTGCATGTATAATTAGGGTATAGGATGTCACTCTGGCTGCGTCTGACACCTGTATATGATATATCAGCAGGATCACATGCAGTATGTGGCTGTGTGTGCCGGACGGTGCATGTATAATTAGGGTATAGGATGTCACTCTGGCTGCGTCTGACACCTGTATATGATATATCAGCAGGATCACATGCAGTATGTGGCTGTGTGTGCTGGACGGTGCATGTATAATTAGGGTATAGGATGTCACTCTGGCTGCGTCTGACACCTGTATATGATATATCAGCAGGATCACATACAGTATGTGGCTGTGTGTGCTGGATGGTGCATCTATAATTAGGGTATAGGATGTCACTATGGCTGCGTCTGACACCTGTATATGATATATCAGCAGGATCACATACAGTATGTGGCTGTGTGTGCCGGACGGTGCATGTATAATTAGGGTATAGGGTGTCACTCTGGCTGCGTCTGACACCTGTATATGATATATCAGCAGGATCACATGCAGTATGTGGCTGTGTGTGCTGGACGGTGCATGTATAATTAGGGTATAGGATGTCACTCTGGCTGCGTCTGACACCTGTATATGATATATCAGCAGGATCACATACAGTATGTGGCTGTGTGCAGGACGGTGCATGTATAATTAGGGTATAGGATGTCACTCTGGCTGCGTCTGACACCTGTATATGATATATCAGCAGGATCACATGCAGTATGTGGCTGTGTGTGCTGGACGGTGCATGTATAATTAGGGTATAGGATGTCACTCTTGCTGCGTCTGACACCTGTATTTGTTATATCAGCAGGATAACATGCAGTATGTGGCTGTGTGCTGGACGGTGCATGTATAATTAGGGTATAGGATGTCACTCTGGCTGCGTCTGACACCTGTATATGTTATATCAGCAGGATCACATGCAGTATGTGGCTGTGTGTGCTGGACGGTGCATGTATAATTAGGGTATAGGATGTCACTCTGGCTGCGTCTGACACCTGTATATGTTATATCAGCAGGATCACATGCAGTATGTGTCTGTGTGTGCTGGACGGTGCATCTATAATTAGGGTATAGGATGTCACTCTGGCTGCGTCTGACACCTGTATATGTTATATCAGCAGGATCACATACAGTATGTGGCTGTGTGCTGGACGGTGCATGTATAATTAGGGTATAGGATGTCACTCTAGCTGCGTCTGACACCTGTATATGTTATATCAGCAGGATCACATGCAGTATGTGGCTGTGTGTGCTGGACGGTGCATGTATAATTAGGGTATAGGATGTCACTCTGGCTGCGTCTGACACCTGTATATGATATATCAGCAGGATCACATGCAGTATGTGGCTGTGTGTGCTGGACGGTGCATGTATAATTAGGGTATAGGATGTCACTCTGGCTGCGTCTGACACCTGTATATGATATATCAGCAGGATCACATGCAGTATGTGGCTGTGTGTGCAGGACGGTGCATGTATAATTAGGGTATAGGATGTCACTCTGGCTGCGTCTGACACCTGTATATGATATATCAGCAGGATCACATGCAGTATGTGGCTGTGTGTGCCGGACGGTGCATGTATAATTAGGGTATAGGATGTCACTCTGGCTGCGTCTGACACCTGTATATGATATATCAGCAGGATCACATGCAGTATGTGGCTGTGTGTGCTGGACGGTGCATGTATAATTAGGGTATAGGATGTCACTCTGGCTGCGTCTGACACCTGTATATGATATATCAGCAGGATCACATGCAGTATGTGGCTGTGTGCTGGACGGTGCATGTATAATTAGGGTATAGGATGTCACTCTGGCTGCGTCTGACACCTGTATATGATATATCAGCAGGATCACATGCAGTATGTGACTGTGTGCTGGACGGTGCATGTATAATTAGGGTATAGGATGTCACTCTGGCTGCGTCTGACACCTGTATATGATATATCAGCAGGATCACATGCAGTATGTGGCTGTGTGTGCTGGACGGTGCATGTATAATTAGGGTATAGGATGTCACTCTGGCTGCGTCTGACACCTGTATATGATATATCAGCAGGATCACATGCAGTATGTGGCTGTGTGTGCCGGACGGTGCATGTATAATTAGGGTATAGGATGTCACTCTGGCTGCGTCTGACACCTGTATATGTTATATCAGCAGGATCACATGCAGTATGTGGCTGTGTGTGCTGGACGGTGCATGTATAATTAGGGTATAGGATGTCACTATGGCTGCGTCTGACACCTGTATATGTTATATCAGCAGGATCACATGCAGTATGTGGCTGTGTGTGCTGGACGGTGCATGTATAATTAGGGTATAGGATGTCACTCTGGCTGCGTCTGACACCTGTATATGATATATCAGCAGGATCACATGCAGTATGTGGCTGTGTGTGCTGGACGGTGCATGTATAATTAGGGTATAGGATGTCACTCTGGCTGCGTCTGACACCTGTATATGATATATCAGCAGGATCACATGCAGTATGTGGCTGTGTGTGCCGGACGGTGCATGTATAATTAGGGTATAGGATGTCACTCTGGCTGCGTCTGACACCTGTATATGATATATCAGCAGGATCACATGCAGTATGTGGCTGTGTGTGCTGGACGGTGCATGTATAATTAGGGTATAGGATGTCACTCTGGCTGCGTCTGACACCTGTATATGATATATCAGCAGGATCACATGCAGTATGTGGCTGTGTGCTGGACGGTGCATGTATAATTAGGGTATAGGATGTCACTCTGGCTGCGTCTGACACCTGTATATGATATATCAGCAGGATCACATACAGTATGTGGCTGTGTGTGCTGGACGGTGCATGTATAATTAGGGTATAGGATGTCACTCTGGCTGCGTCTGACACCTGTATATGATATATCAGCAGGATCACATACAGTATGTGGCTATGTGTGCTGGACGGTGCATCTATAATTAGGGTATAGGATGTCACTATGGCTGCGTCTGACACCTGTATATGATATATCAGCAGGATCACATACAGTATGTGGCTGTGTGTGCCGGACGGTGCATGTATAATTAGGGTATAGGATGTCACTCTTGCTGCGTCTGACACCTGTATTTGTTATATCAGCAGGATAACATGCAGTATGTGGCTGTGTGCTGGACGGTGCATGTATAATTAGGGTATAGGATGTCACTCTGGCTGCGTCTGACACCTGTATATGTTATATCAGCAGGATCACATGCAGTATGTGGCTGTGTGTGCTGGACGGTGCATGTATAATTAGGGTATAGGATGTCACTCTGGCTGCGTCTGACACCTGTATATGTTATATCAGCAGGATCACATGCAGTATGTGGCTGTGTGTGCCGGACGGTGCATGTATAATTAGGGTATAGGATGTCACTCTGGCTGCGTCTGACACCTGTATATGATATATCAGCAGGATCACATGCAGTATGTGGCTGTGTGCTGGACGGTGCATGTATAATTAGGGTATAGGATGTCACTCTGGCTGCGTCTGACACCTGTATATGATATATCAGCAGGATCACATACAGTATGTGGCTGTGTGTGCTGGATGGTGCATCTATAATTAGGGTATAGGATGTCACTATGGCTGCGTCTGACACCTGTATATGATATATCAGCAGGATCACATACAGTATGTGGCTGTGTGTGCCGGACGGTGCATGTATAATTAGGGTATAGGATGTCACTCTTGCTGCGTCTGACACCTGTATTTGTTATATCAGCAGGATAACATGCAGTATGTGGCTGTGTATGCTGGACGGTGCATGTATAATTAGGGTATAGGATGTCACTATGGCTGCGTCTGACACCTGTATATGATATATCAGCAGGATCACATGCAGTATGTGGCTGTGTGCTGGACGGTGCATGTATAATTAGGGTATAGGATGTCACTCTAGCTGCGTCTGACACCTGTATATGATATATCAGCAGGATCACATGTAATGGACTGTTCCACATACACACAGAGCCACCGATGGGGGGAGGGGGACTGTGGGGACCGGAGTCCCGGGCCCCGGTAGACAGGGGGGCCCGGGGGCAGTGACGGGCTGGGTCGGGGGCAGTGTAATTTAAGTGATGGATGCCCGTCTGACTGCAGGACCGACACATGCAGAGAATGCCTGCCGCTGTTCAGCAGCTAACTAACAAAGACGGCTGCCCCCACAGCAGGCTACATAAAGATGGCCGCTATTCACCAATGGGAAGCCAGGATTTAATTCCAAGCACCCCAAGAGGCTAGAGAGAAATAGGGGGAGGGGCTTATCGGCAAATGTGTTTTTTTTTTTATAAGAGAGGAGCTGCTGCATGATAAAGGTTTTCGGCAGCCCCTGGACTCCATAAAGAAGATAAAGGTCAGATGATGAAAGAAGTGGGAGGTGAGCTTAGGTTGGAAGTATGTGCAGGGCTAGCAGAACAGAAGTGTAGTGTGTGTATATGTGAGAAGCAAGTGCAAGTCGAGGGGTTATGTGTGTGTATATGTGAGAAGCAAGTGCAAGTCGAGGGGTAATGTGTGTGTATGTGTGAGAAGCAGGTGCAAGTCTAGGGGTAGTGTAGTGTGTGTGAGAAGTGAGTGCAGGGTTAGCGGTAGTGTGTGGGAAGCAGGTACAGGGTTAGTGGTAGTGTGTGTGGGAAGCAGGTACAGGGTTAGCGGTAGTGTGTGGGAAGCAGGTACAGGGTTAGTGGTAGTGTAGTGTGTGGGAAGCAGGTGCAGGGTTAGGTGTAGTGTGTGCATGGAGCAGTTTCATGGTTAGAAGTAGTGTGTGTGAGGTGTGGGGTTAGTGGTAGAGTTGTGTGTTCAGGAAGCGGTGTTAGGTGTAGTGTGTGTGTGGGAAGCAGGTGCAGGGTTAGATGTAGTTAATGCTGCTTTCACACCGCAAAACCTGCTTAGACCAGGTATTTAAAACGGTTATTAAAACTGGTCAGAGCAAGTTTAACCCCTTTCACACCGCATTTAAATACCTGGTCTAAAGCAGGTTTGCGGTGTGAAAGCACTACGGAAAAACGGTACCACGGGCAAAAGTTCATTGCAGCCCCCCCCCCCGACAGCCACCTTTCCCACTACCTGCCCTTACAGCCCCAATACCCTACCCACAGCTGGACCTGGAAGCACAACAGCGTGCCGTTAATGCTGCTGTGTGCGGGTCACGGTGCCGGAGATGGGGGACCAGCAGGACGTGTACTCCGCCTGCAGCGAGGATGTACAGGACGGAGTGAGGAGAATGGCAGCGGTCGCGCTACAGCTGGAGCCCGTGTCTGGGTGCTGTGACCGCAGTGCCGGACTCGCAGAGAGTGAGCCCCTCTGCCTGCGGCCTGAACATTCCCGTGTCCCCCCCTCCTGTCCCGGCTCCTGCCAGCACCTCGGTCCATGAGCGGGATCGGGGCCACCGCCGGCTCCCTCCTCACCTGAGCAGCGGGAGGATGCCAACCCCTCACCCGGAACCACAGGTCTCCTGCAGCAGCAACTCCCACCAGCAGTCCCTGCAGACAGGAGCCTGACCACCGGAGGAAGGGTCTGGCGTTCCTGGATGAGCTGCGGCAGTTCCATGGGAGAACTGGGTGAGTGCTGCAGGGGAAGATGGACCTCACCGTCCTGTGTATGTGTGGAAGGAGATCCCGCACATGCACGGGGGATAGCCGGGGTAGGGGTCCGTGTATATCTAATGACAGCAGTGCTCATTAAATATTCACTGCACTGCTGTCATTAGATGTGCACAGAGTGGACCACTATTGGCTGGGTCTTAAATACCGTTTCAGACCCGATTTTTGTGCAAAAATACCGGGTCTGAAACGGGTAGGACCCTGCATTTTAACCGGTTAGAAAAAACGGCATTTTCTAACCGGTTAAGTGGGACTGGACCTTTCAGACCGCACACATTACCGTTTTAAAACGGTAAAAAAACGGCAATATACCGTTTTAAAAGTGCGGTCTGAAAGGGGCATTAGTGTGTGCATGGAGCAGTTTCATGGTTCGAGGTAGTGTGTGCAGGGTTAGTGGTATAGTGTTAGCAGTTGCATGATTAGAGGTAGTGTTGTGTGTTCAGAAAGCGGGATTAGGTGTAGTGTGTGTGTGTGGTGAATGGGTCCAGGGTGGGGTTGTGCAGTGAGTGTGCCATTAGGAGTAGTGAGTAGTACCTGTAGTACCTGTCCTGTGCCCAGACCATGTCACTGTGTGCAATGCTTGAGAAGAGAACCTAAGAAAGACAGCACTACAGAAAGTGAGTAAGGACAAACTAAGCTGATTGGAAACCTCCAGTTACTTAAGTAGTCATTAGGGGTGTCCAGAGGGTTTCAGACAGCTTTTCTTAAAATATGAAATTTAGATTTATTTGGACTTGCAAAAAAAAACAAAAAACAACTGAGTATAAAAAAAAAATCTTGCATCTGTGGTTGCACCCCACTGGTTCTAAATTATTTTTGCAAACTCACACCCAAGTGCTGTTTAAAAAACCACACCCACAGTACATAAGTCATGTCCCCAACATTACTGTCACCACTATTTTTGCTCTGCATTTTCCGTGAAAAGCTGGGCCACTTGCCAGTGCCTTCCCCCCAGGCTGATACTTGTCAGCCAGCCTCTGCCTGGGGGTCAGCAGTATGCATAGGCGGCAGCGCAGATTCCCCCCGAGCAGTGACCATCCATGGCCGCCCAAACCTCACCCACGCACTTCCTGAGGTCCTGCCTGGCTGCGGCACAGATTCGCTGGAGGAATCTTACAGAGTATTCTGCTGTACCATAGGCCTACTGCCACTGTCTTCCAGGTCAGTACAAGTGTGCTGCTACCTTGGTCTGACAGTGGAACTGTCCGGGCAGCAGCATGATCCTTTCTTTTCTCAGGCAGCAAGGGCCAGCTCCCAACAAAATTGTAGGTTAAAAGCTATCTTAAGTTATATGAGGATTGTAAATTTGTTGTGTGTATGGGGTGTGTGATAGATATAAGGTATATGAGGATGGTGGGGTGAATTACATAAGATATACAAAATGCTGTCCCCTGCACCTCTCCATCCCTGTAATGTGATTTGTGGCCCCTACTGTGCGGTGTGATGTGATTTTTGGCTCCTACTGTACGGCGTGATGTGATTTATGGCTACTACTGTGCGGTTTGATGTGATTTTTGGCTCCTACTGTGCGGCGTGATGTGATTTTTGGCTACTACTGTGCGGCATGATATGATTGTTGGCTCCTACTGTGCGGCGTGATGTGATTTTTGGCTACTACTGTGCGGCGTGATGTGATTGTTGGCTCCTACTGTGCGGCGTGATGTGATTTTTGGCTCCTACTGTGCGGTGTGATGTGATTGTTGGCTCCTACTGTGCGGCGTGATGTGATTTTTGGCTACTACTGTGCGGCGTGATGTGATTGTTGGCTCCTACTGTGCGGCGTGATGTGATTTTTGGCTCCTACTGTGCGGTGTGATGTGATTGTTGGCTCCTACTGTGTGGCGTGATGTGATTTTTGGCTCCTACTGTTCGGCGTGATGTGCTTTTTGGCTCCTACTGTGCGACGTGATGTGATTTATGGCTCATACCGTGCGGCGTGATGTGCTTTTTGGCTCCTACTGTGCGGCGTGTTATGATTGTTGGCTCCTACTGTGCGGCGTGATTTTTGGCTGATACGGAGAGGAATAATGTGAATTCTGGCCTATTCCATGGGAATTTTAGCTCATTCCATGTGGCTTAATCCTTAAAACAGGTTTGAGCGGCTTTCAGCTCAAAGCCGCCCAGTGTGTACGGCCCGGCGATGAACGGTGAGGGCTGCTGCGTGCTCCCGCAACATCGCTGGGAAAGCCCCTCGTCTGCTGGTTATACCAGCAGATGAGCAGCTTTCAGGACGGCTTTGCATAGTGCTGCGCTATACAACGCTGTCCTCCCTCCTCCGTTGGTACCGGCAGGGGGAAAGCTGCTCAGTGTATGTACTGAGCGGGTTTTCCAGCAGCGATGATTCTCATCATCGCTGTCCACACAAGCTGGGCATAGACGCCCAGTGTGTATGGACCTTAAATGTGATTAATGTGAGATTGCTTTTATACTTTTTCCTGTACCCCTTGTGGTTAAATCCGAGCAGATTGCAGGGTCACCGCCTCTCCAAAGGACACGTCCCTTTTCACAAAGTCATACCTCATTTTAACAGGCTTGAGCACCCACCAGTGTAAATCAGCACCTCTGGTGGTATGCATCATCAGTGGTAGCCTTGGAAACCAGCCCAACTCCCAGGATGCCCATGCAGAAGGGACAGCTTGGCAGGTTCTATTCACATTGCTGTCCCACAGCTGAGCTTCTGTGTTTTGCGTTCCTCTGCCAAGCGCAATCTGGAAGCTGTCAGCTGCTCTGGCTAGCGGGCACTTCCTGGTGTCGGCTGCTAGCTGGGAGCAGTGGTGTAGCAGAAGTATGGCGACAAATCCCTGCTGTGGCATGGCAATGTGAATGAAACCTGCTGAGCTGTCCCAAACAGAAGATGTGCCAATCACACAGGACAAAAAATTGGTTGGGAAGTAGGACCCTCTATTGGAATAAGACAATAATATTTGTCTGTATGTCATGAAGGTGTGCTACCATGTGCATCCTGGAGAGTCGGGCTGCCTGTTTGCAGGCAGTGCAGTGGTTGGGGTAGTCATTTACACTTTTATTAAGACATGATTCTGCACAAATTGATACTCACCCCTGTTGTAGCTTCTTCCACATCTGCCCCCCACCATCCACCTATGCTCACTGGGAGAGGGGGGCCCTGACAACACAGAAGTCACATCATGAGCTGTATAAATCATGGGCTGTATATATGTAAATAAGAGACGCCAAAATGGAAAGTTATGTAAACTTTAGTAAATAAACTGTATTTCAAAGAACGCGAGAATAGCATGTTACTGTATCTTACTTGTGATGTACAGATGGGGCAGGTCCCATCCTTGCCGCCAGGCCGCCATGGCGGAGGTTCTGGCGCTCCGATATTCTTCTTGCGCCGGCGTCCGCCAAGGGGCGTGGGTTCACGCCATGCAATACAATCCGCCACCACTGGGTGGCTAATGCTCCATCAAGCTAGAGTCGGAGTGCTATACTGCAATGTGCCAATGGAAACCCGCCATTCGCCGTACGGAGCGCGCTTGCAGTATGAGATGCTCGTGCGTGATGAGCTGCTCATAGGAAATGAGACGGTCGGGCAAATGAGTCGCTCGTGAACATCGAAGCGCGCAAAAGGGCCGTGTACTGTAGTGTCATGATCCTACAGTATACAAGCATTTACCTTCACGTTCACGTAGCCGATGCTGAATATTTTGAACTGTTGGTACTGTGCATAATGTGTATGTCAATCGCCTCCTCCCTTTCCAGGGGAGGAGGGGGTTGACTTGACCTGAAATACAGTACAGTACATTACAGCGCTAATTCTTTAAAGGACCGTCTAAGACGCTGCCGGGACTCGGGTTTCGCCATTGGGGCTGCGGATGCCACAGATTATTTTACCGACCATACACATCACTGTGTTGCGTAGTGTAGTGGGTAGCTGCGCGCGTCTTCATGCAGGAGACCCGTGTTCGATCACGGTGTCAATTTTTTCTTTTTTTTTTCTTTTATTCGAATATTTTGTAGAGTGATATTTCTTAAAGCTAGACCATGAAATGTAACAGTTTTAACAAAACTAGACAAATAAAACAGTTAATGTTTTACAGGTCTCCTCACAGAATCATACTGCAAGTGAAGTAATTAGCTCCACCTGTGGATCATTTATAATGTGTCAGTCAGTAACGAGTACACCTGTGCCCCAGCTACTGTAGGTGTTCATGAAGTGTTGGTACTGTAGAGTAAGAGGACTTGATTTGGCTACAGTACAGTACCATTGCACTACTGTCTCTTCCACGGAGTAATGTGTACTACAGTATACTGTATGCAGCTGAGGTCAACCGCCTCCTCCCCTCCCTCCCCCCTCCCCCCAGGGGAGGAGGGGGGGGTTGAACTGACCTGAAATACATTCCAGGACATTACACTACACCATCTCCTGCAGCGGTAATCCACGAAGGGGCGGGCCGTCTCAGACGCTGGTCTGTCAAGGGCGGGCCGTCTCAGACGCTGCTGGGGCTCGGGTTTCGCCAATGGGCAGCAGACGCCACAGATTATTATATCAGCACTCTACCGACCATAGACATCACTGTGTTGCGTAGTGTAGTGGGTAGCTGCGCGCGTCTTCATGCAGGAGACCCGTGTTCGATCACGGTGTCAATTTTTTCTTTTTTTTTTCTTTTATTCGAATATTTTGTAGAGTGATATTTCTTAAAGCCAAACCATGAAATGTAACAGTTTTAACAAAACTAGACAAATAAAACAGTTAATGTTTTACAGGTCTCCTCACAGAATCATACTGTAAGTGAAGTAATTAGCTCCACCTGTGGATCATTTATAATGTGTCAGTCAGTAACGAGTACACCTGTGCCCCAGCTACTGTAGGTGTTCATGAAGTGTTGGTACTGTAGAGTAAGAGGACTTGATTTGGCTACAGTACAGTACCATTGCACTACTGTCTCTTCCACGGAGTAATGTGTACTACAGTATACTGTATGCAGCTGAGGTCAACCGCCTCCTCCCCTCCCCCCTCCCCCCAGGGGAGGAGGGGGGGGGGGGGTTGAACTGACCTGAAATACATTCCAGGACATTACACTACACCATCTCCTGCAGCAGTAATCCACGAAGGGGCGGGCCGTCTCAGACGCTGGTCTGTTTTAGACGCTGATGGGACGTGGGTTTCGCCACTGGGCTGCGGATGCTACGCTGGCCACGCTACAGTATCTAAAATCAACTCCATGCCAACGTGGACAGTGGGGGTATGAACTATCCACATTGGCATGGAGTTAAGTTACTTTATTTTAGATACAGTAGTTTGGCGAGCGTACCCAACCCGGAAGTACAGTAGCACGGCGCCGTGATGGCGCCGTGAAACTACACAAGAACAAAATAAAGTTTTGGGCTGTGTATACTGCTGTGTAACAATTTGTCCTTTATATAGTGATATAGTGTAAGTCCCTTACGGTCTATGAGTTTAGGGCATGGGTCACCTCTAAATCAGCTCTTTTTGGATCTCGGAGCACATTTCTATTTACAAAACTTATACTTCATTCTGAATAATACTTGGTTTATCCGCTCATACCTATTTAAGGTCAAGTGCTCCTGAAGTCCAGTATCTCAGGTGGGTGGCAGGTCAATGCAAAATAGCTTATCTGGCTGCCCCCTGGGAGAAGACACCTGGATGAAAACTATAAAAGTCCTAGTAGAGGGCAGCAGCCATGCAAAAGAGCTAAAAGGCTGCTGCTCCCCTAGGTGAAGAGAGACTGCTGCTTAATAAAATGATTTTTCAAAACATGTATTGTGTGTATTATTTTAATACGGGGGCTTATAGGTTCCTGCAGGAATTTAAAGTCCTGGCAAGGTGGCATTTGTGGTGCTCCAAATTCCACCATGCTGGGACTAAACTGGTCGTACTCCTGTAATGAACAATATTATTTAAGCTGTAAACCCTGCACCCACCACCCAGGGGTGCCGGGGATAGCCCCGGGCTTCAGCACATGCCTGGGGTACACTGGAGAGGGGAGACCCCTCTATTTGAGGGGGTCCCCACCTCCACAGGAATCCCCGGCATGGGATGACTATCTAGGGTGGCTGAATGCTTTTGTCACAGGACCAATGACGTGTCCCCTGACTGTTGCATGACCTCCCTGGCTAGTGGAGCCTGGTGCTGGTTCCTAATATACAGGGGACCCCTAGTCATTTTGTCCCCCATATTTTGGGAACAAGCACCTGCTCCAAGAGCCCAGTGCTGGTTCCTGAAATATGGGGGACCCCTAGTTGTTTTATCCCTTGTATTTTGGGAACCTGCACCAGCTCAAGAACACAGTATTGGTTTGTAAAACACGGGGGACCCCTAGCTGTGTTGTTGTTGTTTTTCCCCCTTATAGTTTTATAGCATCGCCCATTATTTAAAGTATGACAAGAAGTGACAGGTGAAAAGACAATTGATTGAGGTGATGTATGGGCTCTTTCCAGATATAAAGATGCAGTTTTATAACAGGAAAAATCTGCTGATCACAGACTGATGATGATGATGATGGTACTTAATTACTTTGAAATTGGGGTGATTACGTTCAAAGCTATCAATGGATTCTAAAACACCCAAGAAAACAGGTTTCTGCCCTGTGTGCTACGCCCTGTACGGGTGAGGCTATGAGTTCAATATTGACCGGTTGGTGAAAATGCTGGTGCAATCATTTCTGGTGATGGTTAGAGAATATGCCGGCGGGCTATTGTCAGGTTGTGCTGGTTCATAAGCCATCCCATGTGTTGTAGCCTGTGCTAAGGTATTAATTCAATCAATGTAAAATGTAACCCTGTCGACCAATTGCATGTTGACCATTACGGGTAGACCTACTGACTGTCTATGTAGACACTGTGGGCGAAATGTAATAGGGTGTGATTTTTTAGACATGTGCGATTTTTGGTCAAAAACGGCCGAAATCGCACATTTTCCGAAAATCGCACATTTAATAGGTTGAAAATCGCGGTAAAAAATCGCACTTTTTACCGCGAAATCGCACTTTTAGAAGTGCGATTTTTAGTCACATTTCAATTCGCATCCAGATGTTTTCCCATTATAAAGTATACAACTCGCAAATGTAATAGGGTGCGATTTTTGGTCAATGTTACCAAAAATCGCAAAAAAAATAGACCAGGTTCTGACAGGCGAATTTGACAGAACCATGCACAGATCATTGAGATCTGTGCATGGTTCTGTTAATAAAAATGTGTAAAAGTGTTTTTATAAAAAAAAAAACGGCGTGGGGTCCCCCCTCCTAAGCATAACCAGCCCCGGGCTCATTGAGCCGGACCTGGTTCCAAAAATACGGGGGGACAAAAAGCATAGGGTCCCCCGTATTTCTGAAACCAGCCCCGGACTCTTGGACCGGTCCTGGTTCCAAAAATACGGGGGATAAAAAATCTGGGGGTCCCCCGTATTTTGAAACCAGCACCGGGCTCCAACAGCCCGCGGTGTCATGCCACAGCCGGGGGACACTTTTTATACAAGGTCCCCCGGCCAAAACATGAGCACCGTGGCTGGTCAGCCTTGGACGGGGTACCTGGAGGAGTGGGGACCCCCCCAATAAAGGGGTCCCCCCCCCCCAGGCTTCACCAGTCCAGGGCTGAAGCCCGGGGCTGTCACCGGCGTCCGTGGCCAGTGGACGCCGGCCTGATAGGGTTAAATCCATCATACATATCATTACATTGCTTTTTACCGGCGAACTACAAGTGCCAGCAGACCTCCCCCGCATGCTGGGACTTGGAGAACCACAAGTCCCAGCATGCAGAGCATTAATGGGCCCGCTGGGACTTGTAGTCCACCTGTAAAAAGAATGTTTATAAAAAACACACACACAGAGAAGTACAAGTTTATTACACACACACACCTCAATTTTACACCAGCATACTTACCATTCCTGGATCCAGCGCTGGTCTGGCTGCTTCACAGCCGGCTCCCCCCGCACTGACAGGCAGCGGGGAGAACCGGCTTTCTCCGTTGCCTGTCACCGGCTTTCTCCATAGCTTCTGTAGCTCTGTCCGAGTGCTACAGAGGCTGAGAGCGCGATTGGCTGAGCTACAGTATGCGTCTCCATGGAGACGCATAGCTCAGCCAATCAGGACTGAGCTATGCGTCTCCATGGAGACGCATACTGTAGCTCAGCCAATCACGCTCTCAGCCTCTGTAGCACTGGGACAGCGCTACAGAAGCTACGGAGAAAGCCGGTGACAGGCAACGGAGAAAGCCGGTTCTCCCCGCTGCCTGTCAGTGCGGGGGGAGCCGGCTGTGAAGCAGCCAGACCAGCGCTGGATCCAGGAATGGTAAGTATGCTGGTGTAAAATTGAGGTGTGTGTGTGTAATAAACTTGTACTTCTCTGTGTGTGTGTTTTTTATAAACATTCTTTTTACAGGTGGACTACAAGTCCCAGCGGGCCCATTAATGCTCTGCATGCTGGGACTTGTGGTTCTCCAAGTCCCAGCATGCGGGGGAGGTCTGCTGGCACTTGTAGTTCGCCGGTAAAAAGCAATGTAATGATATGTATGATGGATTTAACCCTATCAGGCCGGCGTCCACTGGCCACGGACGCCGGTGACAGCCCCGGGCTTCAGCCCTGGACTGGTGAAGCCTGGGGGGGGGGGACCCCTTTATTGGGGGGGTCCCCACTCCTCCAGGTACCCCGTCCAAGGCTGACCAGCCACGGTGCTCATGTTTTGGCCGGGGGACCTTGTATAAAAAGTGTCCCCCGGCTGTGGCATGACACCGCGGGCTGTTGGAGCCCGGTGCTGGTTTCAAAATACGGGGGACCCCCAGATTTTTTGTCCCCCGTATTTTTGGAACCAGGACCGGTCCAAGAGTCCGGGGCTGGTTTCAGAAATACGGGGGACCCCTATGCTTTTTGTCCCCCCGTATTTTTGGAACCAGGTCCGGCTCAATGAGCCCGGGGCTGGTTATGCTTAGGAGGGGGGACCCCACGCCGTTTTTTTTTTAACTTTTTTTTTTTTTGCACAAAATCGCATTTATAAAAATGCGCACATTTTCATGACTGAAAATGCGCACATTTTCATGACTAAAAATCGCGGCAAATCGCGGCAAATCGCATTTTTTCCCGCTAATTCGCATCTCATTACATATGCGAATTCGCGGCAAAAAATGCGATTTTTAAAGGTGCGATTTGGTGCGATTTTTTTTTAGTCTAAAAATCGCACCCTATTACATTTCGCCCTGTAGCTCTATCATCCGAAACCAAAATCACCAGTCTCCAGAATAGTGAACTAAAAGTTAAACAAAACGCAAGAAAAATATTTTTGTAGACCACAATGAAGCCGACTGAATCCTGCCGTCACACCTGCTGGCTAGGCTGCGTATCTCCTGAGCCTAGCCTAGGTTAACGCCTCCCCGCTGAACAAATGACCCCCCCTGCTGGCTGAATCCCCTCACTGCATATCAGCTTGCAAGCGCCCACACAGAGAATGCTTGCTCACCATCTAATGATTTTTCCTCTATTTGCAGCCGAACGTAAGCCCAGGACTTTTCAGCTGCACGGTCTTCTGCAAATTGGGGGAGGGTGCAGGCATTATGTGATGTCAGCTTACCGCCCGAGCAGGTAGGGCAACACCTGCATTCCCAGCTTTTTAATGGGTGCGCTCATCTTTTTTGTGTGTGCACCCATGTAATGTTGAGCGCCTGCCTAGGAGCACCCCCTGCCCATCACTTACTTTGCGAGTGCCCCAATGTGTGTATGCAGCACTATTATTATTATTGCCATTTTATGTACAGTAAGCAGCACTATTACTCTGGCACTATGGGGGTTATTCTGGTTGGTGCGGGCCGACCGTGTTTGCACGGTCCTGAGGTTTTTCTTCTTCTGCACATGCGTATCATTCGCTATGCACATGTGCGGCGTCAGCAAACCGCTGATGAACGGACTGTCCCGAGTGAAAAATCCTATCCGCAATCACATGGTGACAGTGGGCGTGTGATGTGAGCATTTTTAGGGGAGAGGCTAGAAAACTGGGCGTATACCTCGGCGTACACGGGGGTGTGCACTCAAACTGCACAGAGGGACAACCGCCTCGCTCGGCGAGCGCAACGTGCATTTTGGGGCAAAAACAGTCGGACGCCAAAGAGTACTCAATACCACGCTTAGAGTTTCCACCTGAGTGCAGACGCCCTGGTCTGCTAATTAACGCCAATTACAAGTAAATTGCATACACCTGATTGCTATATTAAGCAATGCTAGAGGCTATTAAGTGAAATGCCTCATTTCAGTACCTGCAAGCCAGACACAGCCCAGAAATACAGAGGAAGGTTCTCTTTCTACAATTCTCACCATGTAAAGGTTGGTTTATTTTTATGTAGTATTAATCCAAATACACGCTTCAATATGTCCAAGTAGTTATTTTTTAACCATCTACACCCTTAGTGAAAGTGTGTTTTACTAATTTAGTCTAATTTATTTTTTAAATACATCTATCACATCTAACACCATGGGCAGTATTCAATGAGGCTGTTTCGACATGTTTTATGGCGATTTTGTGCTATTTTCGTGCTGTAAGGCGATTTTTTTACTAAAACGGTGAATCACCCTATTCAATGACCACATGGCGAATACATTTGAAGGTTTTTTTCGCCATGATTCACCGAGTAGCAATCGCTATCTTTTTATGGTGAAGTGGAATGTGAACTTTTAAAATAAAGTGTTTTGTTTTTTACATTTGGTGTCAAAAAATCAGGAATTTTATTCTGAGGAGGGGCATGCTATTTTTATTCATGTGCTGTAACACATGAATATATATTTAATTAAAAAAAAAAAATATATATATATATTTTTTTTTACACAGAGCAGCCAGCAGGGGGCCGGGAGCCGAGCCGCTCATTAGATATTCATATATTCACTGCACCCGATCATTACATATGCATGATCGGGTGTAGTGAATACCCGGTCCCCTGTTTGCTATCCCGGGGGGCAGCCTATGCTGCCTGGCTCCCAGGGAGTCTACCTTTCCCCCACAAACCTTCCTGCCAGTCGACCTAGTGGGGTCGACCTAATGACTGTAGACCTAAGTTCATTCTGACAGATGTACCGATTCCTTCTCTCCAGCGTCTCACATACACATGTACAACTACAGCACAGATAATGGTCCCAGATATCCCAGTGACCATTGTTATCAGCCCCATGGACAGTGTCAGAGCTGACAGCATTCTCTGTAGGGATCTGATTGTTCTCTGGATCCTCTGTAGCAATGATTACTCTGCGGATGAGCAGCCTGTAGCAGAATGATGAGACGGAGACAGGAGACTGATATAGATCTGGGGATGAGATGCAAATATGTCCTGTGCCTGTATCACATGCAGTATGTGGCTGTGTGCTGGACGGTGCATGTATAATTAGGGTATAGGATGTCACTCTGGCTGCGTCTGACACCTGTAGATGATATATCAGCAGGATCACATGCAGTATGTGGCTGTGTGTGCTGGACGCTGCATGTATAATTAGGGTATAGTATGTCGCTCTGGCTGCGTCTGACACCTGTATATGTTATATCAGCAGGATCATATGTAATGCGCTGTTCCACATGTACAGGAGTCACGTCATGGGATGCATACATGTAAATAAGAGAGGCCAAAATGGAAAGTTATGTAAACTTTAGTAAATACACCACGAGAATAGCATGTTACTGTATCTTACTTGTGATGTACAATACTGCTGTGTAACAATTTGTCCTTTATATAGTGATAGTTGTATATTCACTGCACTCATCTATCCTCCCTAGGGTGATTGGATCAATGCACATTGCAGCATGGTGAAGTGATGCACAACGTGGTTTAGTGTGGCTTATGGCGTTGCCGATGAGTTTAATGCTTATATTCATTCACCAGATGTCAATTTTGATAATAACCATTGGGCATGCGTGAAATCAACATTGAAATACATTAGTCCAAGAACTGCTTTACCGTATGATAAATGCAGTGTACAGGTGTGGCGGCAGACACAGTGATAATATGTTTTACACAAGAGCACTGGGCTACAGGATCGCTGAATACAGATCATGTACAGTAACTAGAAATCATACAGTACCGCACCGTCTTCCACATAGATGCAAGGACGCAGATTACTTTAAATTAGTAAATCACTCATTCACTCTCATTTCACCTGTTCTATTTGCTCTTGTACAGTTTATTATATCACCAAGATGCATTAGATGCTAAACTGCCTGCTCAAAAAGTGGTAAAAGAAAACTATTTTTTTGCAGAGCAGATGCTTGCAAAGCAGTTCACAGAGTGAGCTCAGCTGCATCAGGTGTGAATGAGCTGACAGGTCTATGGTACAGTAGCCATTGTAGCCAAACAGTGTAACATTATTTGTTATGCAGATAAAGTCACAATTAGATACACTTCTCTGAATACTATAAGGGTGTTGCTGCCGCATCTCTTCCCTGCACCTCAGCAGTAAGTGTCTCCCTGCTGGTGGTTTTTGTAGCCCAGCTGAAGGTCTGTGTCTCCGGGCAGTGTGGTGGAGCCACAAAGGCCAAGTGATGCGCTGAAGGAGTAACTCCACAGGGTGCAAGTGGAGTCTGAGCTGATCTGCGCTTGTGGGATTGATGCCATTCATTTGGTGGTGCCGGGGTCGGTAATCAAATGCTTTTCGATCAGCAGGAGCTTTCTCAAATAGTGATGTCATCCTGGGCTATTCACCCTTATTTACCTGGCACCATATTCCTTTAGCAATTCTGTTATCACTACTCAATCAGTCGCTGGTTAGAACCTCCAGTTTTAACTCTTTCATATGCATCCAAAATATAAACCTTCATTTGTGGATATGGATACATTTTATATATATATATATATATATATATATATATATATATATATATATATATATATATATATATATATACACAACTATATAGATATATAAAAGTTAATAAATACGCAAGTAGACAAATGATTTCCCATAAGGAGAGTCAAGTGTATTCACAGCTTCCGCCTAATGTTTAAGAACTAGATTTAGTCATTTTCGAAAGGAAAGTGGAACAGTATCAAAAAGTCCTTTCACAAGCTATCACTTTGTTCCACTCAAACAGAGAGTGTATTATATCTTCTCATGTCTTTTAGATGGGAGGCTAGGAAGTGGGCTAACCTGTTAATAGAGTCTGATTATCCTGTTCTGCAAGATGTAGGGCAGACATAGACAAAAGCAATAGATCTCAGGGAATCTGCTGGTACAAATGAACAAAAATACACTTGAACTCACTTATGAGGTCTCAGAATGCCACCTCCCAGTAAGGCAGCGAGGCCCTGATGTCATGACAGGGCAACACGGACGGTGTAATGGTTAGCATTACTGCCTCACAGCACTGAGGTCATGGGTTCTATTCCCGCCATGTGTTATATAAATGGCCATTCCAACCATGTGTTATATATGGGGCAGTACGGACGGTGTAATGGTTAGCATTACTGTCTCACAGCGCTGAGGTCATGGGTTCGATCCCCACCATGGGTATACGGGGCAGCACGGATGGTGTAATGGTTAGCATTACTGCCTCACAGCACTTCTATTCCCACTATGTGTTAGATATACAGGCAGTATGGATGGTGTAATGGTAAGCATTACTGCCTCACAGAGCTAAGGTCATAGGTTCTATTCACACCATGTGTTATATAAATGGCCATTCCCACCATGTGTTATATATACTTGGCAGTACAGACGGTGTAATGGTTACATTACTGCCTCACATCACTAAGGTCATGGGTTCTATCCCCACCATGTGTTATATATACGGGGCAGTACGGACTGCCTCACAGCTTTGAGGTCATGGGTTCTATCCCCACCATGTGTTATATATATGGGGCAGTACGGACGGTGTAATGGTTAGCATTACTGCCTCACAACACTGAGGTCATGGGTTCTATTCCCACCATGTGTTATATATACGGGGCAGTACGGATGGTGTAATGGTTAGCATTACTGCCTATTATCGCTGAGGTCATAGGTCCGTTCCCCACCATGTGTTATATATACGGGGCAGTACGGACGGTGCAATGGTTAGCATTACTGCCTCACAGCACTGAGGTCATGGGTTCTATCCCCACCATGTGTTATATATATATGGGGCAGTACGGACGGTGTAATGGTTAGCATTACTGCCTCACATCGCTGAGGTCATAGGTTCGTTCCCCACCATGTGTTATATATACAGGGCAGTACGGATGGTGTAATGGTTAGCATTACTGCCTCACATCGCTGAGGTCATAGGTTCGTTCCCCACCATGGCCCTAACTGTGTGGAGTTGTATATTCTCCCCGTGTTTGCGTGGGTTTCCTCTGTGTACTCAGGTTTTCACAATCTAAAATATACTGGTTGGTCAATTGGCTTCCTCAAAATTTAACCCTAGAATATTTGCGTGTGTGTGTGTACGTGTGGTAGGGAATATAGATTTTTAGGAGAAAGAAGGGAAAGACTCTCTTTTTGTCGGGGCACTCTTATCATGAAAAAAAATTTTAACGGTTCAAAAAGGTATTTATAAGTATGGCAGGAGGGAGACACAACAGGGCCCCAAAACACTGAGCAATTATTGAAGTAATTAGCGCAACATTTACTTTGCATAGGTGTATGAAAAGGTTTAAAAGAATTTTCTTTAATAGTATATTGTTAAAACTAAGCACTAAACACAGACAAACAATGACATAACCAAAAAGGATACATTTAACATAAAACACTTAATGAGCTTGTTGGCAATGGCACTCTCATCAATGGGACCTATAGAAAAACGTTTCCCCTGGGAGAAACACTCCCCTAAAAGGGCAGTGATTATATTCTTACTGGGATCTCAGTCCTTGATTTGAATGCCTTCCAAATTCAGCTCTGGTATTTACAGTTTTAGGGTAGGGATCAGTTTAGTCACAGAAAGAAGAAAAATACATAATTATATGGCTCCTTGGAGCTGAGGTGACAGAATAATTGAGTCTGTCCAGCCACAAGAGGCTTTGCTTACTCTGGGTGTCCAAAGTGATGACACACTGTTCAAATACAGGCTGCCTGTGTCGATTCTGTCATGACACCGCTACCGGTCATATAAAGAAACTGTCTTTTGTGGATAACTGCTGTGTCCAAGTCCCTATTGTTTGTCAATCTATATATATCTCTATGATTGACAAACAATAGGGACTTGGACACAGCAGTTATCCACAAAAGACAGTTTCTTTATATGACCGGTAGCGGTGTCATGACAGAATCGACACAGGCAGCCTGTATTTGAACAGTGTGTCGTCACTTTGGACACCCAGAGTAAGCAAAGCCTCTTGTGGCTGGACAGACTCAATTATTCTGTCACCTCAGCTCCAAGGAGCCATATAATTATGTATTTTTCTTCTTTCTGTGACTAAACTGATCCCTACCCTAAAACTGTAAATACCAGAGCTGAATTTGGAAGGCATTCAAATCAAGGACTGAGATCCCAGTACGAATATAATCACTGCCCTTTTAGGGGAGTGTTTCTCCCAGGGGAAACGTTTTTCTATAGGTCCCATTGATGTGAGTGCCATTGCCAACAAGCTCATTAAGTGTTTTATGTTAAATGTATCCTTTTTGGTTATGTCATTGTTTGTCTGTGTTTAGTGCTTAGTTTTAACAATATACTACTAAAGAAATTCTTTTAAACCTTTTCATACACCTATGCAAAGTAAATGTTGCGCTAATTACTTCAATAATTGCTCAGTGTTTTGGGGCCCTGTTGTGTCTCCCTCCTGCCATACTTATAAATACCTTTTTGAACTGTTAAAAAAAATTGTCATGATAAGAGTGCCCCGACAAAAAGAGAGTCTTTCCCTTCTTTCTCCTAAAATACTTTCCATACTCTCTAGGGAGCACCTCCACAACCTCTATTTAGTGAAAGGACGCTAGAACCACTAGCCCAGTAAATTCATCTTAGTACTGTGGATACTGTATACCTCTCTCTGTTACTCACAATATACATCAACCTGTGCACTGGTCCACTCCCATACATCCCTTTCCCCTCAAAAGTAAGGGAATATAGATTGTAAGCTCCACTGGGGCAGGGACTAATGTGAATGTTCAACTTTTCTCGGTACAGCTCTGCAGAATATGTGTGTGCTATATAAGAAACCATTTATAAAATAAATAATTGACATTAGCATAGTGCTGTGAAGAGCTCTCTACAGATGCTATATATTAGTCTACCCCCACATCCACAGACTGTAATGCCAGGCTTACCGCTCTGTGCCAGCAAATAGGCTTCTCACAGCACCAAGTACACCTGTTGGGTGATGGTTCTGGATTAAGCCTCCTCCTGCTGCGTTAGTATGTAACCCTAAGTATGCGGTTCTATGTTTTTTTTTTTCCTGGATATCAGCTGTGACTGATCAATAGGTCCAATAAGAATAAATTCTCTTCCGCAGAAGGAATAATTTGATGTCTTGTTACTCAAGATCTAAAAATTTACTTAACATTCTTGTTAAGACAGATATTACCGGTAAAGGTAAAATACCTACTAAGAATTTTTTATCTGTAAAAAAACCAGGCTGTTTCAGGTGTGGATGCACCACTTGTAAATTTATGATTCAAGGTGATGTGTTCAATCATCCACATAGTGGGACTAAACTGTATATTAAACATCACCTCACCTGTGAGAGTACACATGTGGTGTATCAAATTATCTGCCCCTGCAGTTTATCCTATGTGGGGAAGACACAGAGGAAGTTCAAGGAGAGGATGGCGGGTCACCGTTCATCTATTAGGGCGGCCATTGAGAATGGCAGGAGCGAGCAGCCGGTGGCCCGCCACTTCCTTGAACATAAGCACAGCCTCTCTAGCCTTAAGTACCGCATGATAGATCATGTTCCTCCCCTTACCCGAGGTGGCGACCGTGGAGCCATCCTCCTTAGAAAAGAAGCAGGGTGGATCCATAAATTACAATGTATCCATCCCAGAGGTTTGAATGAGACCTTACCGTTATCATGTCTTATTAATAGATAAACTTTATGCGATTTGGTATTGTTTAGTATTTAAGCTTTAACAATATTAAAGTAATTGCTTTATTGAGCTTTCATGTTTAACAGGATACCTTGTATTTTTCTCTTTTTAGATGTATTGTTATATGTCACTAGCGGCTTTCCATGGTGATGGGTAAACAGTGCAGGAACGTCCTGACGCCGGCTGGCGATTCTGGACGTCAGCTGAAGGCGCGCTGTGATGACGCGGGTCACACAGGGTTCGGGACCGGACATGCCTTCATCTGGGCGGCAACACTGCAGGGTGATGGGATATAAGGTAAGCTTTTTGATATGTTTATTGTTATTTCTCCTGACGAAAATCGTGACTGATTGAAACGATGAGAACATCTTGCTGTCTCCGTGTCACTTCTTTAAAGAGCTACGAGTGCCGCTTCATCTACAATTTTATATATATATATATATATATATATATATATATATATATATATATATATATATATATATATATATATATATATATAACTAGAAAGAAAATAAAGCCACAACGTTTTTGATGTATAATTGTTATTATTCCTTGCCCTCTATCATGCAACCACCGGACTCCTTAGTGTTTACCATATGGGCACCGCCGACAAACATAATTGGCAAATATGGTTTGTGTCTGGGTTTTTGACATATCAGAGTGGGGTTTGGTCCAAAGAGTCAGTCAGTGCTTTAAACCCGTAACAGAGGGAAGGAACGTATTTATGAAAAGCTTTTACATATTTTGGGTTCATCTATTTGGAGAACGAGCATCGTTAGCTTATATTCCAAAGTGAGTTTTAGCAAGTTGGGGGTCTATGACGTAACGCGTTTGCCCGTTGTCTTCTACCCGCAATTTTGCTGGGTACAACAGTGTGAATTTGACATTTTGGTCATGAAGCCAGCGACATACCTCAGTGAATTTGTGTGTCTTTTGTGTGACTGTTACGGAGAAGTCTTGAAATATCAAGACTTTGAAACCATTAACCTCTAGTAATGATTTTTTTTCCAATAAGCTGTGAGGATTCTATCCTTCATCCTGTAATATAAGAATTTGGCAATAACAGGCCTAGATCTAGCATTTACATCCGTGTCTGGGACAATTCTGTGGGCTCGTTCTACATAAGGTAGTAGGGAGGAGTCTGAGATTTGTAGAATCCCAGGGATGGTGACAGTGATTAGTTCTACCCAGTGGTGTAACAATTGCACCGCAGCCCCCGCAGTAGTGGGGAGGCGTTGTGTAAGTGAGGGCGCTGGGGGGCTGCAGGGCTATTGTACAGCTTTACCTGTATTTGCTACTGTAGTCCCGGCTCCCCTTCTGCTTCATTCTGATGTTATGGAGATGGGCTATCATAAAATGTCTGCCCCATATAGCAGACTGTTCTCTGAAACTGTCTGCTGTATGGGGGCAGACTTTTTGTGATGGCCCATTTTTCATAGCATCAGAATGAAGCCAGGAGGGGAGCCGGAACCACCGCTGCGAATACAGGTAAATCTGCGGGGGATGGGGGGAAGTTTGGGGCATGGGCGGCCAGGGTGGTGGGGCATTGCTTTATTATAAATGGGGGGGTGCCCGAATTATAAATACGCCGCTGGTTCTACCAGACTATGACCTGTGACTTGTTCAGGTATCCCTATGAACCGCAAATTATTTCTTCTTTTGCAATTTTTAAGATCATCAATCTTGGCTAATAGGGAGTAGATTGATTCAGTGTGGGAGTTCATATTTCTTTGTAGGTCCTGCGACTGATCTTCCACGTCACTAACTCTGGTCTCTAATGAGTTAAGCCTAGAAGTGTTAGCATCAATTTTATCCATAGCGGCATCAAGTGAAGATTGGAGTACTTCCAGTTTTTTTTCTAATTGTGGCATAAGGATTTTTGAGATCTCATGGGCCATTTCCACGACTGTATGTGGGTTTTGGACAGTAAAAGCTAGCACTGAGGAGCCCTGCCCTCATCTTCCATCAGCTCACTATGTGTCGGGATGGGGGGAGATGTTTTCCTGCAAGGTTGTTTTTCCCCATTTTGTCAGGTTTAGGACTTGATCAAGATCTGAGTGGGGTTACCTTGTGGAGATATGTGTCCATAGCCCGAAGGGCTTTTCAGGTATTAATGGCCCTTTTATAATATCAGTTGCTTTCAATCAATATTGATATACAGGAGGAAGGTATTAAACGAGAGCAGATAAAAAAAATATATTCTTGACAGTAAGGGAGTGGTGGCCCCAGACCACTAGCGGAGTGCACTACATTTTACATATCAAAGCAATGGAGTGCAATTTAACAGTATGAACTAAAAAAAATAAGGCTTGGAGAAAATGTTACGTAATATAGCTTACTGCGGTAATTTCTCTTAAGGCTAAGTTAGCCTCTGTCTCCTGTGGTATATATAGATGCACTACTGAGAATCCCCTCTAGAGGGAAGTGGGACAGAGAATATATATATATATATATATATATATATATATATATATATATATATATATATATATATATATATATATATATATATATATATATATATATATATACGTAGTTAGATATAACACATAGAGTACAGTATAAGAAAAAGTAACCTGTAGATTCCCTGGAGGGCGTGAGAGAGCTCCACCAAGTCACAGATCTAACTGAAGTGGGTCAGTAGCTTCCATGAATGTGAAGGGATTTATAATGCTGTCCTGGTGTCACCAGTAGATACATGGTGCTTTGTGGTTACCCCCTTCAAATAGGATACAGACCAAATACAGTGAATCCACCAGTGACCCCCCCTGGATCACCAGCCCCATCCCCAGCTGATCACCACAGGTATGGGTGGGATTAATGAGGCAGCAGACCCTGCACTGTTCGTGGTTCTGGGACAGGTTTCAGCTGGGTCTCTTCCTGTGTCACCTCAGATGCAAGTCCTGTGTTGTAAATTGGTGGCAATATGGTAGTCCAGTACCAGGGGATCGTACTGATTTCCAGTCAAGTGCGTGCTTGAATGGCCTCCGGTAAAGGGGTGCAGAGGTTGAGTCTCTTAGGAATAGGGGCCAGCTTAGGTAGGTTCCCAAATGATGGTGTTACCCTTTATATGTCTTAGTAGTGGGAGCTATGACCCTAAAATCTATAACTGCCGCATCAGCGAGGGGGCGATGGTGTGTTATGGATCACTTTAATGGGCCTTCGGTATCTCCCACCCTTCCACTCTCAGGAGTCTAGGCTCCCTCCACTTCAGTGTCTAGAAGTAGGGTAATCCACAGTTGTAGCAAGGGGACAGCGAGCATCCACCACACTCCAGGCCAGGTAGGGGTAATGGGTGGGTCTCACCTTGTTGGGCAATAGCTGCACCACTTGTTCCGGCATCCACGTAGCCTCTGCCGTGTCAGTTGGGGCCAGGCTCTTGGTCACTCAGCCCCTGCGATCCATGCCATCTGCCCGCTGTATAGCAGCGCAGCCGCCTCCCGCTCTCCCTCTGCCCTCACCAAGATATCTGCCAGCGGTCCCCTTGGGGAACTCGTATTTAGCTGATCCGGCCTGGTCCACAGCCCAGTAGCAGTCAGTGGAGCTCCTGAGATACACGTCTGGCTTAGTGGCTTGTGTCCTTAGTGTTGTGTTCGGGTCTCCCCTCTCCGCCCGGCTGTGATGCAGGTGGCGCTGGATGAACCGGAGCCTCTCCTCCCCGCTCCCAATCCTTGTGTGGCAGTCTCTCTCCGGCTGCTAGTCACAGCAGCTGCACCGCCAATCTGTGTCTCCCCTCCGCCTCCTCCATGATGGCCTTCAAAGCTCCACCACCAGAGTCCCGTTGAGCCGCCACAGATCTCCCAGCCAGCCAAAGGGGCCGCGTCCCAAGCACCCTCAGTGCGGTGAGTAGGCAGTATGCCACAGTAGGAAGGGACAGATAGCAGGGGGGAGCCATTGAGCCGGCAGCCACAGCGTGAGCCGCTATGTCCCGTTGTGCTTCTTCTTGGGGTGAGGTTCCTGCGCCGCCCCGCTGGAGGGGTCACAACCTGCAGGAAAGGGGTAAACCCTAACCCCGGTTCCGCAACTCGCCTCTGGCTGGGGGTTTGTAGGCAGGGGGGATTAGGTACCTTTAGCAAGGGGGTCTACATGGTCTGTACTCCCTCGTGGTGCCTTGTGCATGGTTTTGCACCCAAGACCGGGCGGTCATGCAAGCCTCCACTATTAAGGCCAGATTGGTAGAATAGGGTTTCAGCTCCAACCTGATATGATTTCTATCATATTTATTGTGTACCTTGTGTTGGTTGAAGGAATGTTACAACCTCTGATAGCCTTGGCCCAAAGTCACTTGAAGGCTTCCCAAGCCACACAGAGGTTCTGGAATGCCTACACCACAGCGGAATGCCCACTTAGGGTGTGGCAGAAGGTGCTGGTGCTCATTTCTGTGAGTCCAGCTATACTCCCAGCTGCAGCGGAGGATCCCTGCCAGAAGTCCAATGCACAGCTGGAGTGGGCTGTGTCCTTGCCAGAAAGGATGACACAAGGGGACACATATTCCACTATATCAGTGTGCCTACAGACTACCGGGGTAGGGACAGCTGTTTGCCCGCAGCTTGCTGTCTCCTGGGGGAGGAGCAGGAACCAGGTTGCTTGTCTGCCCTAGCCGCGGCAGGGAGACGAGGAAAAATGTACCTAGCTGCCCACCAGGAAAACCCAGGTCACGTAACACCCCCGAGACAGTCAGCCTGCCGGGACACATGGGGGGTATTACAGGTAACCAGGTGGGAGGTGGGTGAGATGCGGAGCCTAGAGGTGATACTAGAATCCTGGAGTTCATGGGCCCTGCTCATAGCGCTGGTCATACCATGGGGACTGTGGCAGTTCTTCTCGTAAGAGAGATGACAGCTACCCATCCATGCCAGGTCCTGCCACGGTTCAAAGCACAGCCTAGAGACTGCAGCTTTTTGTGCCAGCTGCTCTCTGGCTGATTTTAAAAGGGGGAGGTGTCATGATTAAGCTCTATTCTGACGCCGGAATGGGCCCCAACTGTACATACAATGTTATTGATAAGTGACCTCCATTTACCCTGGATGGTTAGGAAGAAATGGTGGGTGAAACATGAAAGCAGCTGGGGTCCGTTTCCTTTGAAGTCCATACACTCTGTTTATAATAATGTTTCTGATGTTGTGATGCTATCTCCTCAGCATAGCATCAATGGAAGTAATTTCCCCTAGGACCCAGACCAAGATCTAATCTGGCTGGTGTGTCTCAAAATAGTTTGTTGACTCTAACCCCAGGGGGTTGCTGTATAAAAAAGTGTCAAAGCTTTGGTTTTTGATGGCTAATTGCTCAGCTTCAAAAGGAAAGTAAATTTGCCAGCCCATGCGTATCTCACCAGGAGACCCCATGTGACAGTGAAGATTCCAAGAGGTGGGGCTGTGTAAATGTGTGGGGGTTTGCAGATTTTAAAAGTATATGGCACACAAGAAAAATTGTAATTATCTTGGATCGAGACAGGACAAGGACTTTGTCTCCTATAATGATCCTGATGAAAAATCGGTGAGGTTCCACTCCGTCCCACTATCCCAAACTGCGTGTACTTGGATCAGTAGGTTTTTTGTTCCCTGTTTATTTTCTTTGAGAATGTTCTTTTCTGTGACTTTAAACTTTTAACAATATCTTGTAACCTATGTTTTCTGTAATATACTGTAAGCCTTATAGTGTTTTCACTTACATTTAAAATTATAATTGACTTTTGGGGCGAAATGTAATAGGGTGCGATTTTTAGACATGTGCGATTTTTGGTCAAAAACGGCCGAAATCGCACATTTTCCGAAAATCGCACATTTAATAGGTTGAAAATCGCGGTAAAAAATCGCACTTTTTTACCGCGAAATCGCACTTTTAGAAGTGCGATTTTTAGTCACATTTCAAATCGCATCCAGATGTTTTCCCATTATAAAGTATACAACTCGCAAATGTAATAGGGTGAGATTTTTGGTAAATGTTACCAAAAATCGCAAAAAAAATAGACCAGGTTCTGACAGGCGAATTTGACAGAACCATGCACAGATCATTGAGATCTGTGCATGGTCCTGTTAATAAAAATGTGTAAAAGTGTTTTTATAAAAAAAAAAACGGCGTGGGGTCCCCCCTCCTAAGCATAACCAGCCCCGGGCTCATTGAGCTGGACCTGGTTCCAAAAATACGGGGGACAAAAAGCATAGGGTCCCCCGTATTTTGAAACCAGCACCGGGCTCCAACAGCCCGCGGTGTCATGCCACAGCCGGGGGACACTTTTTATACAAGGTCCCCCGGCCAAAACATGAGCACCGTGGCTGGTCAGCCTTGGACGGGGTACCTGGAGGAGTGGGGACCCCCCCAATAAAGGGGTCCCCCCCCCAGGCTTCACCCGTCCAGGGCTGAAGCCCGGGGCTGTCACCGGCGTCAGCCAATCAGGACTGAGCTATGCGTCTCCATGGAGACGTATCGGCCAATCGCGCTCTCAGCCTCTGTAGCGCTGGAACAGCGCTACAGAAGCTGTTAGAGGCAACGGAGAAAGCCGGTTCTCCCCGCTGCCTGTCAGTTCGGGGGGAGCCGTCTGTGAAGCAGCCAGACCAGCGCTGGATCCAGGAATGGTAAGTAACGCTGGTGTAAAAGTAAGGTGTGTGTGTGTAATAAACTTTTACTTCTCTGTGTGTGTGTTTTTTATAAACATTCTTTTTACAGGTGGACTACAAGTCCCAGCGGGCCCATTAATGCCCCGCATGCTGGGACTTGTGGTTCTCCAAGTCCCAGCATGCGGGGGAGGTCTGCTGGCACTTGTAGTTCTCCGGTATAAAGCAATGTAACGTATGATCGATTTAACCCTATCAGGTCGGCGTCCACTGGCCACGGACGCCGGTGACAGCCCTGGGCTTCAGCCCTGGACGGGTGAAGCCTGGGGGGGGGGACCCCTTTATTGTGGGGGTCCCCACTCCTCCAGGTACCCCGTCCAAGGCTGACCAGCCACGGTGCTCATGTTTTGGCCGGGGGACCTTGTATAAAAAGTGTCCCCCGGCTGTGGCATGACACCGCGGGCTGTTGGAGCCCGGTGCTGGTTTCAAAATACGGGGGACCCCCAGATTTTTTGTCCCCCGTATTTTTGGAACCAGGACCGGCTCAATGAGCCCGGGGCTGGTTATGCTTAGGAGGGGGGACCCCACGCCGTTTTTTTTTAAACTTTTTTTTTTTTGCACAAAATCGCATTTATGAAAATGCGCACATTTTCATGACTGAAAATGCGCACATTTTCATGACTAAAAATCGCCCGAAATCGCGGCAAATCGCATTTTTTGCCGCTAATTCGCATCTCATTACATATGCGAATTCGCGGCAAAAAACGCGATTTTTAAAGGTGCGATTTCTGGCGAGTTTGGAACTCGTCCAAAAATCACACCCTATTACATTTCGCCCTTGGTGTCTTTTGTTATCCAGCCCAAGCCTCTGACGAATTCACCAGAGGCTTGAGCTGGCTAACATAATTCATAATTTTGTGTGTCTGCAGAACCAAAGCTGTCATGGACTAGGTCCAAATGGTACTTTGGTTGTTGGCAAGCGGAAAATCGTGGTGAAATAAACACACGCTTGGGGTACTTAGTAAACATGTCACGTGGCAGGGGAATCGCCGCCTAGGATTGTGACAGTACAGTGTACAGTATGAGGATTTGTCTTTGGTAGATGGTATTGTAGCGTCACATGCATCTGTATACACTACCGCTGTTATACAGTACAGTGTACAGTATGGGGATTTGTCTTTGGGACTTGGTATTGCAGCGTCACGTGCATCTGCATACACTACCGCTGTTATACAGTACAGTGTACCTTATGGGGATTTGTCTTCAGTAGTTGGCATTGTAGTGTCACGTGCATCTGCATACACTACCACTGTTATACAGTACAGTGTACAGTATGGGGATTTGTCTTTGGAAGATGGTATTGTAGCGTCACGTGCATCTGCATACACTAATGGTGTTATACAGTACAGTGTACAGTATGGGGATTTGTCTTTGGGACTTGGTATTGTAGCATCACGTTCATCTGCATACACTAATGGTGTTATACAGTACAGTGTACCGTATGGGGGTTTGTCTTTGGGACTTGGTATTGTAGCATCACGTTCATCTGCATACACTAATGGTGTTATACAGTACAGTGTACCGTATGGGGGTTTGTCTTTGGGACTTGGTATTGTAGCATAGTTCTTTTATAGTTTTATGGGCATCACGGACGGTGTAATGGTTAGCAGTAATGGTTCACAGCGCTGAAGCCATGGCCGTAACTGTGCGGAGTTTGTATAGTCTCCCCGTGTTTGCGTGGGTTTCCTTTGGGTACTCTTTCCTTCCACAATCAAAAAATATACTGGTACTGTATGTCAATTTCCAACAAAAATTAACCCTAGAATGCCTGTGTGTGAGTGCACATGTGGTAGGGAATATAGATTATAAGCTCCACTGGGGCAGGGACAGATGTTAATGTTCAACTATACTCCTGTGCTGTGGAATATGTGTGCGCTATATAAGAAACTGTTAATAAATAAATACATGGAGACCACACACATACGCAATGGTGTTTTTAAAAAGCGACACCTGGATGATCGCAGGTATTACACTTAAAGGTAAATCCAAATGCTCTGTGCACCTGACTGCGACTAGGTGCACCTTCCAATATTCAGCTGCCTGGGTGCAGTATTTACAGAGAAAAAGCTAACCCCCCCATAGGAGGAGGAGTTTTGGGAGGGGGGTGGAGGTGGAGAAGAAGATTGTGAGTTTGTGAGCGCTGGGTAACCCATGGAAACAGTTGCCATGATCGGACGTGTCTGGTCTACACTTGTGCATTATATTGTATGGTGCTGAGTGTGAGCATGAGAGTATGTTCCAAAGTGCGGCATACTGTGTGCTGTTTGGGGTAAGGCGCTATAGAACACAGATTTTTATATTTTACTAAGCCGCCTTGTCCCCGCTAGCATTCTGAGTTGCCCCCGGCCGGTGTGTGATGTCAGTAGCCTCCATCTGTGTAGATGGAACGCAAACAGAGGGTTGCAAAGCAACCGCTCTTGCATCTGTAACCGGAAGTAGATGTTTCTGGCTACTGACGGCATTGGGGCGGGACTCTGAGTTCCGGTGACTGGGCGGCGAGGTGAGCATAAGAATGATGGGGTGTTGGGGGCACATTTGCTGTAGGAGGGTCTGAGGACGGGGTTGGTCCCCCGAAATGTTACCCACATCCTTTCACTAAAAGTTTTTTTTAAACTGATGTACGTGCCGTTCTTGTCGCCTCTATGGGGGGATTTGGATCTGCATGTATGCCTGTTCAGGTAACGGAGCAAGCTGGAAATATTGAGTGAGTGCCAGCAGTATTGGAACTGCCTCTACAAAAAACCAACAGAC
This sequence comes from Crinia signifera, assembly GCF_055691185.1. Lineage (NCBI taxonomy): Eukaryota > Metazoa > Chordata > Amphibia > Anura > Myobatrachidae > Crinia > Crinia signifera. Next base: position 6,082,444 of record NC_139223.1, read on the forward strand.
AAAAACAGTCTATTACTGGCAACCAGCTTTCATCCAGCCCCCTTAAAGAAAGGTTTACCCTTCTCCCAGCTCGTAAGAGCTGTGAGGATTACTACTGATGAAGAAAAACTTCAGGAGACTTTGGATGCCATGGGACAATGTTTTTTGGACAGAGGCTATGATAAGGGGGAAGTGACGGAGGCCAAAAAGAGATGCCTTGAGCTAAAGAGAGTAGACCTATTAGCACCCCAGCAGAAAAAGAAAGAGGAAGACCGGTTGATATTCTCTAACACATATTTCATCAACTCCAACCTCATCTGATCCACGATACTCAAACACTGGCATATTCTCAAAACAGATCCAGTAATAGGCCAACAGTGCCAGAATACACCCCTCTTCTGCTATAGGAGGAGTGCCAATATCAGACAGAAAATTGTCTATAATGATGTGGGACCTAAAATGGTCAGGAGAAGCACTTGGCTGGACCAGAGAGTTGGAGCTAATAAGTGTATGAGATGTGTAAACTGTAAGTTCCTTGTGACTGGAGACAGCTGGCAACACCCATTGACTAATCGCAGATACACCATCAAACATCACATGGACTGTAAAACAAAATTTGTCGTGTACATGGTTCAGTGCCCATGTAACATGATATATGTGGGAAAGACCATAAGGATGCTCAAAGAGCGGATCGGCATGCACCGGTCTTCCATTAAAAAGGCACTACAAAAGATCGAGACCACTACCCCCCCCCCCCCCCCCCCCCCCCCCGTTGCGAGACATTTTGCTCAGGCAGGACACCAATTGAAGGACTTTAGATTCCTACCTTTTGAGTATGTAGCGCCTATGAAAAGAGGCGGTGACAGACACAAAGCTCTCTTACGTAGGGAGAGCTACTGGATATATGAACTCAAAACGATGGCGCCTAACGGCCTTAATGAGGAGTTTAGCTTAGCTATGTACTTATGAGTGTTGTGATTGGAGCCAGGTGTTCAATTTTCCACATTACCTGCTATTTACTGTAAATTTGACCACTATCTGTTACCAGACTTCTGAGTCATAAACCTGTACTTTATCATTCCTGATCATGTCCCATATATACGTGGTGATATTGACTATATTGGTACAAAGCCACATTATGGGGTTAGCTAGATATGAGATTCCATATACCACAGCTATTAGTCTCCCATAGTTGTTGTGGTCACCATTTACTGTATATTTTGCTTTATTTCTTTTTGTATTTTTGTCACCATAGTTACCAACGGTGGACGTCAGTTCCGGGACACGGGAACTCAGACAATGTCCTCCGCAACATGAGTATGCAGGTTGGTTCCGGCGTCTGAAGTCATTGACAGAGGACGCCACGGCAGCGTGCAGAAAATGGACGGATGGAGTATTGGTGAGGATACGTGCAGACGGAGGTATGACGGACCACACGGGAACAGGTGAGCCACATTACTTGCTGTTATATAAGTTTGTTCAAGGTCAGTTAACAGTTGATGCCCTATGAGGAAGGTGCCTTTGCACCGAAACGGCCCGTCAGGGCAATTGTGGAGTGTTTTGCCCACTGCTGTCTTCAGCCCCGCTGTACTCCAGTGATGATGAGTATTGGCTTTTTGTTATTTCTGACATGCTGAATAAACTGCGCACGATGGTGCACTATTGAATATTTGCTGGGAGTGCTGGTCCTCTCTGTGGTCGTTCAGATTGAAACCCTGTGACGTCACCAGTGGCTATATATTATTGTTGCTGACCTTGCACCCACCCTGGTTATTGAAGAGTGTGCGTTCCCTGCTGAACTATATATATATATATCTAAAATGCTATATATATATGTATATAGCGAAATGGTATGACCTCTGCGCCTTCAGTGTTTTACAGAATTCGTGATACAGTAATCCTTCTCAAACATTAATATATGCGTACCAGCAAATGGGTGAGTGCTCGCATGTAGCAATATCTTTCAATCAGACGATGTCCCTCCTTCACCTTTTCTCCTGTCGGCACGTCTCAATGGACCATTCCGGACATGGGAAAAGTGGCAGGAAGGATTTATTATTATTAATATAGGTGCTTAATTAGTGACTTTGAAAAAGGTTTTTCTCATAAGTGCTTTGTGCATGAGAAATATAGTTAGGTGAACTACGCCACCTTGTGGTGTATACAAAAAGTACACGTGTGAAGCACCTTGTGACAAAAAATATATATTTTAACTTTCTTAAAAGTCAGACTCACACTCGGAGTATCTCGGTCCTGGTATTGTTTCCAGGGAGTGTCCTCCAAGAGCCTTAGAATCAAAAAAGTCTCCCAGAGAGGGAAGAACTCATAGCGTGATATTGCTTTTGTATAAAGTACATTTATTCAAAAAACAATATATAGCAGTTTAAAAATACATAAAAACAGTAACAAGTGGACCCGTACATAGGCAAAAGAATTTGTAGCTTATCTGGTATTGATGCCAGTAGGGGATGGAGAGGTAGTTTACCCAACCGGTTTCGTCCCTTTTCTCCTTATAATGGGACTTCCTCAGGGGTCAGAGATGAAGTGATCAGGGTATGGGGGAATATATATACCTTGTATGATTGCCCTTAATTGGGTAGCGTTCAGAAAATATATAAAGTCAACATCTCCGGTTGCACACTAGGGTTTTGGCTGTAAGAATAACTGACCTCCACACGTGGGGTAACGGCTTCAAAGCAACGTTTCAATGTTTAATACATTTATTTCGAGCTTGAAAAAAATGTATTAAACATTGAAACGTTGCTTTGAAGCCGTTACCCCACGTGTGGAGGTCAGTTATTCTTACAGCCAAAACCCTAGTGTGCCTCCGGAGATGTTGACTATATATATATATATATATATATATATATATATATATATATTTTTTTTTTCTAGGAAAGGAAAGAGGAGCGCTCCAAATAGTGCTTTAGCTTTTTAGGGGGTAATTTACCAAAATGGATTCGTAAAAAATAGGTGTATTCGTAGGCAGAAATACACCTATTTTTTACACATTTGTATTTTCGGGATTTACAATCCCAAAAATACAACAATTCGTATTCCTAAAGATGGAACATTCGTATTTGTATTTACAAATACGGATGTCTACACCATCGATAGGATACGACAGGAATCACCATTCAAAAGAATGGTGGTTCCTGATGTACTAAGCAGCCGTACTGACAATACGGCTGCTAAGTGGTGTAAAACACCCACGCAAATACGACAGGAAAATACACCTTGCTTTCCCTGTCGTATTTGCTTTAAGCCTGCACGGATCAGTCAGATCTGTGCAGGCTTCAGTGTAAAAAAACAGAAAAAAAAAATAAATATAAAAAAAAAACCAGCGTGGGGTCCCCCCCACGGCTGTAACCAGCACCAGGCTGACAGAGCCGGGGCCGGTAATTAAAAATCAGGGAACCCGACAAATAGGGGTTCCCCGATTTTTAACAACCAGCCCCAGGCTCCAGGTCTGGGGCTGGTTCCCAAAATACGGGGGACAAAATGACTAGGGGTCCCCCGTATTTTAAGAACCAGCCCCAGGACAAACCAGCCAGCAGGGTAATGTCACAGCCGGGGGACACTTATGATATAAGGTCCCGCGGCCAAAACATTAACCCTACCGACCAGTCAGCCTGGCCAGGGGCCCTGGGGGAGTGGGGACCCCCCAATGAAGGGGTACCCCCCTCCAGGACTTACCTGACCAGGCTGAAGCCTAGTGCTGTCCTCGATGCCCCTGGGCGGTGGGCATCGAGCTGATAGTGGTGTAAAAAATAGAATAATCTATTGTCTAATACTGGGGCACTATGAGTCCCAGCAAGCCTCCTCCGCAAGCTGGGACTTGGAGAACCACAAGTCCCAGCCTGCGGGGCATTAAAGGGCCAGCTGGGTCTTGTAGTTCCACAGTATTAAAAATAGTAAAATAAAACACACTGACACACTTAAAATAAAACTTTAATACATACAAAGCCCTTACATACTGATACTTACCTATCTTCTTCCCGTAGGTAGCCCTGGTCCTGATGTCCTGGTTCTGTGTCGGCGTTCTGCTCCATGTCAACGTCGCTGTCGGCGATGGCGTCCGGAGTCCGACGAAATCCATGGAGGAAGCTGTGGAAGGAAACCATACTCACCTGTCCCAGGACGACGTAGTCCAGGTAAGGGTCTTTGAAAAAAAAAAAAACGACACGCGAAACCAGCCGGACAGCTGAGCCGCACAGTGTTTGTGTACATCGTGCGGCTCCGCCTCCCGAATGCTGCTATTGGCCGCCTTGCGGCTCCTGATTGGCCGCTTGGCCGCAAGGCGGCCAATAGCGGCATTCGGGAGGCGGAGCCGCACGATGTACACAAACACCGTGCGGCTCATCTGTCCGGTCTGGTTCCGCGTGTCGGTTTGTTTTTTTGCAAAGACCCATCCCTGGACTACGTCGCGCTGGGACAGGTGAGTATGGTTTCCTTCCACAGCTTCCTCCATGGATTTCGTCGGACTCCGGACGCCGACAGCGACGTCGACATGGAGCAGAACGCCGACACAGGACCAGGACATCAGGACCAGGGCTACCTACGGGAAGAAGATAGGTAAGTATCAGTATGTAAGGTTTTGTATGTATTAAAGTTTTATTTTAAGTGTGTGTCAGTGTGTTTTATTTTACTATTTTTAATACTGTGGAACTACAAGACCCAGCGGGCCCTTTAATGCCCCGCAGGCTGGAACTTGTGGTTCTCCAAGTCCCAGCTTGCGGGGAAAGCTTGCTGGGACTCATAGTGCCCCAGTATTAGACAATAGATTATTCTATCTTTTACACCACTATCAGCTCGATGCCCACCGCCCAGGGGCATCGAGGACAGCACCAGGCTTCAGCCTGGTCAGGTAAGTCCTGGAGGGGGGGGACCCCTTCATTGGGGGGGTCCCCACTCCCCCAGGGCCCCTGGCCAGGCTGACTGGTCGGTAGGGTTAATGTTTTGGCGGCGGGACCTTATATCATGTGTCCCCCGGCTGTGGCATTACCCTGCTGGCTGGTTTGGCCTGGGGCTGGTTCTTAAAATACGGGGGACCCCTAGTCATTTTGTCCCCCGTATTTTGGGAACCAGCCCCGGACCTGGAGCCTGGGGCTGGTTGTTAAAAATCGGGGAACCCCTATTTGTTTTGTCGGGTTCCCTGATTTTTAATTACCGGCCCCGGCTCCTTATTTTTTTTTTCTATTTTTTTTACACCTTGCAGCCTGCACGGATCTGACTGATCCGTGCAGACTGCCTGTACAAATTCGTATTAGCGGCCGTATATATGGCCAGCTAATACGAATTCCTACGACATCGGTGGGTTACAAAGCAGTCGTATCTGACTGCTTTGTACATTCCCCTCCGGAACACGACTTTGCATACGACTGAAACAGTCGTATGCAGTCGTAGGGGAAATACCAATACGAAAAACTAGGTTTTTCATATTGGTAAATTTCCCCCTTAATATCAATCAAATAGAATATCCGACAGGTACATATAAAATGGTATCACGTACCGCAAGAGACGGTTAGGCACAACCGCGGGTGATCAACAGCATGGATAGGGCTGTCTCAGACAGCAATCAATGGCATACGAGTGCTCTCACCACTCTCTCATCCACCATGGAGTTCAGACCGACGCCAGGCCACGCCCCTATGCATTTCGTCACGAGGACTTCGTCAGAGGGCTGGTCCTGGCGCTGGTCAGCACCCCCTTTGTAGCCTGGATACAACCCTACGTCAATTAAAAGTGCCTATGCATAATACAACATTACAAATATTTTAACCATATGTTTCAAATTACTTTTTGGACTAAAAGAATCTTCTTGAAGAAAAAGAATTGATACACTACATAAAAACATCATAGAAAAAACATCATATAAAAAGCATCGAAATCGTCCAAAACATCAATAGCAGATATTGCAGTGGTGACCAAAGTTAAAAGTATCCTTCATAAAAACTGAAGAGATTGCTTCAATTCTTGAAACTATAAATTGAGGAATTCTGGAAAAAGCTTTTAGTAGATACAAGTAGAGATAAACAAATATGACCGTAAACACGGTTAACCATACAAGAATGCAAAAATGCATATATACTGAAATACAGAAATACACATATACAAATATGCAAAAATACAAAAATACACAAGTAAAAACCAGAGAATATAATTTTACAAAGCAGAGTATATAATTTTAGAAATTTTACGGTCATATTTGTGAAGTGATTGCAAAGCTTTGCACGGTGGCGTGTGAATACGAGTGCCAGTGACCAGATCTGAATTAGGCCCTTGTTCTTAAATTACTTTTATCCATTATTTCCTCAGCAACCGCTGCATTCTGTATAATTCTCTTTGCTCTGGATGATTGATTGTATGTAGGATTTTTATTTCATGGTTATATCATTAGAACAAGTGCTGTTTGTCAAAGCTTCTAGTGAGCTTCTGTAATTTGTGGTGCCAATAAACCAAATACTTCTCCGCACATAGGGCCTGATTCAGAATCCGTTACAGTTTTGTTTATAAGTAAAACTGCGACTTTGGTCTCTAGCATACTGGGGGCCACAGCACAGGGCTGTCCCTCCCTACAATGTGATTGCAATGTAATTGTAATCACATTGCATAAATTGGATTGCATAGCATTTGTATGTTCGCCCCCCTGGCTGCGCAGACAAGTGTAAGGACGCTATTATCCATATCGCTGCTGCTGCATATCACTCCGAAAATGGTCCGAGCAATGTAGGTGTTATCACCCCATGATGTCCCCCACCATCAACACTCAGAATGCGATCACATCATTCCGGGATACGACGCAGTTTATGGTTTGCGCCTGCGCACTACATGGCCAAACATGTCCAGTAGTGCAAAATTAGCAAATAGCTGTTCTCGCGCTTCTGCTGTGGGGTGCTGAATTAGGCCCAGAGGCATTTACAAAAAGCCATTAACTTTTCTATACATACTGTGGATAGGCAGCAAAACAGTTGGCATTCTAAATGTGTATTGCTGCTGTACATTGAGTCTATTGCTATTCAGATCTCCTGTAAGTAACTTATAAGAAATGTTTAAAGTGGACTCATTCAAAATTTATTTTTTTCTTTGATAAATTTTAACAAATTTTCACAAATTTTGAATATTGGAAAGAAATGTACAATCCATAGTAGGAGCACAGTGATGCTACATTACCGCTAACATTTATACAATTAATAATAGGAAACAACACATTGCACAGGTGTCATTATAACGGCAGAGACTTGTCCTCAGGTGAGGACGCTGCAACCACATAATCTGCTCTGTAATCTGGGATTTCCAAAGATTAAGATCAGAGTTTGAGCAGTGGGAAATATCTGTATAAATAACCACAATGTAAACTGTAAAATGTTTCCAACTCTTATAAACGATGAGTAAAATAAAACTAATGATATAATATACAAAGTAACGTCCAGCAGAACACGGGCAGTCATTGCGCAGACAGCTCGGACGTGGCCCTGGAGCTGGGCGGATGTCACATGAGAGTCCCCCTGCTTCATCCTCCAGATGTGTCTCAGTAGCACAGAGACACTCATCCCGATACACAGACACGTCATAGATAATGGAATACCCAGTCTTGTCACTGACCTGAAGACGGAAGAAGCAGGATTCCAAGTGATTACAAAGCCAAAGTGGATTGGTTGGTCTGTGATATTTCTGGGAATGTCAAAGCTTGTTGTCCACAGCATAGGAATATTAATGACAATGGACCATAGCAGTGACCCCACTATGAGCTGTGGGACACAAGATGTGATCCTTCTTTTAGCCCAAAGGAAAAGCTGGTGTTTAATGTTTACCAATCGGACAGAGTATAAGACAGAGAGCCAGGCGGTGTTCCAGAAGCTGATATCATGTAGGACACTTTGCAGGATAATTATGGCTATTACTGAATTTACTCCCTTAATTTGATATAAGACAAAGAAGGAAGAAATGCCTCGAACTGACAAGTAGACCTGGTAGAGGAGATTGGTCAGCACTGTAACAAGCTGAATATTATCACAGGCGCCCGGATTACTGGTCTCTCTCCTGCCTCTGATAAACACATTAATAACTGATAAACTCATAATGGTCTCTGATATCCCAGTGACCACTACAATAATGAGTCTGATAAGTTCCAGAGTTGACATCTTTGTCCCTATTTGGTCTCTCTAGCAATGATAATAGATGAGCTGTCTGTAGCAATGGTAATGTATTGAACATCTGTAGCAGAATGATGAGATGGAGGCAGGAGAATCAGACATATTTGAGAATCAGATGCAAATCTGCTCAGTATCAGTAACACAGGTGTGCGCTGTGTATACTGGACAGGTAGACGTATGACTCTCTGGCTTCATCTGATACCTGTGTATTTTATATCAGTCACATCCTTGTCTGATGACATTTTTCACATTTATCTCTCTCTTTATGTATAGCTTCGGCTTCCTATCACTAATTATTAACACTAGTATCTCACTGGCGTGCCGCACTGGGCTTCCCAGCTTATGATGGTTTTTGGGGTGCCACACTCTGCACCTAGATATAGCGCTAGGGACCCCCAATATACAGAGAAGCCTTGACGCGGCTTGGGGGCATAGCATACACCTGCGCAGGTATATGTAACCAATATCTCTGAATTCTATTATCATGTAGTGTTCTAGTTACTAAAACTATTCAGTGTGCTGAGGGAACCAATGTCTTGACATTTTTCACATGCACAGATGACAAATCAGGGCATAGAAAGCTGTACACAAACAACATAATGCGTGTGAGAACATTTGCATTTGTTTTAGATCACTGGCATCACAAGAGGGCTGCACGGGGTAGAGATGGATTTAGGCCTAATTCAGAATTAATCACAGGGGGGAAAAAATTCTCAAAATTGGCAAAACCATATTGCACTGCAGGGGGCAGATGGAATGTACAGGGAGAGTTAGATTTCAGTGGGGTGTGTTGAAACTGAAATCTTATCTGCAGTGTAAAGGGTCATACACACGGGGCAATTCTCACCCCATTTCAAAGCTTACTGACTAGATTGCTTAGAAATGAAGCACGTATCACTCCGCATATATATAACCCCATGCAACATTAATACACATTCCCGCACTTCGTTATTGTCCGCAGAGATAGACAGTGCCAGATCCTGCTAGATCATGGGGATTTGCCTATAAACAATAGTCAAATTCCTGCTCTGCACAGGTTGCTCCGCACACATCGTGGTGTGCATTGCGGGTGTACCACAATGTGTGCCGAGCGATCTAGCGTAAGGCTGTCACTCAGCCAGTGGTGTAACTGTGGAGGGTGCAGGGGATGCAACTGCTATGAGGCCTGGACCTATGGAGGCCCGAGGGCTCAGCAGGTAATCTCCTCCACACTTTAGAATTTATTTATTGAAGTAGTGCCTCAGCAGTGCCGCTGTCCTGTCCTTCCTTTCTTCCCCTGCCCACACCACCCTGTGCCTCCTCACCCCCCTCTGCCAGCGGCTTTGGTTTGGCTAATGAAATTGGAGGAGCTTGTCTGGCTTATTCAGCCTCTGCTGCCCCCTTACCCTATCTGATGCTGCCAGGGCTCAACGTCACTATCTGGTGACCAGCCCCGGTACAAAAATAGAACAGCTGTGCTGCTGCTTGTGTAACAGTGTAAACTTTAGGAATTTAGTTCTTTTCATGAAACCACTGAACAGGTAAGTGCCATTAGGGTGCTTAAAAGCACCCTTTATGGTGCTTATACGATCTTTCATCGCATAGGGGGCAAAAATCGCATCGCATCGCATGCCATGCAATGCATGCGATGCGATGCAACGCGATGAAAACATTGCGCGATTCACATCGGGGGCGCCGCTATAATATACAAGTACCCATAATTATTTTACAGAATTCACATTAATTTATTCACAGTTAAACATAAAATGGATTTGTACAAAAAACTTAAATGTGTGTAACACGTTTCCTTTTTTTTATTAAACTGCCACAGAGTATATCCCTCTTTTCTTCTTTCTGAAATCATTGAGCTAAAAATGTAACCTTTGGTTTTACACAAACAAAACTTCAATTTACTGTATCAGTTTAAGAATATGAGGAATAATATCCGCAAACATTCATTTCAAGGGGATGCAGTTAATATCCCGGCGGTCGGGATCCCGGCGTTCAGAATCCCGACGCCGGAATCCCGACCGCCGAAATGCCGACACATTCTCCCTCCTGGGGTGTCCACGACACCCCTGGAGGGAGAATAAATTAGTGTGCCGAGCGTAGCGAGGCACCGGGCCCGCTGCGTGGCGAGCGCAGCGAGCCCGCAAGGGGGGGCGATCCACGTCCCCCCCTTGTCGGCATTTCGGCTGTCGGGATTCCGGCGTCGGGATTCTGAACGCCGGGATCCCGACCGCCGGGATTCAATACTGAATCCATTTCAAGGTCACAATATTGTTACATCAATAAATTAAATGTTCTCCCTATTTCTATTGACCTAATTGGTCAATAGACCAATCTTGGGTATAGCTAACCTCAGAAGTCCTTTTCTGTGCATATTTAGGGGAATGCATGCATTTGGATCCTAAAAAAAAAATATGAAATGGTTTCTTACTCTCTGTTTTGATTGTAATTTACAGTAACTAGTTTTTTGATTACAGGTGTTAACATCAGAGCCTTTGTAATTTGTCAATAAACAATTGGTTTTCCTTAGATAAGTATGGGTCTTTAGGTAATATGATCTTTCTCTTGTCTGACAGATATCAAATATTGTTACTACATCCTCTGGGCTGGACACTTGGCTGGTAAGTTAATTAAGAAGAAATTCCATATGCTTAGTTCTCAGCTGTGTATCCTTCACTCATTTATCTCTACTGGCGATCATACAAAATCCTCTCTTCATTAAACCGCACTTGGACTGAAGTGGTTTAAAGTGGGTTTTAAAATAACATAGAATAGTCTTTTTTGTATCTAGATATTCCCAGAGGCGTAACTATAGCACCACAGCCCCCGCGGCCGCAGGGGGGCGCTGTGCATGTGTGGGCGCCGAGGGGCTGTGGTGCTATAGTTAGCCCCCTCCCATCCGCCCATCTGTTCTCTGAAACTGTCTGCTGTATGGGGGCGGACATTTTGTGTTGGTCCGTCTCACTAGCAGAAGAATGAAGCCAGAAAGGGAGCCGGGATGGGACCAGCAAGACAGGTAAGGCTGCGGGCGGGGGGTGCGGCGGGGGGGCGCCCCCCATTAATGGCGGGGGAGCGCCCAATTCATAGTTACGCCACTGGATATTCCTATTACTGTAGTACAGTGGTTCCCAAACTGTGTGCCGTGGCACCCTGGGGTGCCTTGAGTGAGTTGCAGGGGTGCCTTGGGTTGGTGGCCCGTGACCAATCCAAATTATTTATGACCAATTTAATAGAAAAATTGTGGACGAACAGAAGTGAATCCTGTCCCTCACCCCATAACTGACCCTAAGGAAGAGCTCTAAATACATTTTAGTTAATTTAATATTTTTTCAATTAGAAAGTTTTGGCCTAGGGGTGCCGTGAAAAAAATTCTGATACTCAGGGGTGCCGTGATTGAAAAAAGTTTGGGAACCACTGCTGTAGTAACTTCTCTCCCCTGCTCTGTCAGCCTCTATAATCCGCTTGGATACTTGTATCTAACTTGTTGCCTTCCTCCTACTGTATACTGTCTTCAACTCCTAAAAGCAGCAATTTGTCTCTTTACATGTATACTGCAGGTGCAGAAAGACAAAAATGCAGACCTCTTACTGACCTTCAGTTACTGTGCCACAAATATATTTTATATAGAGATCAGTCTCAGTGGTCACTTAATGAGTGGCGATTTTAGTACAGCCTCTTCCTTTCATCTGACCACCTCTGCCCTACCCTAGCCCAAAAAGGAGCTGCAATTATTAATGGGTGCAGATTTAGGGATCTCCCACCACCAACCCTTGTCTCTTGGCAACCACACCCAGGCCACAACCTGCTGTCGGTTTCTACTAACAGGAGGATGCGCTGGAAGGGGACAAGTATTGCTGCCTATCTCCCTGCTAAACTGTGCCTCAGCTGCTCTTAGCTTATTAGGGCCACATCGTTACTTCCGCCCACTGTCAGGCTGCACCTCTGCTGCTGCCACACTGGAACCACCTGGCCATTTCTTTACCACACCTCCGGGACTACCTACCATTACAGGGTCATGCCTTTTGGTGGAACAGTGTAAAATCTCACTTCAGAGAAGCACCAATCACCATAGATATGCACTCTGCCACCAGGGATCAGTTCTTAGGGTAGGAATTATTGCTTTGTCACTCTACTTTCTCTCTCCAGTCTACCATACACTCCCTCTCTGCCTCTCTCAGGATAACTGCCCAACTGTCAACATGAGTGCCCCTTTTATAACCTCTCCTCTAGGGCCCGCATAATACCTATCCCAGTCAATTAAGTGACCTAACTTCCCCCTCCAGCACAGGTATATTGGATTAGTCCACAATCTAGACATTTGGAAGAAATTGGGATATAGACAAAAAAGGCGCAAAAGGTGGAGATACTTGAGAATCTGAGTTCGGAATCCTTCCCTTTCAGGGCGGGTTTTTTCTCTCAAGCCGGATATTGGTTAGCAGACCATGGTGAGACGTGAAACATAAAAATAAAATAAACACGATTACAATATAATCTTTGCGTGAGTGTCTCTTAATATAAACTCCCTGTTGGGTAGTGTCATAAGTATAGGATGAATTTGATTCCACGGGGCGTACCAAAACTCACGTTGGGTTATGGTGGTACTCCTCTTATCAAGGTTTCTTTGGTAGAGCCTCGGGGAAATCAACTTCTGAACATCAGGTGAAGATTTTCCTCGTGTAGGGAAGTGACAAGATGGACTTGTACATGTGCCAAAAAGAAAAAAAGAGAACAGTGTCTGGAACTGTGATGTGACCTTATATGATGAAAAAAGTGGGTAGCTAGACAAAAACGATGTGTTTTGACAGCATACCTCACTTACATGTGAAATAGCTGAAGGACATATATAAAGGTTTCTTTAGTGATGAAAGAAGAGGGCGTACCCCTACTCACGGTGTGAACTGTGATTTTCAAACCTATCAAGGTTTCTTTATATGTGTTATTTCTTTAAGTGTGGGTAAGTGACCTCAAAAACCGTCTCAGCAGATTCTGATAACTCCAGTCCCCGGCAGGCATAAAATATAAAAGATGTTTCTCTCAATGCAATGGTTTGGATATAAATGAACCCAAATGCTTAAGGCCCAACCAAAGGAGGGCGTACCTTACTCACCCCTTTATTAGGGGGCACAAAGCCCGTAGCGTTTTCTTTCTCAGTACTGCTGGGTAATTTCCACCAAAAAAGGCCAGGCACCCAATATTTGATAAAATGGTATTCTACCAGAGTTTTTAATCCATACAAAAAGGCTTTTACATAGATCCCACAGATAAAATAGGGACAGAAAATTCCAAAAAAAGTCCAAAAATTCCAAAAACAAAAAAAGACAAAATATAAAACTTGAATAAAATCAATACATACATCCAAAAGTGTGGCTGTTCACTCTCCTCTGACAGGATCTACGCGTTTCGGTCAGGATGACCTTTATCAAGATGTGTCAGAGCAGAGTGAGAAGCCTGTATTTATGTAATGAGCAGCCAATGAAACAGAAGCAGGAAGTGACATATCCAATTTTTATCAATGCATTCACTTATTCCTTAAATTCTGCTTAAAATATATATATATATATATCAATATAGATGTGTACTAATATAAAACAGCAATTAATAAGAACATTTAAAATTCGCATGTTTTAAAGTGCCAAAGTAATGTCCACAAAGTGTTTTATCCGTCGCCATGGGAACCCATTCCTAACATCCGGTCACGAACTCCAAAGATAGAGGCTGGGAGAGGGCATACAGGGTCGAAAATCTAGTCCACAATCTGTCTGCGAGCCAACAGTTAAAACTGTGTTTAGGACAGTTTAATTTTTCTCTTTTTCACTCTCCTTTGTATCACTTTTCAAGCTTAGTACATCTTGCCTGAAGTATCACCAGATAAATAGATAGATAATGACCAGCGCACTAGCTCTGTAACTGTGTCCCCAAATAAGTGGGATGGTGTGTTATGTCGGCGGTAAGAAAAGATGCAGATATGAGTGGGTGAAGCACGAAGAATTTATTGGTATTGGTCACAGTGTATGGGTATAAACTGCTCTGCAACCAAAATATTCTGACATTGCTGGTGCTGTGGGGGAAGTTAGGGGAGAGTACCGCTGCACTGTGTGTCTGCGGTCTGGTATGACTCTCCCTCCGGTGTGATACTGGGAGACGGGTGGGGGATGATGGGGTCTCCAGGTATCCAGTGGGGGTGGGCTTACACTGAGTCCAGTCCACCGGGCTAGGTGTTCTGTGCAGCGGTGAATATTGGGGGGGGGGGGGATTGGCAGTCCGGGGTTGGTGGGTGGGAAACAAAGTTACTTGATACCATTGGTGCTCCAATAGTGTCACCAGGGGCTGGAGTCCCTGCACCACTGGTGGTGCACCGGCACGTACCTGGCTCCTGCTCCTTACTCCGACCGTCCCTCGCTGTCAGTGGAAACTTGTCTGGCGTCTGCAGAGCCCTGCAGCGCACCGTTGGTGATCCACGCCGCTGCTACACTGACAGACGCGACTTCCGGGTTCAGGCTATGTGCATCTGCCGGAAGCGCGTAGTCAGTGGAGTGGCATGCGCTCAACTCCCTAGTGTGGGGAGGAGACTGTAGTGGTCTGGTGTGTTCCAACGCGTTTCTGCCCACTGGGGGCCTTTGTCAAGGATGTTTTAGCATGTTGTCTTTCCGGTATAAAAGGGTTTCAAAGGGGGCCACTCCCACATGGAGAGTGAATCTCATTGGTCATGTTTACTGTCAATCAGGGTCATAATGTCAGCTGTCAGCTGTGCTGGTAATTGAGGGTGTGAGTTATATGTGCTGAGTCATAGTTACTCTGAACTTAGTGGTATTCGTAGTAGGTGGTTTCTTTAAGAGATATATACTGGTGAGTGCATAATGTTATCTGTCAGTAGTCGACAGTGGATGTGTCGACTCTTAGTAACATCTTGTAAAAATAATCTGGACTTTGTGGTATTAATGGTTGACAGTTATTAAAGTGTATGCTGGTGAGTGCAGAGTGTTCTCTGCCAATGGTCGACATTGGGTGTGTCGACTCTCAGTGACATCCTGCACAGGGATGTCTATAAAGCCTATCAGGGTACATGGGTAAGCTTAACTATTTGGAGAGGGTCCCTATATTAAAGTCTATATCCAGACCCTTGGGTGTTAGTGTGTTTAATGAATATATCCAAAAAAGTTCACGTTTGTCTAGTGTCTCCGCAAAATCTCCACCCCTCCAATTTTTCTTGGGTGCTTCAATGGCCGTGAAGTATAGTTCTCTGGGGTCACAGTTATGTTTGTCTTTGAAGTAGGAGGAGACACTGTGCTGTTCGTAACCCCTTTTTATATTCCTGACGTGCTCAGGGCCTGCCTGGGAAAAACAACCTACCTAACAGCACCAGGCCAAGGAAGGGGGAGGCGACCTAGTCACAGACACATCTAATAATAGAACCAGGGTACCTCCAGCAATACCTATGCTGAGAATAACAAACAGGAACAACGTAAACAGGGTACAAACACATGATACTGTACCACAAAACAACAAAATCAATGAAGTTCGGAGTGCCTCACCACGCTGGAGAAAATCAGAACAGGAAAAAACAATGGAGATGAGAATAACAAAGATACAGGGCTACTCGCCAGATAAAAAGTAACGATAAGGAACGGGCTCCAAGTATCACCTGGCGGGATAGCCTTAGTACACAGTGCACCGGCACTCTGCTTCAGTGGCGCCGAAGAAATGTCAGTGCGGCTGACAGTACCCCTCCCCTTGAGGAGAGGTCCACAAACCCCTACCACCAGGTGAGGAATCTCCCGAAAAAACTCCTCTTGTGGCTGGGAGCATGTAAATCCTTATCTGCTACCTATGATCTCTCTTTTCTTCTCTTCTACGATCTTCTCTTCTAATGGACCAAAAAACGAAGAGCGCCTCAATAGAACTTAGAATCTAAGATCCTTTTGACAAGTACTTCTTTTTGTCCCGGAAGTCCAGAAAGATGTCCCCTTGGTAAGCCTTTGAGGAAACTTGTGGGAAAAGAACACGGGCTTCAGAAGCGATGCATGGAAGTTGCTGGCAATCTTAAGAGAATTATTCAGCAGAAGACTAAAGGCCACCTGATTAACTCTCTTGATGATTCAGAATGGACTAGAGGCGTAACTAGATCTTAATAGGCCCCATATCGAAAGTTTGTAAGGGCCCCCTATTTAGCAACTGATGGTGATAAATGTATGCAAAACATATTAGTTTGACAGCAAATATGGGCCCCCTTCAGCTCTGGGCCCCATAGCAGCTGCACCCCCTGCACCTATGGTAGTTATGCCCCTGGAATGGACCAATAAATCTTGAGAAAAATCTTACGGAAGGTTGGTGAAGCCTAATGTTCCAGGTTGACTGCCATACCCAATCACCAACCTTAAATATGCAAAGACGCCTAGACTTATCAGAGAAAATCTTCTCTTTGAAATATATTCCCTGAGGAAACCATTAAACTTCTTCCAAATGCCCCTGAAATGAGAGGTACTAGCAGAAGAACACTGACATTTCTTGGTAGAAGGTTAAACTGATGTGATCGCTTCCTTACGCACATGTGCTGATAGAAACGCTCTTGCAGTGGTGTTGTGCGCTGAAGTTTTGTTCCCTCCTATTTTGGGTAGGGTGGGTTGTTCTCCAGGCCTGTGATATGGGGGGTTTAGTTCTTTCTATGTGCACGTGTGTGAAGTGATTGCAAAGCTCTGCACGGTGGCGTGTGAATACGAGTGCCAGCGACCAGATCTGAATTAGGCCCTTGTTCTTAAATTTCTTTTATCCATTATTTCCTCAGCAACCGCTGCATTCTGTATAATTCTCTTTGCGCTGGATGATTGATTGTATGTAGGTTTTTTATTTCATGGTTATATCATTAGAACAAGTGCTGTTTGTCAAAGCTTCTAGTGAGCTTCTGTAATTTGTGGTGCCAATAAACCAAACACATCTCCGCACATAGGGCCTGATTCAGAATCCGTTACAGTTTTTTTTTTATAAGTAAAACTGCGACTAGCATACTGGGGGCCACAGCACAGTCCCTCCCTACAATGTGAGTGCAATGTAATTGTAATCACATTGCATAAATTGCATTGCATAGTAATTCTATGTTCGCCCCCCTGGCTGCTCAGACAAGTGTAAGGACGCTATTATCCATATCGCTGCTGCTGCATATCACTCCGAAAATGGTCCGAGCAATGTAGGTGTTATCACCCCATGATGTCCTCCACCATCAACACTCAGAATGCGATCACATCTTTCCGGGATACGACGCAGTTTATGGTTTGCGCCTGCGCACTACATGACCAAACATGTCCAGTAGTGCAAAATTAGCAAATAGCTGTTCTCGCGCTTCTGCTGTGGGGTGCTGAATTAGGCCCAGAGGCATTTACAAAAAGCCATTAACTTTTCTATACATACTGTGGATAGGCAGCAAAACAGTTGGCATTCTAAATGTATATTGCTGCTGTACATTGAGTCTATTGCTATTCAGATCTCCTGTAAGTAACTTATAAGAAATGTTTAAAGTGGACTCATTCAAAATTTATTTTTTTCTTTGATAAATTTTAACAAATTTTCACAAATTTTGAATATTGGAAAGAAATGTACAATCCATAGTAGGAGCACAGTGATGCTACATTACCACTAACATTTATACAATTAATAATAGGAAACAACACAATGCACAGGTGTCATTATAACGGCAGAGACTTGTGCTCAGGTGGTGGCGCTGCAAACACATAATCTGCTCTGTAATCTGGGATTTCCAAAGATTAAGATCAGAGTTTGAGCAGTGGGAAATATCTGTATAAATAACCACAATGTAAACTGTAAAATGTTTCCAACTCTTATAAACGATGAGTAAAATAAAACTAATGATATAATATACAAAGTAACGTCCAGCAGAACACGGGCAGTCATTGCGCAGACAGCTCGGACGTGGCCCTGGAGCTGGGCGGATGTCACATGAGAGTCCCCCTGCTTCATCCTCCAGATGTGTCTCAGTAGCACAGAGACACTCATCCCGATACACAGACACGTCACAGATAATGGAATACCCAGTCTTGTCACTGACCTGAAGACGGAAGAAGCAGGATTCCAAGTGATTACAAAGCCAAAGTGGATTGGTCGGTCTGTGTTATTTCTGGGAATGTCAAAGCTTGTTGTCCACAGCATAGGAATATTAATGACAATGGACCATAGCAGTGACCCCACTATGAGCTGTGGGACACAAGATGTGATCCTTCTTTTAGCCCAAAGGAAAAGCTGGTGTTTAATGTTCACCAATCGGACAGAGTATAAGACAGAGAGCCAGGCGGTGTTCCAGAAGGTGATATCATGTAGGACACTTTGCAGGATAATTAAGACTATTACTGCATTTTCTCCCTTAATTTGATATAAGACAAAGAAGGAAGAAATGCTGCGAACTGACAAGTAGACCTGGTAGAGGAGATTGGTCAGCACTGTAACAAGCTGAATATTATCACAGGCGCCCGGATTACTGGTCTCTCTCCTGCCTCTGATAAACACATTAATAACTGATAAACTCATAATGGTCTCTGATATCCCAGTGACCACTACAATAATGAGTCTGATAAGTTCCAGAGTTGACATCTTTGTCCCTATTTGGTCTCTCTAGCAGTGATAATAGATGAGCTTTCTGTAGCAGTGATAATAGATGAGCTGTCTGTAGCAGTGATAATAGATGAGCTGTCTGTAGCAATGGTAATAGATGAGCTGTCTGTAGCAGTGATAATAGATGAGCTGTCTGTAGCAGTGATAATAGATGAGCTGTCTGTAGCAGTGATAATAGATGAGCTGTCTGTAGCAGTGATAATAGATGAGCTGTCTGTAGCAGTGATAATAGATGAGCTGTCTGTAGCAGTGGTAATAGATGAGCTGTCTGTAGCAGTGATAATAGATGAGCTGTCTGTAGCAGTGGTAATAGATGAGCTGTCTGTAGCAGTGATAATAGATGAGCTGTCTGTAGCAGTGATAATAGATGATCTGTCTGTAGCAGTGATAATAGATGAGCTGTCTGTAGCAGTGATAATAGATGAGCTGTCTGTAGCAGTGATAATAGATGAGCTGTCTGTAGCAATGGTAATAGATGAGCTGTCTGTAGCAGTGATTATAGATGAGCTGTCTGTAGCAGTGATAATAGATGAGCTGTCTGTAGCAGTGATAATAGATGAGCTGTCTGTAGCAGTGATAATAGGTGAGCTGTCTGTAGCAGTGATAATAGATGAGCTGTCTGTAGCAGTGATAATAGGTGAGCTGTCTGTAGCAGTGATAATAGATGAGCTGTCTGTAGCAGTGATAATAGGTGAGCTGTCTGTAGCAGTGATAATAGATGAGCTGTCTGTAGCAGTGATAATAGATGAGCTGTCTGTAGCAGTGATAATAGATGAGCTGTCTGTAGCAGTGATAATAGATGAGCTGTCTGTAGCAATGGTAATAGATGAGCTGTCTGTAGCAGTGATAATAGATGAGCTGTCTGTAGCAGTGATAATAAGTGAGCTGTCTGTAGCAGTGATAATAGGTGAGCTGTCTGTAGCAGTGATAATAGATGAGCTTTCTGTAGCAGTGATAATAGATGAGCTGTCTGTAGCAGTGATAATAGATGAGCTTTCTGTAGCAGTGATAATAGGTGAGCTGTCTGTAGCAGTGATAATAGATGAGCTGTCTGTAGCAGTGATAATAGATGAGCTGTCTGTATCAGTGATAATAGATGAGCTGTCTGTAGCAATGGTAATAGATGAGCTGTCTGTAGCAGTGATAATAGATGAGCTGTCTGTAGCAGTGATAATAGATGAGCTGTCTGTAGCAATGATAATAGATGAGCTGTCTGTAGCAATGGTAATAGATGAGCTGTCTGTAGCAGTGATAATAGATGAGCTGTCTGTAGCAGTGATAATAGATGAGCTGTCTGTAGCAGTGATAATAGATGATCTGTCTGTAGCAGTGATAATAGATGATCTGTCTGTAGCAGTGATAATAGATGATCTCTCTGTAGCAGTGATAATAGATGATCTGTCTGTAGCAGTGATAATAGATGAGCTGTCTGTAGCAGTGATAATAGATGAGCTGTCTGTAGCAATGGTAATAGATGAGCTGTCTGTAGCAGTGATAATAGATGATATGTCTGTAGCAATGGTAATAGATGAGCTGTCTGTAGCAGTGATAATAGATGAGCTGTCTGTAGCAATGGTAATAGATGAGCTGTCTGTAGCAGTGATACTAGATGATCTGTCTGTAGCAGTGATAATATATGAGCTGTCTGTAGCAGTGATAATAGATGATCTGTCTGTAGCAGTGATAATAGATGATCTGTCTGTAGCAGTGATAATAGATGAGCTGTCTGTAGCAGTGATAATAGATGATCTGTCTGTAGCAGTGATAATAGATGAGCTGTCTGTAGCAGTGATAATAGATGAGCTGTCTGTAGCAGTGATAATAGATGAGCTGTCTGTAGCAATGGTAATAGATGAGCTGTCTGTAGCAGTGATTATAGATGATCTGTCTGTAGCAGTGATAATAGATGATCTGTCTGTAGCAGTGATAATAGATGATCTCTCTGTAGCAGTGATAATAGATGAGCTGTCTGTACCAGTGATAGATGAGCTGTCTGTAGCAATGATAATTGATGAGCTGTCTGTAGCAATGATAATTGATGAGCTGTTTGTAGTAATGATAATTGATGAGCTGTCTGTAGCAATGTTAATGTATTGAACATCTGTAGCAGAATGATGAGACAGAGGCAGGAGAATCAGACATATACGAGCATTAGATGCAAATCTGCTCAGTATCAGTAACACAGGTGTGTGCTGTGTATACTGGACAGGTAGACGTATGACTCTCTGGCTTCATCTGATACCTGTGTATTTTATATCAGTCACATCCTTGTCTGATGACATTTTTCACATTTATCTCTCTCTTTATGTATAGCTTCGGCTTCCTATCACTAATTATTAACACTTAGTATATCACTGGCATGCCGCACTGGGCCTCCCAGCTTATGATAGTTTTTGGGGTGCCACACCCTGCACCTAGATATAGCGCTAGGGACCCCCAATATACAGAGAAGCCTTGACGCGGCTTGGGGGCATATCATACACCTGCGCAGGTATATGTAACCAATATCTCTGAATTCTATTATCATGTAGTGTTCTAGATTGGTTACTAAAACTATTCAGTGTCTGGGGGAACCAATGTCTTGAAATTTTTCACATAAACAGATGACAAATCAGGGCATAGAAAGCTGTACACAAACAACATAATGCGTGTGGGAACATTGTATTTGTATTACATCACTGGCATCACAAGAGGGGCAGCACTGGGTAGAGATGGATTTAGGCCTAGTTCAGAATTAATCGCAGGGGGGAAAAAATTCTCAAAATTGGCAAAACCATATTGCACTGCAGGGGGCAGATGGAATGTACTGCTTGTGTAACAGTGTAAACTTTAGGAATTTAGTTCTTTTCATGAAACCACTGAACAGGTAAGTACCATTAGGGTGTTTAAAAGCACCCTTTATGGTGCTTATACAATCTTTCATCGCATAGGGGGCAAAAATCGCATTGCATCGCATGCATGCCATGCGATGCGACGCGATGAAAACATTGCGCGATTCACATCGGGGGCGCCGCTATAATACACAAGTACCCATAATTAATTTACAGAATTCACATCAATTTATTCACAGTTCAACATAAAATGGATTTGTACAAAAAACTTAAATATGTGTAACACGTTTCCTTTTTTTTTTATTAAACTGCCACAGAGCATATCCCTCTTTTCTTCTTTCTGAAATCATTGAGCTAAAAATGTAACCTTTGGTTTTACACAAACAAAACTTCAATTTACTGTATCAGTTTAAGAATATGAGGAATAATATCCGCAAACATTCAAGGTCACAATATTTTTACATCAATAAATTAACTGGTCTCCCTATTTCTATTGACCTAATTGGTTAATAGTAGTAGTAGTAGTACGTTTATTTATAAGGCGCCACAAAGTGTCCGCAGCGCCGTACATAGCAAACAAAAAAAAAAAAAATTACAAGGTAACGTACAGGGTGTGTAGAAAGATACAGTATAAATAGGGGTATAGCTGGTAGAACTAAAATCAGCATCAGTTCAGAAGTAGGTGTCAAAATAGTCAAGGAGACCGAAGATGAAGTAGAGGAAGGGAAGAACAGGACAGGAGCACAGGTGAGGTAATGAGGTAGGGTGAGTACGTGAGGAAGGAGGGCCCTGCTCATAAGAGTTAACATACTAAAAATAGGTGGGTGGACGAACGAAATACAATAGGATAAGTAGGAACGGAGGCAGGATAGGAGGATCAAAAGAGGTTAGGAGGAGGGATAGGCTAGTCGAAAAAAGTGGGTTTTGAGGGAGCGCTTGAAGGAGGTAAGGGAATCAGATAGCCTGATGGGTGGCGGGAGGTTGTTCCAGTGCAGGGGGGCAGCGCGAGAGAAATCTTGGACACGGGAGTGGGAGGAGGTGATTAGGTGAGAGGTCAGTCGGCGGTCAGCGATGGAGCGAAGAGGACGGGAGGGAGTGTGGATAGAGATCAGTGAAGAGAGGTAGGGAGCTGTGGAGGAGGAGAGAGCCTTGTAGGTGGTGGTGAGGAGTTTAAAGAGAACTCGGAAAGGAATGGGGAGCCAGTGAAGAGATAAACAGAGGGGGGAGGCGGAGGTAGAGCGGCGGGAGAGGAAGATGAGCCTAGCAGCAGCGTTAAGAATGGATTGGAGAGGTGCGAGGCGGGTGAGAGGTAGCCCAGAGAGAAGGATGTTGCAGTAGTCAAGGCGGGAGATGACAAGAGAGTGAATGAGAATTTTGGTTGCGTCAGTGAAGAGGAATGGTCTGATGCGTGAGATGTTGCGTAGGTGAAAGCGGCAAGACTGTGAGAGAGCACGAATGTGGGGGGTGAAAGAGAGGGAGGAGTCAATGATGACACCGAGGCAGCGCGTTTGGTCGGTGGACGTGATCTCGGTTTCACCAATGCTGATGGAGATAGTGGGAGAAGAGGGGATGTTCGGGGGATGAAAGATTAGAAGTTCAGTTTTAGCCATGTTTAGTTTCAGGAAGCGTTGGGTCATCCAGGCTGAGATGGCTGTGAGGCATTCGGAGACCTTGGACAGAAGTGATGGGGATAAGTCGGGGGAGGAGAGATAGATTAGGGTATCATCAGCATAAAGGTGGTAATGAAAACCATAGGAGCTGATGAGGGTGCCCAGAGAGGTGGTGTAGAGGGAGAAGAGGAGAGGGCCAAGGACTGACCCTTGGGGAACACCGACTGGCTGGGGGGTAGTAGGAGAGGAGGAGCTCAGAGTGGAGACGGAGAAGGAGCGATCGGAGAGGTATGAGGTGAACCAGGAGAAGACCGTGCCAGTGATGCCAAAGGAGCGGAGGGTGTTGAGCAGGAGAGGGTGGTCAACAGTGTCAAAGGCAGCCGACAGATCAAGCTGGATGAGGATAGAGAAGAGGCCTTTGGATTTAGCCGATAGTAGATCGTTAGTGACTTTGGTCAGGGCAGTTTCAGTGGAATGTAAAGGGCGGAACCCGGATTGGAGGGGGTCTAGAATGGAGTTAGCAGTAAGGTGGCTTAGGAGACGATTATAGGTCAGACGTTCTAGGAGTTTGGAGGCAAAAGGGAGGAGGGAGATGGGCCTGTAGTTGGATGGAGAGTTGGGGTCCAGATTTGTTTTTTTGAGAATTGGGGAGACAAGAGCGTGTTTGAAGGAGGAAGGGAAGATCCCAGAGGATAGGGAAAGATTAAAGAGATGAGCCAGGTGAGAGCAGACTGATGGACTGAGACGACGGATAATATTGGAGGGGATAGGATCAAGCGGGCAGGTGGAGGGAGAAGCGGATTGAAGGATAGAGTGGACTTCAGCAGCAGTGGTGGGGTAAAATGAGGACAGGGGTTGGAAGGAGGGGAGTGGAGATGTAGGAGGGGAGGAGGGAGAGGGTGAGGTCATGGCAGCAGTGATGGCAGTCCTGAGAGAGGAGATTTTGGTTAAAAAGTAGGTAGCAAAATCAGCGGCTACGATGGAGGACGGAAGATAGACCAATCTTGGGTATAGCTAACCTCAGAAGTCCTTTTATGTGCATATTTAGGGGAATGCATGCATTTGGATCCTAAAAAAAATATATGAAATGGTTTCTTACTCTCTGTTTTGATTGTAATTTACAGCAAATAGTTTTTTGATTACAGGTGTTAACATCAGAGCCTTTGTAATTTGTCAATAAACAATTGGTTTTCCTTAGATAAGTATGGATCTTTAGGTAATATAATCTTTCTCTTGTCTTACAGATATCAAATATTGTTACTACATCCTCTGGGCTGGACACTTGGCTGGTAAGTTAATTAAGAAGAAATTCCATATGCTTAGTTCTCAGCTGTGTATCCTTCACTCATTTATCTCTACTGGCGATCTTACAAAATCCTCTCTTCATTAAACCGCACTTGGACTGAAGTGGTTTAAAGTGGGTTTTAAAATAACATAGAATAGTCTTTTTTGTATATAGATATTCCCAGAGGCGTAACTATAGCACCGCAGCCCCCACGGCCGCAGGGGGGCGCTGTGCATGTGTGGGCGCCGGGGGGCTGTGGTGCTATAGTTAGCCCCCTCCCGTCTGCCCATCTGCCGCCCGCCCATCTGCCACCCGCAGCCTTACCTGACTTCACTGGTCCCGTCCCGGCTCCCTTGCTGGCTTCATTCTTCTGCTAGTGAGACGGACCACAATAAAATGTCCGCCCCATATAGCAGACAGTTCTCTGAAACTGTCTGCTGTATGGGGGCGGACATTTTGTGTTGTTCCGTCTCACTAGCAGAAGAATGAAGCCAGAAAGGGAGCCGGGACGGGACCAGCAAGACAGGTAAGGCTGCGTGCGGGGGGTGTGGCGGGGGGCGCCCCCCATTAATGGCGGGGGGGGCGCCCAATTCCTAGTTACGCCACTGGATATTCCTATTACTGTAGTACAGTGGTTCCCAAACTGTGTGCCGTGGCACCCTGGGGTGCCTTGAGTGAGTTGCAGGGGTGCCTTGGGTTCGTGGCCCGTGACCAATTCAAATTATTTATGACCAATTTAATAGAAAAATTGTGGACGAACAGAAGTGAATCCTGTCCCTCACCCCATAACTGACCCTAAGGAAGAGCTCTAAATACATTTTAGTTAATTTAATATTTTTTCAATTAGAAAGTTTTGGCCTAGGGGTGCCGTGAAAAAAATTCTGATACTCAGGGGTGCCGTGATTGAAAAAAGTTTGGGAACCACTGCTGTAGTAACTTCTCTCCCCTGCTCTGTCAGCCTTTATAATCCGCTTGGATACTTGTATCTAACTTGTTGCCTTCCTCCTACTGTATACTGTCTTCAACTCCTAAAAGCAGCAATTTGTCTCTTTACATGTATACTGCAGGTGCAGGAAGACAAAAATGCAGACCTCTTACTGACCTTCATTTACTGTGCCACAAATATATTTTATATAGAGATCAGTCTTAGTGGTCACTTAATGAGTGGCGATTTTAGTACAGCCTCTTCCTTTCATCTGACCACCTCTGCCCTACCCTAGCCCAAAAAGGAGCTGCAATTATTAATGGGTGCAGATTTAGGGATCTCCCACCACCAACCCTTGTCTCTTGGCAACCACACCCAGGCCACAACCTGCTGTCGGTTTCTACTAACAGGAGGATGCGCTGGAAGGGGACAAGTATTGCTGCCTATCTCCCTGCTAGACACCCATAGAAACTGACAGGTTTCGTAAACAGACTTAAGGGCATGCTTGCCCATAACCAAAATGGCCGGCAGACAAATCCAGGTACGGCAGACATCCACCAGAACTATACAGGAAACTGACAGTGTTTCCAATACAGACTTGAGGGCACATTTGCCCATAACCAAAATGGCCGGCTCAACACCAGAGACCCGCCCCCAGGATTGTACTAGAAATACCCCCGGTCACCACATCCATTATACAGCATCTCCCTGAAGAAGGCCGCAAGGTCGACACGCGTTGGAGGACATTGCATTTACAGACACCCATCCCAGCCTCCTCCCGTCCGGAGTAGAGCACACGGCAGACGCCAGGACTTCAGACCCGGGTGCAGGGATACCGCGTCATCCGCGTCATCCACATCCCGGAAGTCGAGTCCTGTGCTAAGCCCGTGGAGCCCGGCAGGACGTGCGGACACGGCGCCGACCTGAACCGCGGCGGGATTGCGGTACATACGGAGGGAACGAGGACCGGAACCGTCATCAAGCACAGGTTAGAGGTGTACTGCGGACGGGACGGGACGCCAGCCCCCCGCACCACCGGCCTGTGACCGACTCATCCCATCCACACTACTGACTCTTTTTCTTCTCCCCTTTTTCACTCTCCCCCTACCATTTGTACTGAGACTTGGAGAGCGCATCCTGCATACGGTGCCCAGCCCCTGCTGCCACCCAGGTGCAGTGTAATCTGCGCCCCTACTGTGTGTCCCATACTCCCCGGCACTTGTCACCATCTGCAAGCCGCAAGCATTGGGTGAGCTGCTTCTGCTGTCACCCAAGTACAGCCTGCGACGCCCCTGGGAACAGTGGAACACATCAGCACCACCACACAGTGCTCTAACAGTGAACTTGGGGTTCCCCCCTCCCCCCCCCCCGAGCCTCTGGGCTCTCCACTGCACCCTATATTTTATTTTCTGCTTAATAAATCTGTTGTATTACAATTTCACTTTCATCCTATTTGCTTGACCTGTACAAACCAGCACAGATAAACACGTATACATTCTGTCATCAGCATACCTATTGGTACTCATACCCCGGTATCCCATTAGCGCAGGTCTCCATACCCCCTGCTGCCATATTATCTATTGGAGGGTGGCCCCCCTCCCTTGGAGACCAGCAGCTGCTACAAAACCCAACCGGTGAGCGCAGTGTCTATACGCATATCCCCTTACTATCTCCCTGCTAAACTGTGCCTCAGCTGCTCTTAGCTTATTAGGGCCACATCGTTACTTCCGCCAACTGTCAGGCTGCACCTTTGCTGCTGCCACACTGGAACCACCTGGCCATTTCTTTACCACACCTCCGGGACTGCCTACCATTACAGGGGCATGCCTTTTGGTGGAACAGTGTAAAATCTCACTTCAGAGAAGCACCAATCACCATAGATATGCACTCTGCCACCAGGGATCAGTTCTTAGGGTAGGAATTATTGCTTTGTCACTCTACTTTCTCTCTCCAGTCTACCATACACTCCCTCTCTGCCTCTCTCTGGATAACTGCCCAACTGTCAACATGAGTGCCCCTTTTGTAACCTCTCCTCTAGGGCCTGCTTAATACCTGGCCCAGTCAATTAAGTAACCTAACTTCCCCCTCCAGCACAGGTATATTGGATTAGTCCACAATCTGTCTGCGAGCCAACAGTTAAAACTGTGTTTAGGACAGTCTAATTTTTCTCTTTTTCACTCTCCTTTGTATCACTTTTCAAGCTTAGTACATCTTGCCTGAAGTATCAGCGAACGTCAAAGGACAGGGATCAAAAGGAGATCTAAATACAGGGCCTGCCTGGGAAAAACAACCTACCTAACGGCACCAGGCCAAGGAAGGGGGAGGCGACCTAGTCACAGACACATCTAATAATAGAACCAGGGTACCTCCAGCAATACCTATGCTGAGAATAACCAACAGGAACAAAGTAAACAGGGTACAAACACATGATACTGTACCACAAAACAACAAAATCAATGAAATTCGGAGTGCCTCACCACGCTGGGGAGAATCAGAACAGGAAAAAAACAATGGAGATAAGAATAACAAAGATACAGGGCTACTCGCCAGATAAAAAGTAACGATAAGGAACGGGCTCCAAGTATCACCTGTCGGGATAGCCTTAGTACACACGGCACCGGCACTCTGCTTCAGTGGCGCCGAAGAAATGTCAGTGCGGCTGACAGTACCCCTCCCCTGAGGAGAGGTCCACAAACCCCTACCACCAGGTGAGGAATCTTCCGAAAAAACTCCTCTTGAGGCTGGGAGCATGTAAATCCTTACCTGCTACCTATGATCTCTCTTTTCTTCATTTCTACGATCTTCTCTTCTAATGGACCAAAAAACGAAGAGCGCCTCAATAGAACTTAGAATCTAAGATCCTTTTGACAAGTACTTCTTGTTGTCCCGGAAGTCCAGAAAGATGTCCCCTTGGTAAGCCTATGAGGAAACTTGTGGGAAAAGAACACGGGCTTCAGAAGCGATGCATGGAAGTTGCTGGCAATCTTAAGAGAATTATTCAGCAGAAGACTAACGGCCACCTGATTAACTCTCTTGATGATTCAGAATGGACTAGAGGCGTAACTAGTTCTTCGTAGGCCCCATATCGAAAGTTTTGTAAGGGCCCCCTATTTAGCAACTGATGGTGATAAATGTATGCAAAACATATTAGTTTGACAGCAAAGATGGGCCCCCTTCAGCTCTGGGCCCCATAGCAGCTGCACCCCCTGCACATAGGTAGTTATGCCCCTGGAATGGACCAATAAATCTTGAGAAAAATCTTACGGAAGGTTGGTGAAGCCTAATGTTCCAGGTTGACTGCCATACCCAATCACCAACCTTAAATCTGCAAGGACGTCTGGACTTATCAGAGAAAATCCTCTCTTTGAAAGATATTCCCTGAGGAAACCATTAAACTTCTTCCAAATGCCCCTGAAATGAGAGGTACTAGCAGAACAACAAGCTTCAGGTCCCAAGGAATTGGCCCCAGGATGATATCGAAAAACTGCAAAGAATGGTCTTGGAAGCAGAATGGTATACATTATTGTAAGTGAATTCTGCCTGAGGCAGACAATCAATCCAATAATTTTGCAATTTAGAAACGAAGCATCGCAGGTACTGTTTCAGAGACTGATTCAGTCATTCAATCTGCCCATTCAACTGAGGGTGGAAAGCTGAAGTCAGACTGAGGTTGACTTTCAGCGAGGCGCAGAACAGTCTCCAAAACTGTGCAACTTATTGTGGACCCCTGTCAGAAACAATATCCACTGGTAACCCATGAAGCCTAAAAATATGCAATAAAAACAAATTGATCAATTCCTTGGCATATCGTCTAAGTAGACAAAAACATACTTGCCCAGGAAATCTCTTAAAACGTCTTTATTAAGTCCAGAAAGATGGCAGGGGCATTTGAAAGACCGAAAGGCATGACTAAATACTCATAATGTCCTGACTGGGTACTGAAAGCTCATTTCCTGCTTTGATCCTGATTAGGTTGTATGCTCCTCTAAGATAAATCTTAGAGAAGATAGTGGCGGACCACAGTTGGTAGAATATCACAGACATAAGCAGGAGTGGATACGTGTTCTTTACCGTAATTTTATTCAGAGCTCTGAAATCTATACAAGGTCGCAGAGAGACATCTTTCTTGGCGACGAAAAGAACCCGGCACTTAATGGAGAATTGGAAGGCCAGATAAAGCCTTTCTTTAAACTCTCCTGAACATACTCATCCATCACCTTAGTCTCAGGGATGGACAAAGTATATAATCTACCCTTTGGTAACTGAGCGTCAGGCAGGAGTTTAATAGCACAGTCATAGTGGCGGTGCAGAGGAAGCTTCTCTGCCTGGACTTTAGAGAAAACGTCTGCGAACTTGGCATAACAAGTCAAAATAGAAGTTTTCACGCACTGCCCTAAGCAGGAGGAACCCCAATGGACAATATCCCCAGAACTCCAATTGATAGACGGATTGATAGACGGATTGTGCTTGACCAGCCAGGGATGGCCCAAAACGAGAGGAATTGCCAGACAAGTTGTCAACAGAAATAAGATGTCCAGTGTGAAACAGACCCACAGTTAATTGAAGCACAGGGGACCGAAAAGAAATGACACCATTGGGCAGCGTACTCCCATTGAGACCTCGTATGGTGATACAAGCTTCAAGTCTGTGAAGAGGAAGCCCAAGCTTTGTGGCTGGGAAAATATCGAGGAAGTTACCAGCAGCTCAGCTATCGATAGAGGCAGAACAAGAAAAATTGACCCCACCAAAAGAAATACTACTGGGAACTAAATAAAGAGTTATGAGAGGAAAAGAGCTGAAGGCCAAAGTGAACCCTCCCCTCATTCACTTGGCCTGGGCTTTTCCCAATTTATTGGGACAAATTCAAAGGACGTGACCCTTTCCCCCACAGTACAAACAAAGACCGACGCTAATTCTGCACGCTCCTTCATCAGAAGAAATCCTGACCACACCAGAGGAACCAGGCTCCGGATACTTAATAAGACTATCTTTGATGGCGTTAAATAACCCACATCGTAACTGACTCCGTAGAGCAGGGTCATTCCAACCACAATCATTAGACCAATAGTGGAATTAAGTACAGTATACCTCCACTGGATCCTTACCCTGCTTCAGGGCTCGTAGATGGGTCTCTGCCGAAGCCTTCTTGTCTGGGTCGTCACACAAAAGACCGAGTGAACTGAAAAAGCTATTCACAGAGAATAATGCAGGACTATCGGAGGGAAGCCCAAAAGCCCAAGTCTGGGATCCCCCTTTAACAGTGAGATAACCAACCCCATTTGCTGAAAGTCAAACCCTGAAGACTTGGGTCTAAGGCAAAAGTAATCTTCAGCTTTCCTGGAAAGAAATCCTTCCGGTTCCCCAAAAACCGGTCTGGCAAATTCATCTTAGGTTCAGGGATCACCAGTACAGTAGACCAGACTCCTTGTTCCTGGGAAGCAACCCTCAATGACAAATCCCAAACCATTTGTGTTAAACTCTGAAGCTGTTCCGAGAAGGTCTAAGCTGCCGGATTCATGTTTAGCCAAAAAAGAAAACGTACAACCAAAACCAACAGCAAAATTATTATATAAAGAGTATCTTATAAAATCTTTTGGCCCGGTGATAATGTAACAAAAGCGGGTAATGCGTTTTGTTTTGGGTTGTGAACCTACAGCCGGGACCGCTGTTTAGAACGGCCACGGCGCACACTGCACTACTTCTGTTGAACCCCTCTGACTGATGGCTGATATCTTCTGGGAAATTAGGCTTCACCTATAATCACCATGTTTGGAGGGGCAAATTAGGTCTGCCCCAACTCCGGTGCAACCAGGTCTTAGGAAGTGACAAAGTATCAGCGGTTGTCAGAGGACAGGGATCAAAAGGAGATCTAACTACAGGGCCTGCCTGGGGAAAAAACCTATCTAATGGCACCAGACCAAGTATGGGGGAGGCGACCTAGTCGCAGACACAACTAATAACAGAACTGGGGTACCTCCAGCAATACCTATGCTGAGAATAACAAACAGGAATAAAGTAAATAGGGTACAAACACATAATTCCCCAAGTGAAGTTTGGAGTGCCTGGATCAGAACAGGGAAAAACAATGGAGCTGAGAATAACAAAGATACAGGGATACTCACCAGATAAAAAGTAACAATATGAAACCGGGCTCCAAGGGAGCACTTATGTGCTGCAGGTGGAGATAAGCAAGCTGAGAAGGACAGGAACTGGCAGACAAGAAACAGATGCTGGTAGAAACCTGACAGGGAGCTTCATGGGCCAAATAATTTCCTTATACAAGGCAGTATCACCAGCGGGGCTGAGCTAGGCCAAATCCCTTAAAAGGGATTCTCTGGCCAATCAGCCGCCACTGTAGAACCAGCCCCCTTAAATAAAGAAATAGCTCCAGGTGGCTGAGCGCATGCTTCCCAGCGACCCCTGTTGCTGAGCAACCACTTATTGGCGAAAGGAGACTGCTGCAGTCCAGAACTGATGTTGGCCGGCCGGCCGGGCGGAAATGTCGGGAAAGCCCTAGTACGCCCGGCACTCCGCTGCGACTCACCCTTGCTTGTCCACTCTCCATGAGAGTGACACACCAGTATTTTCAGGAAGGAACATGTACATTTAGCAATACATTAAAAAAAGCATACCTCTTTACTATATTTATCAGCAATGAACTTCTTAAAAGGCAATATTGGTATGTCTGTATAAAGAATGTATAGATATACATGCTCTCTTTCCATGGAACCAAATGCTATCTTCCTAGAACCTTGTGTGTCCTCATGCACATTTCAATTCACATTTCACTTTTACAGCTCTTTACATTGTATAATACCAAGCAGTTATAAAAAAATCTACAAAAAAAATATACAAGACTCTGGTTACTTATTAGGTCCTATATCTTGCAGGTAAAACACCTTTGTTACTACGCGTTGACTTTCTGACCATGGGGTCAGGTGTACTTTTCTCTGGCTGATGTTCTAGTTTGTATGGTGTAATCTGCCCTTCTTCACTCCCCTCTTGCAGTGTTTCTGGGAAAGCTTTCTTTGTCATGTTTAAAGGAATTGGGCTACTCATAAACAACAACAGTTCTACTGGGTCATCTACAGGTATCTCCCATGAGAAATCTTGTTGCTTTGACATAGGCATATTTCCAACTTCTTCAGGTGTTTAATCACTGCCTCTGGTACATAGTTTCAATTGGTCTTGAGATACAACTTTGATAGGTCCATCTGTACCCTGACGAATCTGGTAACTATATAGGCTTGCTTGTACTATGTCAATAACCACATAGGGAATAGTGTATCATATACAGTAATATCCAGTTTGCTTGAGTGAACATTCTTCCTTTTCCAAACCATATCTCCTATTTGAAAAGATGTAGGTTTGGCATTAGTATTGTAATTCTTTGCCTGTCATTGATGCGCCTTCTCCATCCTCTTTTGTGCTATCTCACGAGCCATGTCTATTCTATTTTGATGCTCACACACCCTATCACTTTGCAACTTGGCAGAATCGGGCATTATAGGAGTTAATTTCAAGGTCTGCGTTAACCAGCCCTGTTTGCCAAACATAAGAAAATAGGGTGTGAACCCTGTTGAACAATGTTAAGTATTATTATATAAATAGGTCAGTTCAACTGTGAGCAATTGTCAGCTGAGAGGCTTCTGAGCATTCCAAGGATGATCTGATTTGCCCTCTCACACAGCCCATTTCCCTGTGGATAAGCTGTGGTTCTATTTTTTTTTTTACAGCCATATAGCAAACAAAGTTCATTAAACAATTGTGATTCAAAGGTGGCACCTTGGCTGGTTAAAATTATGTCTGGATGACTGTATGGTCTAACAAAATGTTTTAGGAACAGCTCTGCAGCGTACATTGCAGATAATTTTTTGATTGATACTACTAGTAGAAACTTGCTTTAATGGTCCTGATTGTCATCGTATAACTATAACCACTGGGGCTAGGTTTTAGTTTTACATGGTCAAGTATGACAATTTCTAGTGGACGTTTGCTTTTGATAGAATGGAGGGGATATTTCTGACTTGTGACAGGGTGATTTTTAACCCCTTCATGACAGAGCCAGTTTGTGCCTTCATGACAGAGCCCTTTTTTTCAAATCTGACATGTCTCACTTAAGTGGGGATAACTTTTTTTTGCTTTTACTTATCCCAGTGATTTTGAGATTGTTTTCTCGTGACACATTGTACTTCAAATTAGTGGTAAATTTGGGTCGATACAGTCTGTGTTTTTTTGTGAAAAATACCAAAATATCGTGAACAAATGGAAAATTTAGCAATTTGCAAAATGTTAAATTTTCTGCTTGTGAGACAAATAATCATACCACTCAAAATAGTTAATAACTAACATAGACCATATGTCTACTTTATGTTTCCATCATTATTTCAACTTCCTTTTAATTTTTTTGGACACTAGGAGGCTTACAATATGAATAGCAAATTCTCAAATTTTCATGAAAATTTCAAACACTGATTTTTTTAGGGACCAGTTCAGTTCTGATGTGACTTTGAGGGACTTGTATGTGAGACACCCCCATAAATGATGCCATTTCAAAAACTGCACCCCTCACAGTATTCAAAACAGCATTTTGGAAGTTTGTTAACCCTTTAGGTGTTTCACAGGAATTAAAACAAAGTGTAGGTGAAATTTCAAAATTTCTTTTTTTTTGCAGAGTTTCAATTTTAATACATTTTTCTAACGAATACAGTAGATTTTACTAGAGAAATGTGACTAAAAATTGATTCCCCCAATTCTTTTGTTTTAAAAAATATCCTATATGTGGCCCTAGTGTGCACGTTGACCAAACCACAGGCTTCATAATAGAAGGAGCACCTACTTGATTTTGGAGCCTCCTTTTTATGAGATTTTTTTTTAGGCACCATGTAGGTTTCTAGGCACCATAAGTGCTAAAAGTTAGGAACCTCCCCCACAAGTGACCCCATTTTGCAATCTACACCCCTCAGGGAATTCATCTAGGGGTATAGTGTACATTTCAAACCCCCAGGGGTTTCACCAATTTTGGTACAACTGGGATGTGAAAATGAAAAATTACATTTTTTTACACAAACATGCAGTTCTGGCTCAAAATTTTTCATTTTCACAAGGAATGAAGGAGACAAAGCACCCCAAAATCTGTGCCCCAATTTCTCCCGAGTACGGCAATGCCTCACATGTGACCAAAAAATACCAGTTGGGTGCATGGCAGGACTCAGAAGGGAAGGAGTGATTTTTGGATTTTGCAGCAAAGATTTTGGTAGAATGAATGGTGGGTACTATGTTGCATTAGCAAGACTCCCAAAGCACCAATACAGTGGAACCCCCCCACAAGTCACCCCATTTTGCAAAGTACACCCCTCAGGGAATTCATCTAGGGGTATAGTGTACATTTCAAACCCCCAGGGGTTTCATCAATTTTGATACAACTGGGATGTGAAAATGGAAAATTACATTTTTTTAAAACAAACATGCAGTTCTGGCTCAAAATTTTTCATTTTCACAAGGAATGAAGGAGACAAAGCACCCCAAAATCTGTGCCCCAATTTCTCCCGAGTACGGCAATGCCTCACATGTGACCAAAAAATACCAGTTGGGTGCATGGCAGGACTTAGAAGGGAAGGAGTGATTTTTGGATTTTGCAGCTCAGATTCTGGTGGAATTTTGGTGGGTGCTATGTCGCATTAGCAAGACCCCCCAAGCACCAATACAGTGGAACCCCCCCACAAGTGACCCCATTTTGCAAACTACACCCCTCAGGGAATTCATCTAGGGGTATAGTGTACATTTCAAACCCCCAGGGGTTTCACCAATTTTGGTACAACTGGGATGTGAAAATGGAAAATTACATTTTTTTACACAAACATGCAGTTCTGGCTCAAAATTTTTCATTTTCACAAGGAATGAAGGAGACAAAGCACCCCAAAATCTGTGCCCCAATTTCTCCCGAGTACGGCAATGCCTCACATGTGACCAAAAAATACCAGTTGGGTGCATGGCAGGACTCAGAAGGGAAGGAGTGATTTTTGGATTTTGCAGCTCAGATTCTGGTGGAATTTTGGTGGGTGCTATGTCGCATTAGCAAGACCCCCCAAGCACCAATACAGTGGAACCCCCCCACAAGTGACCCCATTTTGCAAACTACACCCCTCAGGGAATTCATCTAGGGGTATAGTGTACATTTCAAACCCCCAGGGGTTTCACCAATTTTGGTACAACTGGGATGTGAAAATGGAAAATTACATTTTTTTACACAAACATGCAGTTCTGGCTCAAAATTTTTCATTTTCACAAGGAATGAAGGAGACAAAGCACCCCAAAATCTGTGCCCCAATTTCTCCCGAGTACGGCAATGCCTCACATGTGACCAAAAAATACCAGTTGGGTGCATGGCAGGACTTAGAAGGGAAGGAGTGATTTTTGGATTTTGCAGCTCAGATTCTGGTGGAATTTTGGTGGGTGCTATGTCGCATTAGCAAGACCCCCCAAGCACCAATACAGTGGAACCCCCCCACAAGTGACCCCATTTTGCAAACTACACCCCTCAGGGAATTCATCTAGGGGTATAGTGTACATTTCAAACCCCCAGGGGTTTCACCAATTTTGGTACAACTGGGATGTGAAAATGGAAAATTACATTTTTTTACACAAACATGCAGTTCTGGCTCAAAATTTTTCATTTTCACAAGGAATGAAGGAGACAAAGCACCCCAAAATCTGTGCCCCCATTTCTCCAGAGTACGGCAATGCCTCACATGTGACCAAAAAATACCAGTTGGGTGCATGGCAGGACTCAGAAGGGAATGAGTGATTTTTGGATTTTGCAGCTCAGATTCTGGTGGAATGAATGGTGGGTGCTATGTGGCATTAGCAAGACCCCCGAAGCACGGTGAAATGATGAACCTTATAATCCATAGATGTGTGGTATATTTTGAAACACTCCTTTATACATAGGCCGGGTTTGTCGGGGCAAGTTTCACAGTGGAAAATAGTATCCTTTCTTATTCCCTTTTTATAGCAAACTTTGCACCTTTTTTGTGTCCTGCCCTTTCTTGCAGTGGAGGGGATTTCGTTGGGAAAATGCTGCCCTGGTACAATACGGGGGCCAGTACTAGAAGTACTGGGGCCCTCTGCCTGCTGATTCCCAAATATTAGGCTCTTTATGACTTCCTCTTGAAAGTGCATAAATGTCCCCCTCTGGCCGGTAGAACGGAATAGCACGTAAGCGTTATACAGTGCCATCTGGATGATATACACGGCCAGCTTCTTGTACCAGATATTTGTTTTCCGCAGGGCACTGTACGGCTTCAGTACCTGATCTGAAAGATCCACTCCGCCCATGTACTTATTGTAATCTAGGATACAATTTGGTTTTGAGGTGTGGGTACTGGTACCTCGTACAGGGATGGAGGTGGTACTGTCTCCATGAATTGTTGTCAGTATAAGGACATCCCTCTTGTCCTTATATTTGACCAACAACATATTTTCGGTGCATATTCCCCTGCTTTCACCCCTTTTCATTACTTGGGCAATGTGCGTTTTGGGGAGGCCTCTTTGGTTCTTGCGCACAGTACCGCAAGCTGCTGTACCTCTTGAACCAAGGGCCTTAAACAGGGGGATGCTGGTGTAAAAGTTATCCACATAGAGGTGATAACCCTTATCCAGGAAGGGGTGCATTAAATCCCAGACAATTTTTCCACTAACACCTACGAGGGAGGGGGGGCATTCTGGTGGTTCAATTCTTGAATCCTTCCCTTCATATACCCTAAACTTGTGGGTGTACCCTGTGGTGCTTTCACACAGCTTATACATTTTTATGCCATACCTTGCCCTCTTACTGGGAAGGTACTGGCGGAATTTAACCCTTCCTTTAAAATGTATAAGGGACTCGTCGATACTAATACATTTATCAGGGATGTATAGCTCTGCAAATTTGGCACTGAAATGATCAATGACCGGCCTGACTTTGAATAGCCTGTCAAAGGTGGGATCATCTCTGGGTGGGCACTGTGCATTATCGGTGTAATGTATAAATTTATGGATTGCCTCAAAACGAGCCCGGGGCATGGCCATACGGTGAAATGGGGTGCTGTACAGAACATCTGTACTCCAATATTGCCTAATTTGTGGCTTTTTTACTATGCCCATGTGTAACACCAGACCCCAAAACGTCATCATCTCTACTGCATCTACAGGGGTCCACCTAGCAAATGATGACGTGGGGTTTTGAGCAATAAACTGCTGGGCATATAAATTAGTTTGGTCCACCATTAAATTTATAAAATCATCAGAGAAAAATAATTTGAAAAAGTCAATTTCTCTGAGACCTGTTGAATCAAATTGGATTCCTGGGATGGCCAAAAACTCAGGAACCTGGGGCTCAAAATTGTCTGGTGGTGGGGTCCATACGAGATCAATTATTGGGGGGGGGTCTCAGCTGCTCTACGGGGGCGTCTTTGAGGGGGTCCCTCATCACCAGAGGAGGAAGAAGAGCTTAAGACGAATCCTTCAAATTCCCCGCTTGCCTCACTGGCTGTGTCAGAGTCAGAGGCAAGCATGGCATATGCCTCCTCCACTGAATACATTCTCCTGGATGACTGGGACGACATTTGGGATGACATTTGGGATGCCATTTATATTTTTGTGTTACTGTTAATGTAATGTTTCAACACGTGTATAGTGTAGGGGGGGGTACAAACTTTATTTCAACCCGGGGGGTATGTAGTGTGTAGTGTGTATGTAGTGCAGAAAAAAAAAATACAAAAAAAAAAAAATTGAAGGGTTAAAAAAAAAAAAAAATGGAAGGGGTTAAAAAAAAAAAAATGGAAGGGGTTAAAAAAAAAAAAAAGGTCCTGCGCCAAAAATTGAGCACAGATGTTGGTCAGTAACGTCCGTCACTGAACAGCGCTCAAAGGCAACAGGAATTTGATCAAAAAAAAAAAATAATAGATCAACCCTGTGCCGAAAAAGCTGATCAGTAATGTACGTCACTGATCAGCGCACAGTGGCCACAGGACACACACAAAATCACAGTGTGTGTAAAAAAAAAATTTAAAAAAGACCCCACAGCACTCACAAAAAATAAAAAAAGGTGATCAGTGATGCGACACTGATTACCAGTGAGGGGCAGCAGGTGCACAACCTTTGGTGCAACTGACAGTGCAACTGGCAGCAACTGACAGGTATATATAAAAAAAAAAACCTCTGTACCCCCAAAAAGTTGCTGATCACCTCAGATATAGTGATCAGCACAAAAGGCGGGGGCAGCAGACACAAAATTTAGCACTCTCTATCACTCTCTGTCACTATCTCTCTCTATCTCTCTATCTCTCACTATCTATCACTCTATGACACTGCAGCAGCAGCACTGACAGGTATATCTATATATAAAAAAAAACCTGCGCCCCCAAAAAGTTGCTGATCAGTTAATTTATACTGATCAGCACAAAAGGGGGGGCAGCAGTCAGTTATATAAAAAATATATAGCACAATCTGTCACTATCTCTCTATCTCTCTCTATCTCTCTCTCTCTCTCTATCTCTCTCTATCTATCTATAGCTCTATCACACTGCAGCAGCACAAAATATAGCACTAGGCCTCTCTATCTCTCTCTATCTCTCTCTATCTCTTTCAGTTATATAAAAAATATATAGCACAATCTGTCACTATCTCTCTCTCTCTATCTCTCTCTATCTCTCTCTATCTCTCTATCTATAGCTCTATCACACTGCAGCAGCACAAAATATAGCACTAGGCCTCTCTATCTCTCTCTATCTCTCTATATCTCTTTCAGTTATATAAAAAATATATAGCACAATCTGTCACTATCTGTCACTATCTCTCTCTCTATCTCTCTCTCTCTATCTCTCTATCTATAGCTCTATCACACTGCAGCAGCACAAAATATAGCACTAGGCCTCTCTATCTCTCTCTATCTCTCTCTATCTCTCTCTCTATCTAATAACTCGCAGCAGCACAAGATGTCACAGGATGTCACAAGATGTCACAAGAATAAGCAATATCTAGGCAGTGATCAGGTAAGTATTTGGATGGGTTCTGGTCAGTATTGGCGGCAGCTGGGCACGGTGACCGCACTGCACGCTATTCCAGACCGGAATGGCGTCTGCAGTGCAGTCACCGTTAGTTTAAACCCCCCTCCTTGGCTGTGATTGGTCCGTCGGTCCGACGAACCAATCACGGCCTTTGGGGGCGGGCGGGGTGAGGTGGGGTGACACCAGTGTCACCCTTACACCCCGCGGTGATTGGTGCTGTACTTTACAGCACCAATCACCTCCGATCCCGTGTCACCGGCGAACGTTATTCGCCGGTGACACAGAAAACGCTGTGAATGGCTGTTCAGTGTGAACAGCCAATCACAGCGATCGCCGACGGGGGGGCGGCATCGCAGCCCCCCCTGGGCATGCACGGACATGTCTGCTGTCAGGGACAGCAGACATCGTCCCTCTGTCACTGCGTCTCTAGACGCAGTGACAGTTTTAAGCCATGACGTATATATACGTCAACGGTCGGGAAGTACTTCCCGGCCATGACGTATATATACGTCAAATGTCGTGAAGGGGTTAAGATACATGGCATGCAGTATTGGCACCATTTTTCGATATGCTCATGCATTCCAATCCCAAAAATACCTCTTCCTCAGGATAGCCTCAGTCTTTTGTATGCTGAAGTGGCTGGATTTATTATGATAAACTTCCAGGAGATGTTTGCCTTGATTATTCAGAGTAATAATTTTGGTTATAATTTGATGGGTGCCAGGATCGATACTGGTTTTCATTAAAAGGCCTTACTTGCAACATCATCCTTATTTGACTGATTTAACTGATCCTCCTCCCCCTGTGTTGTTGATGTAGATGCATTGAGGACAACAATTTTTTCTGCTTCTTCCAGAAGTTCACTGATTCATCTGTGTTTTCAATGAGTGCATCTACAGCAACTGTTGGGTCAAGAAAAGGCAGCGCTACTACTGTCAGTAACTGGTGTGGGCATATGTATAGGCAGCATTACTACTGTCAGTAACTTGTGTGGGCATACAGATGGAGCCAAGTGGCTATGGTGCTTTCACTGCCGCCGGCCACCTCCCCCTGTGCCCCTCGCCGACCCACCATCCCCCCTATCCCTGCCCATCTCCCTGGAGTGGTGATGGGCAAGGACCTGCAGCGGAGCCGTCTGGAAACTGGGACGCACGTGCCTCTGCCCTGGCGATCACCAGCACAAGCATGCTGGGGATCCCCGGGCAAGAAACAGGGGCACTCCATCTGTATGTAAAGGCAGCACTACTACTGTCAGTAACTGGTGTGGGCATACGTATAGACAGCACTACTTCTTTTGGCAACTGGTGTGGGCATTTTTATAGGCAGCGCTAATACCATTTGCAACTGGTGTGTGCATATTTATAGGCAGCACTACTAACGTCGGCAACTGGTGTGGGCATATGTATAGGCAG
Organism: Crinia signifera; assembly: GCF_055691185.1. Classification (NCBI taxonomy): domain Eukaryota; kingdom Metazoa; phylum Chordata; class Amphibia; order Anura; family Myobatrachidae; genus Crinia; species Crinia signifera. Next base: position 6,123,295 of record NC_139223.1, read on the forward strand.
CACTACTACCGTCGGCAACTGGTGTGGGCATACGTATAGGCGGGGCTACTACCATTGGCAACTGGTGTGGGCATATGTATAGGCAGTGCTACTACTGTCGGCAACTGGTGTGGGCATACGTATAGGCAGTGCTACTACTGTCAGCAACTGGTGTGGGCATACGTACAGGCAGCACTACTACCTTCGGCAACTGGTGTGATCATATGTATAGGCAGCACTACTACTGTCAGTAACTGGTGTGGGTATACGTATAGGCAGTGCTACTACTGTCAGCAACTGGTGTGGGTGTAATATATATATATATATATATATATATATACAATCCTGTGGCGGCACTCCAAAGTGTAGTAAAAGGTAAGATAAGTTCCAATAAGCTGGTGCCCTCCGTGGAGACAGTAGTGCACTGTCTAATGTAGAGTCCTGGGGGTGCGGCGGCACTCAGAATAGAAATAAGACGCGTAGGCAGAAGTTTACCAACGGTTTCGGAGCCTTGGCTCCTTTATCAAGGTCATAGAGAACTATGACCTTGATAAAGGAGCCAAGGCTCCGAAACCGTTGGTAAACTTCTGCCTACGCGTCTTATTTCTATTCTGAGTGCCGCCGCACCCCCAGGACTCTATATATATATATATATATATATATAAAAAAGGGTGTGGAGATCCACTCGTGGGCGCTCCCAGTGGTTCGGAAAGTACAAGAGGGGAGAATGGAGAAAATAAAGGGGGAGTGAGGTACTTCCCTTTGTCTTCTTCTCCTGAGTGGCTACTTTCTCCTGTATATATTCTTGGGTTAGGATGTTCCTGATTCCAAATGTGTCTCGGTGATCATATGGGAAGGGTGAGATAAAAAATCAGAGAAATCCACAATGAGAAGTGTCCCTGGGGTAAAGGGTATGTTATTATGTCACTTCGAGCTACGGTGGCGTACCGAACTCACTTGTGACAACAAGGATACAGGTGTATCAAGGTATCTTTGGGTTGATGAATGAGAAGGCGTACCCGTACTAACCATAATAACATACCCTTTACCCCAGGGACACTTCTCATTGTGGATTTCTCTGATTTTTTATCTCACCCTTTCCATATGATCACCGAGACACATTTGGAATCAGGAACATCCTAACCCAAGAATATCTACAGGAGAAAGTAGCCACTCAGGAGAAGAAGACAAAGGGAAGTACCTCACTCCCCCTTTATTTTCTCCATTCTCCCCTCTTGTACTTTCCGAACCACAGGGAGCGCCCACGAGTGGATCTCCACACCCTTTTTTTATTGTCTTTACCTTGAGGTGAAATTGGGATACACCTCGAGAGATCCATCAGGCAGATCCCTTCAGATAGCGCCACGTCACCCCGCTTATTCCCTTCATTAGTTGTGGTGCGAGCCCTAAAGAATCAGGCTCCGGGAGCAAGTTTTATCCCAGCAACTGGGAGCAGAGTGCCGGGGTATTGTATGGAGATATATATATATATATATATATATGTCCAAATCAGCCGGCACTCAGTGGTGTTCTCAAGTATAATGGCCCCGGTGCCCGGACGTAGTAACAGATATAGATCCAAGAAAGGCAGCACTCAAGAGGCGGTTGTAAGTGAAAAAAAACAGTCTGTATTTAAAAGACTAGCTTTCGGGGTATGACCCCCTACATCAGGTACAGACAATATATATATATATATATATATATATATATATATATATATATATATATATATACAGCACTATTACTGTTGGTTACTGTGGGAATTATGTATAAGCAGCGCTATTAATGTTGGTAACTGTCGGCATTATCTATATATATAAGCAGTGCTGCTACTGTAGGCAACTGTGGGTGTTATGTGTAAGCAGCAATAACACTGTGGGCATATGCAGGAGTACTCGGGGCATTACCTGGAGCAAAACTTGTGTCATAATGTCATATGGGCATTATGATGTTCAGCGTATTGTGTAAGGGGCATTACGGTGTGTCATAATGTGTAATCTGAATAACGGTGTGTTGCATAATGTGTAAGGGGCATCATAATGTATAATGGGCATTACTGTGTGTGGCATAATCTATAAAGGGCATTACGGTGTGTGGTATAATATGCTATGCATTACAGTGTTAGTGGTACTTTTATATGGCCATGCCCCTTCCCCGTGAAGCTACGCTCCTATATTTTACTCTTCCTATTTTGATTGTGGTGGTCAGCCAGTCACTTCGAGCTACGGTGGCGTACCGAACTCACTTGTGACAACAAGGATACAGGTGTATCAAGGTATCTTTGGGTTGATGAATGAGAAGGCGTACCCGTACTAACCATAATAACATACCCTTTACCCCAGGGACACTTCTCATTGTGGATTTCTCTGATTTTTTATCTCACCCTTTCCATATGATCACCGAGACACATTTGGAATCAGGAACATCCTAACCCAAGAATATCTACAGGAGAAAGTAGCCACTCAGGAGAAGAAGACAAAGGGAAGTACCTCACTCCCCCTTTATTTTCTCCATTCTCCCCTCTTGTACTTTCCGAACCACAGGGAGCGCCCACGAGTGGATCTCCACACCCTTTTTTTATTGTCTTTACCTTGAGGTGAAATTGGGATACACCTCGAGAGATCCATCAGGCAGATCCCTTCAGATAGCGCCACGTCACCCCGCTTATTCCCTTCATTAGTTGTGGTGCGAGCCCTAAAGAATCAGGCTCCGGGAGCAAGTTTTATCCCAGCAACTGGGAGCAGAGTGCCGGGGTATTGTATGGAGATATATATATATATATATATATATATATATATATGTCCAAATCAGCCGGCACTCAGTGGTGTTCTCAAGTATAATGGCCCCGGTGCCCGGACGTAGTAACAGATATAGATCCAAGAAAGGCAGCACTCAAGAGGCGGTTGTAAGTGAAAAAAAACAGTCTGTATTTAAAAGACTAGCTTTCGGGGTATGACCCCCTACATCAGGTACAGACTATATATATATATATATATATATATATATATATATATATATATATATATATATATATATATATATACAGCACTATTACTGTTGGTTACTGTGGGAATTATGTATAAGCAGCGCTATTAATGTTGGTAACTGTTGGCATTATCTATATATATAAGCAGTGCTGCTACTGTAGGCAACTGTGGGTGTTATGTGTAAGCAGCAATAACACTGTGGGCATATGCAGGAGTACTCGGGGCATTACCTGGAGCAAAACTTGTGTCATAATGTCATATGGGCATTATGATGTTCAGCGTATTGTGTAAGGGGCATTACGGTGTGTCATAATGTGTAATCTGAATAACGGTGTGTTGCATAATGTGTAAGGGGCATCATAATGTATAATGGGCATTACTGTGTGTGGCATAATCTATAAAGGGCATTACGGTGTGTGGTATAATATGCTATGCATTACAGTGTTAGTGGTACTTTTATATGGCCATGCCCCTTCCCCGTGAAGCTACGCTCCTATATTTTACTCTTCCTATTTTGATTGTGGTGGTCAGCCAGTCACCAATTCCCTTTCTAGCACAGGGCACCAAAATGGCTAGTTACGGCACTGGTGCTGTGTAATGTGAATAAGATTGAGCTACTTTATCCTGTACTTTGGAATGTGAGTACTATTGTGTGGCCATGCCCCTTCCTTGTGAGACCACACGCCTTTCTTTTGGTGTGTGCAAATTTATAGTTTTCAGGAGGGTGTCGAACACCCTAGCACCGGTCCTGTGTCTGTGCCACAAGTAAGTTAGTAGAGGTTACAGAAAATATGAATCTATGTTTGTAAACTACAGCCTTCTCCAATCCATGTATTGGGGCAGGCCTCCACAGTGGCTAACACAGGATTTCTGGAGAGGGGTTTCCACATGCCATCCAAAATGTATCACTATACAGAACATTGGAGCAAGTTCGGGAGCCTGGGGTAACAGTATAGGAAGCTAGTAATGACCCTGCACATAAATGTAATCATTGGTCATTTTTGAAACCGGATACAGTATAGAATAATACACCATTACTATCTAACACTAAAGCTGGTCTATATTATAGGCTGCATTACACATGTACATAATATAGATACGTGGTCAGGAAAAGGTTAAACATGTAATATATAAAGACAAAAACACTACTGGAGTTTTGAAGCTCACATTCTCCCACCTCATGGCAAGGATCATGTCTCTTCTTCCTGGTAGCTGCTCTCTGGTCCAGTGCACTGATTGTGAACACAGATCCACACACACACACACACACACACACACACACAGACACACACACACACACACACACACACACAAACACACACAGCAACCTTGGTAGAAGAAGCTGCCACCACTGGGTATGTGCAGCCAATCCCTCCCCTCCCCCCCTGTCCCTTACACTGCATGATGTGGCGGCAGCTCCAGTAATGCTGTTGTATACCATTGCTACTATTGTTATGATTAGAGCTACATGCCAAGAGTAGGGGCGAGGGGCAACAGGAACCCCAACTCTGCCTGCATTTCCCTATGGTCTAGAATATTACTCCATGGGAGAAGTTAGAGAGAATGTTGTTTAGTTTACTAAAACAAAGAGAATCCTGCCTAGAAAGTAAAATTGGAATAATGGCATAGACACTTGATGGGATTGACAGAAATACATTTATTACATTTTTAAGCTGTATAATTGTGACTATAATATCCAAACAAAATACACAGAATAACGAGTAGTAAGTAATTTATTATATATGCATAACGTGGATAAGTAATTAAAGTATAATCAGTAAACTTAATATACAGTACCCAAAAAAAATTATACTTCCCAATAGTCATGCAATTCTGTTCATTATAACACATTTATCGTTACACATAAGTAACAATAAAAAACTGAATGAATGAAATTTAATTCTCATTATTCTGTAGTTGTTTTATATTCAGGTGTTAATGCTGCGACCACATAATCTAGTCCTGATCCTGGGATTCCCGTGTATAATAAGGAGAGTCTGAGCAGTGGGATAAATTAGCATAAATAACCAGAATACTATCTGCAAATAAGATAAGTTATATAGAAAGTGCTCTTTTAAGAAAATTATAGTTGCAGTTATCGAGTACAAAACAACATTAATAATAACATGTATAATTAATGAGCGAACAGCTCGGACGTGTCCCTGGAGCTGGGCAGGTGTCACATGAGAGTCCCCCTGCTTCATCCTGAAGACATGTCTCAGTAGGGAATTGACACTGAGCCCGATACAGAGGAACATTATAGAAAATGGAAGAAAAAAGGTAAACATTGTGGTAATTATTATGTAGGAAGAGTTTAATGTAACTGTAAAATCAGAGAGAAAAAGTTTGTCCGTTTTATTTTTGGCAATGTCAATTTGCAACATCCATACCATTGGGACCTCAATGACAATGGAACACAGCAGTGATCCCATTATGAGCTGAGTAAAAGAAGACGTAACTCTTGCTCTGACACGTAGAATAAGCTGGTGGGAAGCGGTGACCAGTCTGATACAGTAGAAGACGGAGAGCCAGGCGGTGTTCCAGAGACTGACAGTAATAAGGACACTTTGTAACAAGACCATGACTAATAAAAGGCTTCTGTCCAGAATCAGGTAGATCCCGAGAAAGTCTAATGCACCATGAACAATAGTGAAGACCTGGAAGATCAGGTTGGTCAGCACCATCACAAGCTGGAAGTTATCGCACACTCCGGGATTACTGGTCTCTCTCCAGCGTCTCACATACACATGTACAACTACAGCACAGATAATGGTCCCAGATATCCCAGTGACCATTGTAATCAGCACCATGGACAGTGACAGAGCCGACAGCATTCTCTGTTGGGATCTGATTGTTCTCTGGATCCTCTGTAGCAATGATTACTCTGCGGATGAGCAGCCTGTAGCAGAATGATGAGACGGAGGCGGGAGACTGATATAGATCTGGGCATGGGATGCAAATATGTCCTGTGCCTTTATCACATACAGTATGTGGCTGTGTGTGCTGGACGGTGCATGTATAATTATGGTATAGGGTGTTGCTCTGGCTGCGTCTGACACCTGTATATGATATATCAGCAGGATCACATACAGTATGTGGCAATGTGTGCTGGACGGTACATGTATAATTAGGGTATAGGATGTCACTCTGGCTGCGTCTGACACCTGTATATGATATATCAGCAGGATCACATGCAGTATGTGGCTGTGTGCTGGACGGTGCATGTATAATTAGGGTATAGGATGTCACTCTGGCTGCGTCTGACACCTGTATATGATATATCAGCAGGATCACATGCAGTATGTGGCTGTGCTGGATGGTGCATGTATAATTAGGGTATAGGACGTCACTCTGGCTGCGTCTGACACCTGTATATGATATATCAGCAGGATCACATGCAGTATGTGGCTGTGTGTGCCGGACGGTGCATGTATAATTAGGGTATAGGATGTCACTCTGGCTGCGTCTGACACCTGTATATGATATATCAGCAGGATCACATACAGTATGTGGCTGTGTGTGCTGGACGGGGCATGTATAATTAGGGTATAGGATGTCACTCTGGCTGCGTCTGACACCTGTATGTGATATATCAGCAGGATCACATGCAGTATGTGGCTGTGTGCTGGACGGTGCATGTATAATTAGGGTATAGGACGTCACTCTGGCTGCGTCTGACACCTGTATATGATATATCAGCAGGATCACATGCAGTATGTGGCTGTGTGTGCTGGACGGTGCATGTATAATTATGGTATAGGATGTCACTCTGGCTGCGTCTGACACCTGTATATGATATATCAGCAGGATCACATACAATGGGCTGTTCTACCTGTACAGGAGTCACATCATGGGCTGCATACGTGTAATTCCTCAGGGGGCCAGGATGGGACGTTATATATACCTCAGGGGGGCCAGGATGGGATGTTATATATACCTCAGGGGGGCCAGGATGGGATGTTATATACACCTCAGGGGGGCCAGGATGGGACGTTATATATACCTCAGGGGGCCAGGATGGGATGTTATATACACCTCAGGGGGGCCAGGATGGGACGTTATATATACCTCAGGGGGCCATGATGGGATGTTATATATACCTCAGGGGGGCCAGGATGGGATGTTATATATAACTCAGGGGGCCAGGATGGGATGTTATATATACCTCAGGGGGAACAGGATGGGATGTTATATATACCTCAGGGGGACCAGGATGGGATGTTATATATACCTCAGGGGGGCCAGGATGGGATGTTATATATAACTCAGGGGGGACAGGATGGGATGTTATATATAACTCAGGGGGGCCAGGATGGGATGTTATATATAACTCAGGGGGGCCAGGATGGGATGTTATATATACCTCAGGGGGGCCACGATGGGATGTTATATATACCTCAGGGGGAACAGGATGGGATGTTATATATAACTCAGGGGGCCAGGATGGGATGTTATATATAACTCAGGGGGGCAGGATGGGATGTTATATATACCTCAGGGGGCCAGGATGGGATGTTATATATGCCTCAGGGGGCCAGGATGGGATGTTATATATACCTCAGGAGGGCCAGGATGGGATGTTATATATACCTCAGGGGGCCAGGATGGGATGTTATATATACCTCAGGGGGAACAGGATGGGATGTTATATATACCTCAGGGGGGTCAGGATGGGATGGTATATATGCCTCAGGGCAAGGGCGTAACTACCATAGTTGCAAGGGGTGCAGCTGCTATGGGGCCCAGAGCTGAGGGGGGCCCATCTTTACTGTCTAATTAATGTTTTACATACATTTATCTCTATCAGTTGGTAAATGGGGGGCCCTTACAAACTTTTGCTATGGGGCCTACTGATATCTAGTTACGCAAATGCCTCAGGGGGGTCAGGATGGGATGGTATATATGCCTCAGGGGGGTCAGGATGAGATGTTATATATACATCAGGGGGGCCAGGATGGGATGTTATATATACCTCAGGGGGGCAGGATGGGATGTTATATATAACTCAGGGGGCCAGGATGGGACGTTATATATACCTCAGGGGGGCCAGGATGGGATGTTATATATACCTCAGGGGGGCAGGATGGGATGTTATATATACCTCAGGGGGCCAGGATGGGATGTTATATATACCTCAGGGGGGCAGGATGGGATGTTATATATAACTCAGGGGGCCAGGATGGGACGTTATATATACCTCAGGGGGGCCAGGATGGGATGTTATATATACCTCAGGGGGGCAGGATGGGATGTTATATATAACTCAGGGGGCCAGGATGGGACGTTATATATACCTCAGGGGGGCCAGGATGGGATGTTATATATACCTCAGGGGGGCAGGATGGGATGTTATATATACCTCAGGGGGCCAGGATGGGATGTTATATATACCTCAGGGGGGCAGGATGGGATGTTATATATACCTCAGGGGGGGGGGGGGAGGATGGGATGTTATATACACCTCAGGGGGCCAGGATGGGATGTTATATATAACTCAGGGGGCCAGGATGGGATGTTATATATAACTCAGGGGGGCCAGGATGGGATGTTATATATACCTCAGGGGGGCCATGATTGGATGTTATATACCTCAGGGGGGCCAGGATGGGATGTTATATATACCTCAGGGGACCAGGATGGGATGTTATATATACCTCAGGGGGCCAGGATGGGATGTTATATATACCTCAGGGGGGCCAGGATGGGATGTTATATATACCTCAGGGGGGCCAGGATGGGATGTTATATATACCTCAGGGGGCCAGGATGGGATGTTATATATAACTCAGGGGGGTCAGGATGGGATGGTATATATACCTCAGGGGGCCAGGATGGGATGTTATATATACCTCAGGGGACCAGGATGGGATGTTATATATACCTCAGGGGGGCCAGGATGGGATGTTATATATACCTCAGGGGGGCCAGGATGGGATGTTATATATAACTCAGGGGGGCCAGGATGGGATGTTATATATAACTCAGGGGGGCCAGGATGGGATGTTATATATAACTCAGGGGGCCAGGATGGGATGTTATATATACCTCAGGGGGGCAGGATGGGATGTTATATATACCTCAGGGGGCCAGGATGGGATGTTATATATACCTCAGGGGGGCAGGATGGGATGTTATATATAACTCAGGGGGCCAGGATGGGACGTTATATATACCTCAGGGGGGCCAGGATGGGATGTTATATATACCTCAGGGGGGCCAGGATGGGATGTTATATATAACTCAGGGGGCCAGGATGGGACGTTATATATACCTCAGGGGGGCAGGATGGGATGTTATATATAACTCAGGGGGCCAGGATGGGACGTTATATATACCTCAGGGGGGCCAGGATGGGATGTTATATATACCTCAGGGGGGCAGGATGGGATGTTATATATACCTCAGGGGGCCAGGATGGGATGTTATATGTACCTCAGGGGGGCAGGATGGGATGTTATATATACCTCAGGGGGGGGGGGGATGATGGGATGTTATATACACCTCAGGGGGCCAGGATGGGATGTTATATATACCTCAGGGGGTCCAGGATGGGATGTTATATATACCTCAGGGGGCCATGATGGGATGTTTTATATACCTCAGGGGGCCAGGATGGGATGTTATATATTCCTCAGGGGGGCAGGATGGGATGTTATATATACCTCAGGGGGGGGGGGGGGATGGGATGTTATATACACCTCAGGGGGCCAGGATGGGATGTTATATATACCTCAGGGGGACCAGGATGGGATGTTATATATACCTCAGGGGACCAGGATGGGATGTTATATATACCTCAGGGGGGCCAGGATGGGATGTTATATATACCTCAGGGGGGCCAGGATGGGATGTTATATATACCTCAGGGGGGCCACGATGGGATGGTATATATACCTCAGGGGGGCCAGGATGGGATGTTATATATACCTCAGGGGGCCATGATGGGATGTTATATATACCTCAGGGGGACCAGGATGGGATGTTATATATACCTCAGGGGGCCATGATGGGATGTTATATATGGCTCAGGGGGGGCAGGATGGGACGTTATATTTACCTCAGGGGGCCATGATGGGATGTTATATATACCTCAAGGGGGCCAGGATGGGATGTTATATATACCTCAGGGGGGCCAGGATGGGATGTTATATATACCTCAGGGGGGCCAGGATGGGATGTTATATATACCTCAGGGGGCCATGATGGGATGTTATATATACCTCAGGGGGACCAGGATGGGATGTTATATATAACTCAGGGGGCCATGATGGGATGTTATATATACCTCAGTGGGGCCAGGGTGGGACGTTATATATACTTCAGGGGGCCAGGATGGGATGTTATATATGGCACAGGGGGGCAGGATGGGATGTTATATATACCTCAGGGGGCCAGGATGGGATGTTATATATAACTCAGTGGGCCAGGATGGGATGTTATATATACCTCAGGGGGCCAGGATGGGATGTTATATATACCTCAGGTGTGGGGGGGGGGGGCAGGATGCGATGTTATATATACCTCAGGGGGCCATGATGGGATGTTATATATACCTCAGGGGGGCCAGGATGGGATGTTATATATACCTCAGGGGGCCAGGATGGGACGTTATATATACCTCAGGGGGGGCAGGATGGGATGGTATATATGCCTCAGGGGGGCCAGGATGGGATGTTATATATAACTCAGGGGGCCAGGAAGGGATGTTATATATATACCTCAGGGGGCCATGATGGGGTGTTATATATACCTCAGGGGGGCCAGGATGGGATGTTCTATATACCTCAGGGGGCCAGGATGGGATGTTATATATATACCTCAGGGGGGCAGGATGGGATGTTATATATACCTCAGGGGGGGGGGGGGGGAGGATGGGATGTTATATATACCTCAGGGGGCCATGATGGGATGTTATATATAACTCAGGGGGCCAGGATGGGATGTTATATATATACCTCAGGGGGCCATGATGGGGTGTTATATATACCTCAGGGGGGCCAGGATGGGATGTTCTATATACCTCAGGGGGCCAGGATGGGATGTTATATATATACCTCAGGGGGGCAGGGGGGGGGGGGAGGATGGGATGTTATATACACCTCAGGGGGCCAGGATGGGATGTTATATATACCTCAGTGGGACCAGGATGGGATGTTATATATACCTCAGGGGGCCAGGATGGGATGTTATATATACCTCAGGGGGGCCAGGATGGGATGTTATATATACCTCAGGGGACCAGGATGGGATGTTATATATACCTCAGGGGGGCCAGGTTGGGATGTTATATATACCTCAGGGGGGCCAGGATGGGATGTTATATATACCTCAGGGGGGCCAGGATGGGATGTTATATATACCTCAGGGGGCCATGATGGGATGTTATATATGGCTCAGGGGGGCCAGGATGGGATGTTATATATGACTCAGGGGGCCTGGTTGGGATGTTATATATACCTCAGGGGGGACAGGATGGGATGTTATATATACCTCAGGGGGCCATGATGGGATGTTATATATGGCTCAGGGGGGGCAGGATGGGACGTTATATATACCTCAGGGGGCCAGGATGGGATGTTATATATACCTCAGGGGGCCAGGATGGGATGTTATATTTACCTCAGGGGGGCCAGGATGGGGTGTTATATATACCTCAGGGGGCCATGATGGGATGTTATATATACCTCAGGGGGGCCAGGATGGGATGTTATATATAACTCAGGGGGCCAGGAAGGGATGTTATATATATATATACCTCAGGGGGCCATGATGGGGTGTTATATATACCTCAGGGGGGCCAGGATGGGATGTTCTATATACCTCAGGGGGCCAGGATGGGATGTTATATATATACCTCAGGGGGGCAGGATGGGATGTTATATATACCTCAGGGGGGGGGGGGGGGGAGGATGGGATGTTATATATACCTCAGGGGGCCAGGATGGGATGTTATATATACCTCAGGGGGGCCAGGATGGGATGTTATATATACCTCAGGGGGCCATGATGGGATGTTATATATAACTCAGGGGGCCAGGATGGGATGTTATATATATACCTCAGGGGGCCATGATGGGGTGTTATATATACCTCAGGGGGGCCAGGATGGGATGTTCTATATACCTCAGGGGGCCAGGATGGGATGTTATATATATACCTCAGGGGGGCAGGGGGGGGGGGAGTATGGGATGTTATATACACCTCAGGGGGCCAGGATGGGATGTTATATATACCTCAGTGGGACCAGGATGGGATGTTATATATACCTCAGGGGGCCAGGATGGGATGTTATATATACCTCAGGGGGGCCAGGATGGGATGTTATATATACCTCAGGGGACCAGGATGGGATGTTATATATACCTCAGGGGGGCCAGGATGGGATGTTATATATACCTCAGGGGGGCCAGGTTGGGATGTTATATATACCTCAGGGGGGCCAGGATGGGATGTTATATATACCTATGGGGGGCCAGGATGGGATGTTATATATACCTCAGGGGGCCATGATGGGATGTTATATATGGCTCAGGGGGGCCAGGATGGGATGTTATATATGACTCAGGGGGCCTGGATGGGATGTTATATATACCTCAGGGGGGACAGGATGGGATGTTATATATACCTCAGGGGGCCATGATGGGATGTTATATATGGCTCAGGGGGGGCAGGATGGGACGTTATATATACCTCAGGGGGCCAGGATGGGATGTTATATATACCTCAGGGGGCCAGGATGGGATGTTATATTTACCTCAGGGGGGCCAGGATGGGGTGTTATATATACCTCAGGGGGCCATGATGGGATGTTATATATACCTCAGGGGGGCCAGGATGGGATGTTATATATACCTCAGGGGGACCAGGATGGGATGTTATATATAACTCAGGGGGCCATGATGGGATGTTATATATACCTCAGGGGGGCCTGGATGGGATATTATATATAATTCAGGGGGGGGGCAGGATGGGACGTTATATATACCTCAGGGGGGGGGCAGAATTTGATGTTATATATACCTCACGGGGCCAGGATGGTATGTTATATATACCTCAGGGGGGCCAGGGTGGGACGTTATATATACTTCAGGGGGCCAGGATGGGATGTTATATATGGCACAGGGGGGCCAGGATGGCATGTTATATATAACTCAGTGGGCCAGGATGGGATGTTATATATACCTCAGGGGGGCCAGGATGGGATGTTATATATACCTCAGGGGGGCCAGGATGGGATGTTATATATACCTCAGGGGGCCAGGATGGGATGTTATATATACCTCAGGGGGGCCAGGATGGGATGTTATATATACCTCAGGGGGGCCAGGATGGGATGTTATATATACCTCAGGGGGCCAGGATGGGATGTTATATATACCTCAGGGGGCCAGGATGGGATGTTATATATACCTCAGGGGGCCATGATTGGATGTTATATATACCTCAGGGGGGCCATGATGGGATGTTATATATACCTCAGGGGGGCCAGGATGGGATGTTATATATATACCTCAGGGGGCCATGATGGGGTGTTATATATACCTCAGGGGGGCCAGGATGGGATGTTCTATATACCTCAGGGGGCCAGGATGGGATGTTATATATATACCTCAGGGGGGCCAGGATGGGATGTTATATATACCTCAGGGGGACCAGGATGGGACGTTATATATACCTCAGGGGGGGGGGGCCAGGATGGAATGTTATATATACCTCAGGGGGCCATGATGGGATGTTATATATACCTCAGGGGGCCATGATGGGATGTTATATATACCTCAGGGGGCCAGGATGGGGTGTTATATATACCTCAGGGGGCCATGATGGGATGTTATATATACCTCAGGGGGCCATGATGGGATGTTATATATACCTCAGGGGGCCATGATGGGATGTTATATATACCTCAGGGGGCCAGGATGGGGTGTCATATATACCTCAGTGTGGCCAGGATGGGATGTTATATATAACTCAGGGGGCCATGATGGGATGTTATATATATACCTCAGGGGGCCATGATGGGATGTTATATATACCTCAGGGGGAATCTAGTGTGGGCCGGTAGAAGGTAAGTGTTCACATGGCACCATGGCCTAATATTGGGAAAAGGGCTTGCACTATTTGCTATGTTTCTGGTGTATAGCTTTCACTATAATAAAGCTGTCTAGTTTAGTACCTTGTTGAGTTAGGTGTAACTGGCTAGTGATGCACACTATTTCACCTGTTGTTTTCACCCATGTTTGGTGAATATAATATATTATATATAATGGATTGCAAACTTCTTTCACCCTGTCTTTTTTGGAGATACTAAGTAATGGCAAGGTCAGCTCAGCTATGCAAAGCTACAGCAAGTGTTTTGCGATGCAATGGTTTAGCTGTCTGTTGTGGCGCATACACGCTGTTAATGACAAAATGAACAATAAAATTAATACCAAATATCACTCTGAACCACCAATTACAGGACATGATTGCTTGAATTGTGCCATTGCTAAGATGGCGGCCTATGGGAGAGCAGCCCCATTCTCTCCCGTGGAGCTGAGGGCACTGGTCTCCTTTATGGAGACCAGGCTGGTGCGTGCGGGGCCTTTTATTACTAATAGGCAGAAGCGCCATGCCTACGCCGCAGCCCGCAGGCGCATATTCGCGCGCACCCAGGTGCGCAGGACCATCGCTCAGCTGGAGCGGCGATGGTCAGATCTGAGGCGGAGACAGCCAGATTTGCTCCAGCAAATCAGGGCCAGCATTGCACGATGTGAGTGTTTACACATTAAATGGCCAATTTTACATTATTGCTTCCATGTCCTTTTTTTAGCCAATAAAGTAACCTGGCTGATCACGAGTTAAACATGGCATACACTATATATGTGGTACTTCCTGTTTGACATGCTGTAATGTGGGTCTAATATGTCATTGTTTTTGGTGAATGATGAATGAACAAATCATGTGCCTTATTTAACACTCTGCATTTTGAATTTTCTTACAGCACGTGAACGTGCAAGACAGGCCCGTGAGCAGGGCCAGGAGGAGCAGGCCCAGGAGGAGCAGGCACAGGAGGAGCAGGCCCAGGAGGAGCTGCCCGAGGAGGAGCAGGGCCAGGAGGTGGTGGGCCAGGAGGTGGTGGGCCAGGAGGTGGTGGCCGAGGAGGAGGCATGCGAGGAGGTGGAGGCCCAGGAGGTGGTGGCCGAGGAGGAGGCGTGCGAGGTGATGGAGCTTGAAGAATTGGTAGATAAACATAAGGCATCATTGATAATTGGTGGTACTACTATTTGTTAGGTACCACTGCTGAATCTAGTGTGTTTTACTATATTATTAATTAATAAACAAAAGTGGGTTACAACAGACACACTTAGGGGTTATAGGCCCAAGCTGAAAACGTGGAATCTGGAGGCTCACGTAGGTGATGAGTGTTATTTATGGAGGGTCTTTCTATACAAGCACAAATAAAACATCAATGGAGTATGGTCAGGCCTGATTTATAATGGAGTCACAAGTGGGCAGTTCCCCTGGGCCCCCCTCTAGCCAGTGGGCCCGTGTTGTTGCCATGTATTTTTGAAACCTATTATGTAGGATGGATTGACTTTAGAAATTGTTTGGTGTATGGAAGTGGATTAGTGCTGCACTTTCACCTATCTGGCAATGTGACAATGATTCAGGAAGTAAGGGGTAGAGGGACTAGGCTAGCCTTTTAATGTGGTATCTATCTATCTATCTATCTATCTATCTATCTATCTATCTATCTATCTATCTATCTATCTATCTATGTATCTATCTATCTATCTATCTATCTATCTATCTATCTATCTATCTATCTATCTATCTATCTATCTATCTATGTATCTATCATGCAGTTTAGCTATTAAGCAGTGACATGCAGGTATATATGTATGGCAACATGTGGCATGTTGTAGTGGATGTAGCTTTCTAGTAGATTGGTGAGTGTTTTGGCAGGAGAAGTGTGAGTGAGGCTCAAGTGTTGTTGTGATTTTGATACATACATTGGCAATTTTATCAGTCACATATTCTGTATTGTAACCCACTGTGTGTGTGTGTGTGTGTGTGTGTCACCATCTTTTTTTTTCCCATTAGAAACAGTATTGCCTATGTAATTGTTTGTATGTATGATTTATCATGCTGTAGGTACTTAGGATTGACTGTACAAGGTCTACCTGAAGAGCATAATTAATGTTGAACCCTTTTTAACATGCCCACAGATGATCAGAGAGAACAAGGCGAGGGAGTGAGAGGGGCCCTCCTCAGGCTGCGCCAGCACCTTGTTGTAATGGCTGCAGAGGTGCAGGACCTGTGCGACCTCCTGCTGTGAAGCTTTTTTTTTTTTATGTTGCATGTTACATAGAAACATAGAAACATAGAATTTGACGGCAGATAAGAACCATTTGGCCCATCTAGTCTGCCCCTTTTTTACCCTTCAGGTAAACTCAACCCTTTTTAATCCTTATTTCTTTGTAAGGATATTCATATGCCTATCCTAAGCATGTTTAAATTGTTCTACTGTCTTAGCCTCTACCACCTCTGATGGGAGGCTATTCCACTTATCCACTACCCTTTCTGTGAAGTAATTCTTTCTAACATTTCCCCTAAACCTACCTCCCTCCAGTTTCAGTGCATGTCCTCGTGTTTTATTACTTGTTTTCCTTTGAAGAAAATTTCCCACCTGTACTATGTTAAAACCCTTGATATATTTGAAGATTTCTATCATCCTTTCCCTTCTCTGCTCCAAACTATACATGTTAAGATCTTTTAGTCTATCCAGGTAAGTTTTGTGATGTAGGCCATGAACCATTTTAGTTGCCCTTCTTTGTACACTCTCCAATGTATTTACATCCTTCTGAAGATATGGCCTCCAGAACTGGACACAGTATTCCAGATGAGGTCGTACCAATGACCTATAAAGTGGCATTATTACGTCTTTTTTTCTGCTACTGCTTCCTCTCCCTATGCAACCAAGCATCTGACTAGCCTTCCTCATTGCTTTGTTACATTGCCTCCCTGCCTTTAAGTCACTTGAAATAGTGACTCCTAGATCTCTTTCCTCCTCAGTAGTTTCCATTATAGTACCCTTGATACTATATTGAGCCTTTGGGTTTTTGAGTCCCAAGTGCATAATTTTGCATTTTTTAGCATTAAACTGTAGTTGCCATTCTCTTGACCAATTCTCAAGTTCACTTAGATCATCAGTCATTTGATTTACCCCTAATGGTGTGTCTACTCTGTTGCATATCTTTGTATCATCTGCAAAAAGGCATACTTTCCCTTCAATACCATTTGCAATGTCACTGACAAAGATATTAAAGAGCACTGGTCCAAGTACAGATCCTTGGGGTACTCCACTGGTAACATGTCCCTCCATAGAATGCACTCCATTTACGACAACTGTCTGTTTCCTATCCTGCAACCAGGTTCTTATCCATTTAATTGTTTTATAATCCAATCCCACACTTTCAAGTTTATTTAGCAGCCTGCGATGTGGGACAGTGTCAAATGCCTTACTAAAGTCTAGATATGCCACATCTACAGCCCCCCCTTCATCTAGTATTTTGGTCACGGAGTCAAAAAAGTCAATGAGACTTGTTTGGCATGATCTCCCTGCAGTAAAACCATGCTGTTTTGGATCCTGTAAGTTGTTTAATTTAAGATATTCCACTATTCTTTCTTTTAATAGTGTTTCCATTATTTTCCCTACTACTGATGTAAGGCTCACTGGTCTGTAGTTACTTGCTTCTTCTTTGCTTCCGCTTTTGTGCAGTGGAACTACATTTGCTTTTCTCCAGTCCTCTGGAACTGCACCTGTATCTAGTGACTGGTTGAATAAATCTGTTAATGGCGCTACCAACACATCTTTTAGTTCTTTTAGTATCCTTGGATGCACTCCATCTGGCCCCATTGATTTATCCACTTTCAGTCTTGAAAGTTCTGTTAGGACTTTCTCCCTAGTGAATGTACCTCCATCTACCTTATTTTTATGAATGTCCTTGCAACTTAACTGTGGTCCCTTCCCTTCTCCTTCTATAGTGAATACAGAGCAAAAGTAATTATTTAGATGATCTGCAATTGCATTGTCTCCCTCCACCAAATTCTCAGTGTCTGTCCGCAGTCTTATTATTCCTCCATTTGATTTTCTCCTTTCATTTATATACTTAAAAAAAGTTTTGTTTCCTTTATCTACCGACTGAGCCATTTTCTCCTCAGCTTGTGCCTTGGCACGCCTGATCACTTTCTTAGCCTCTTTGCGTCTGGCAAGATACACTTCTTTGTCATTATTATTTTGAGTCTGCTTGTATATCCTAAAGGCCATCTTTTTTGCTTTTACACTAGTTGATACCTCTTTTGTAAACCACACTGGCTTCCTTTTCCTGGTACTTTTCTTAACCCTTTTGATACAAAGGTCCGTTGCCTTTAGTATTGCACTTTTTAATTTTCTCCACCTCTCCTGCACTCCTTTCAAGTTTGTCCAATCCGCTAATGAGTCGCTTAAACATCTCCCCATTTTTGCAAAGTCAGCCTTCCTAAAATCCAACACCTTAGTTTTTGTGTGACTGGAGTTGGACCCTGCCTTGATACTAAACCATACTGCTTGATGATCACTGGATCCCAGGTTAATAAATTTGTTGTTAAATGTTAGAAGTGGTCTGTGTGTTATTGTATTATTTTACAGTATAAGTATAAATATTAGTATATAAGTTTAAATAGTGCTGTTTATTTATGTAAGGTGCAAAAGGTATATACAGTATATAGATGGGTTTAGTGCATACAAGTGGTTGAAAGTGAAGGGTAATGTAAAGATGTACATAGTGTGTTGATGTGTATGTGTGTGTTTGAATGTGAAGAATAATAGATGATGTAATATGCATACATAGCACATGGGCTTAAATGGGCGAGAAAGAATGTGGTGAACTTAGCATGATGTAAGGGTTAATCTAAAGTGGTAGTAAAGTGTTTAATTATCAATTAGATAAATAATAGATGACCATTAAAAACAATCCCTTTTTAATGAGGTTGCCTAATTGCATAAGTGGGTCATGTTACAGATTTGGGTGTTCTGATAAGAGTGGTGATTTGTGCGTAAATACACCGCATCACTGCGTACGGCCAGGTTCCCGTCCGTTCTGACGCGG
Organism: Crinia signifera; assembly: GCF_055691185.1. Classification (NCBI taxonomy): domain Eukaryota; kingdom Metazoa; phylum Chordata; class Amphibia; order Anura; family Myobatrachidae; genus Crinia; species Crinia signifera. The sequence goes on from NC_139223.1 coordinate 6,142,394, forward strand.
TAAGACCGTGCATACGCTGTAAGACCGTGCAGAATCTGTGTGTGTCCACCGCACACGCAAGGTTTGGATGTCGTCCGTAAACACGCCCTCTTCTTAAAGAGTGAGTCCGTCCGAATGCGGAGGCTCGGTGGGCGTTTCTACGGACGATGTCCGCACAGCGTGGCGTGCGGCCCGCTCCATAAGAATTCGGGAAAGTATGCACCGACCAGAATAAGGGCCAATGTGTGGATGTTGTATTCGCAGATCAAGGTATCTTTCAATGGGGAAGACAAATGATGTTACCAAGGGAATGCGTACCCCAACTCACTGGTAAAAGGGCTGTGCCGTTCACATCAAGGTATCTTTCAGACCACTCAGTGCATGGATCGTAAAAACTTTAATGTCTTCCACATCCAGAAGTACATATCATACAGAATAAAATGAAATAAAAACAAAGTAATCACTGTATCTGCCGTATAGAGGGACAAAGGTGAACGTGGAGTTCTGCAACCTGTCCGACAGACACTTGAAAAAGATCCCAGAGTGGATCGAAACGCATTGTGTGCTATCAGAGGAAGGTGATCGCTTACTGACTGCTGCCATCTAGATCGGGACCTTGGCTAAAGACACTCCCTGGCTGGATCGTCCGGAAGACCCCCCAAGTTGTAGAACTCCACGTTTCACCATTGTCCCCCCCGTCCGCAGGTTGGACGGGGGGCAAAGACAGCCTGAGCTGCTGTCTGCTGTACTCTGCAGACAGCAGCGGCAGCAGCTTAGGAGGTGAATGGATGCCTGTGTGCGGCATCCATTCACCTCCCGGACAATGGTTGGGGGGTGCACTGGGGCTGGGGGCACGGCGATCAGTGGTCCCGGGGTGGATGACCGCCGTCCCGGCACTTGGAGATGATGTCATCTTCAAGCGCCGCCTCCTTCTACACTACGGGTGGGCACCGCAGTGTAAATGGTGTAAATTTCGGATCCGACCCGGCTTGGATCCTTCTTCCAAATCCCGGGTCGGATCCGGAATTTTTGGTGTAAAAGGGGTATTACAGTACTGTATAAAGGGGTACTGTAGATTTATTAAGCTTGGTGAAGTGATAGTGTCTGTTTTTTATCAGCAGTCAATCAGCTCCTACGGTACAGTACAGTACAGTACCTGTCATTTTTTCAGACCAAGCGTGTACAGTAACTTCACAGTTACTGTAGGAGGTGATTGGCCGGTGATAAAAACCAGACACTTTATCCCCCCGCCAAGCTTAATAAATCTACCCCATACTATTTCATACACAAAAAAATCCTGCGTCCGTTTATAATGTACAGTAAATAGCTTTCCGTGTGTGTGTGCATGGCAGGGACGCTAATTCATCTCAATGTTTTCACTACTCACCGAGCATTTGTTTTCAATGTGGTCATTACATGCCTGTAGCCATGGGGTGATTACATGCCTGTTGCCATGGGGTGATTACATGCTAGTTGGAACAAAGTATTTCCTGCAGCGTCTGTTTTCATTGTGGTTATTACATGCCTGTTGCCCTGGGGTTATTAAATGCTAGTTGGTGACAAAGCCATAGAGCTGGTTATGATGGCTTGAGTCGCATTCCCCTATAGACAAGCTATAGGTATAACCTGAGCATAACATCAGGCCTGTATAATCAACACAGAATATAGCAGAATATATCAGAATATATCAGAATATGTCCTATCATTAGTAATTAGCTGGGAAAATATAAAATTTTACTTCTCATATGTTTTTCCTCTAACTTTGTTTGTGTAATTACTGAACTTAAGCATAGATACTGGACCGCAAGTTATAAACAACAACCTAAGCGCCAGTATGTCTGCTTTTACGGCCAGGAGATGTCAAAATAGATGTCCGGCCAGTATGTTCCGAATCAAAAGGAGGATGGGGAACCATTCACTCCTCCATGAACCATTGTTCTAGGCCAGAGGCTACGGATGCTTCCCAAGGTCTTGAGGTCTGAGCTTTGGCCTACACTGGTTCCAACTAATGACATAATCATATAACCATATATGTATCTATTCCGTATCCGATTAAAACCTGTTATGAAACTAATATCGTGTAATGGAGGGGGAGTTTATATCAAATGGGTTTACTATATATGTTTCTGCACTGGGGTGATTCGTCTCTCAGCCCTATAACTCTGTGACCTCAGCATCAGCTCAGGTGGTGTATCTTTTTGCATCATCCAATCTGTGAGCGGTGTTGAGATATTCTTTAATAAAATACATCTTCTTAATAACTGGACTCTGAAGTTTTGTTCCTGAATCGCTGGTCGCAGCCACACCTTCAACAGCTTGGGGGCATTCATCCTACGTGATACGTCAAAGGGAGTTCTATGAATGAGTGCCGCATTCAATCATATTCAAACAGTAGTGAGTATATACGGATTATATATATATATATTTGCTATTAGTAGTCTGAGTATGATGTGAATGAGTAATCATATAAATCTGAACAGAGCTACGGGACACATGTGTGGTTTAATCAGTGATCAGTAAGGAGAACTTATTTTAGAATATGATGTTATGTGATTTGTTCAGTCTGTATGAGAAGGGTTACAGCCAATGTTCCCTCTAATTTTACGAAGGCTGTGTGCGGCAAAAGATTTTGGCTGTGCAACTTTGGAAGGAAATTAAAATTTTTGTGCGTCGCTTATATATAACTGGAAAATGACGTTCAGCATTTGTGTTAACTTTACTTCAAAATGATATTAAATATTTAAATATTCAAAACAAAGCACACAATGTAGTTAATTGGTGAAACACACATTAATTGAGTCCACAACTGCAAAAAGAGACCACTGCTGCTTTGTGCGCTCTGTTGTAATGTCTGTGCACACACTCGTCGAGTTGTGTGCGCGCGCACGTGCGCACAGCTTAGAGGGAACACTGGTTACAGCTGTCAGCTCTGAATTCCATTGTGTGTGTGGTGCGCGCGAGAGGAAGCGTGCTGGATTCCAGCAGAGTGGGAGCTGGACACATGTGTGAATTGTTTTTGGCAAGTTTAAATGCTGAGCTACGGTTTTCTTGTGCAGAATGAATTGCAGAAATTATAGCATGTCATAAGATGTTATTGTGACCTGTATTCAGACATTTCAATTTGTGTTCTGTGTGTGTACTGATGATATAGTATCTTCAGGGGAAGATACTGTATTGTTTCTCTGTCTGCAGACGGAGAGGAAGATATTCTGGACCATTTTTGGTGCTAGAATACGTAAGCGTGTTTATCCGCCCACCTCGGCAGACGTGCCGTAGAGAAATAGTTGGATCTGGTCACAATGGGTGCAAACATTTCTCTAGCTGGGGGAACATGCCGAATGAATGACCAAATGTGCATTCAGGATAATGCAAGATATCGATCCAGACTTTGTTCAGTATTGTGATGAATGGTCTGAGCTGACCAGAGATGAGAAATATGCTTTTCCATTATCTGGAACATTCAATGCATCTTGCTTAAATCAGGTTAAAGGCAAAATACTAAATAAAAGGTATTTCGATAAAAACAGAAGAAAACAATTGAAATGTCTGAGTAGATGGTATGATTTCGCTAGCAAATTTAAGGTAATAGAGTCTTTGCCTGATGGGGGTCATGCTGGTTATGCAGGTCAGAAAGGTAAGGGAAATTCCTTCCCTCGATCCCCAAATGCTGTTCGCAGTGATCATATTAGGAGACTTTATCCAGAGCTGCAGCAGTGTGTATCAAACCCTCCTGATTATTGTCCGCTGTTTCCGGAGAACATAACAAGTTCAGCCCCGGCACAGTGGCATGAGGATCTGCAGCTGGCTTGTATAGCAGCCAACCTGCCTGCAGCAGGTAGACACAGAGGGGTGAGGCACATGGTTAGTGCTCCCCCGGCTGCTGATCCTGATGCCGGTGCTCTCGGAGTTAAACTTGATGAAGGAATTGATAGACCCCACAGCAGTGATGAAGGAGCTAAGTCCAGCAGCGCCTCTGCTGCTGTGAAGGGGGTAGATTTCACTGATACAGCTAGGGAGAAAGAATCTGAAGAGAGTTCAGAAGAACTGTCAGAACAGGAGTTGGCTGAATTAGCTAAATTCAAGCGAGAAAGAAAAAAAGAAAGAGATCTAAGATTGAAAGCAGAAGCTATAATCACTAAGGATACACTGCGCAGTAAAAAGGCGGACATATTTCCTGTCCGAATCTTTACGGTGCCGGGAGCAGATGGTGTGCCAGACCGTGCAATTCCATTATGGGCTCCCTGGAACCAAATAGATTTAGAATCAATAATTCAGAAATTCCCAGACCCGAAAAAGTCATTGCAAGATAGCTGTCATTATGTCCAGACTGTGTCACTGGTCCATGAACCAACTGGCAGAGATTGGAAACAATTAATGATAGCTTTATGGCCCCAAGGTAAAATTGATAGCACTAAAATTCTAACTGAAGATATGATAAAAGCCATACAGCTCACTAGTGAGGAACAGCAAGCGATAGTCAAGGCTTTCCAAGAACAATTAAAACTGGTATTTCCCCAGCAAATCAACTGGGCTAAACTATACCAAACCAAGCAAGAGATTACTGAGTCAGTGACTGAGTACAACAAACATTTGATTGATAATCTGAAAGATTATGGGGGGATTACAGATGTGAATGAAAGACAGGTCTCTTACATGGTAAAGGGTCTATTCATGGATGGACTACTGGATCAGTTAAGAGACCGTGTCACAATTCAGTATCCTGAGTGGCGTGAAGAGCCATTAAGTGTACTGGTACAGGCTGCTAAAAGACATGAATTGAATGTCTTAATGCAGGGCAAGAGAACCAGGGACAAGTTATTGAACTTGCAGGTCAAGACTTTGTCCATAGCAACAGTGGATAATCTTCAGGTTGCAGCAGAATTACATCCACCTCCCTTAGCGCAAGAGAAAGCACTGCAGAATTGTTATGCTTGTGGAGGCATGGGACATTACAAGAAACAGTGTCCGACCTTCCACACATATACAAAGAGGAAGCAGCTTCCAAATGCGAGGTTAATCAAAAGGAATTCCTTTATTCCTATCAGAAAGAAGCCTGCAGTGAGTGCTGCTGAGCCACACCCAACCGCTGCACGGTCTCTCTCACATCCAGTCAGACACTTCCCAGCACGGGGGGGTCAGTCTGGAATTCCACGCAATTTCCAAAGGAGACAGTATGAGAGCAAGCTATAGGAAGCTGGCGAGAGCACCCGGCTTTTTGCATCTTATACGAGTGCCATGCCTGAAATTATAGTACAGATGCAAGTGGGCAATGTTTTGTATCACTGTCTCATAGATACAGGAGCAGAGCGCAGTGTATTAAAACACACTGGAGCTGTGCCAGTAACAGCACAAACTGTAAATGCTGTTGGAATTACGGGACAAGTAACCCAGCTCCCAGTTTCCACACAGCAGAGAATTACTATTGGACCTGTATCTACGTCACATGCATTCATTCTTTCAGAGAATACTCCATCGAATTTACTGGGAAGGGATCTTCTTTGTAAATTACAATGTACAATTTATTGCACACCCGATGGTATATTTCTGCAGTTTCCTGCAGAATATACAGAAGAAGTACAAGCTCACTTGGATGCATCACACATCAAAGTGCCTCTATGTACTGTGAGTCTGGCACCTCAGGTGAAGGCCATGCTGGCTGAGATCCCTGAGGAGTTGTGGGCAAAAGATTCACAGGACATAGGATTGATGAGAAATGCTATTCCGGTACAAGTGGAACTACTGCCTGGAAAATCACCTCCAAGAATTCCACAGTACCCATTAAAGCCAGAAGCAGAGAAAGGGCTAGAACCAGTCATGCAGTCATTGCTAGCTCAAGGTGTTTTAGTCCCATGCATCAGTAGTGCTAACACACCGATCTTTCCGGTCCCAAAGCGAAGCATTGTACCTGAGGATTCCGCTGAGGAACCTACGGCGCCCAAGCCCACTAAATGGAGATTAACGCAGGATCTGCGAGGGTTAAATAAGGTGGTGAAATCACATTTCCCGGTTGTACCAAATCCTGCTACAATCTTAATGCAAATTCCATCAGATAGTGTGTTTTACAGTGTCATCGACCTGTGTAGCGCGTTTTTCTCGGTTCCAATACACGCAGATTCACAGTATTTATTTGCATTTACGTACAAGGGTGTACAATACACCTGGACTAGACTTACACAAGGATTTGTGGATAGTCCGAGTTTGTATTCCCAATACCTGCAAAATAACTTACAACTCTTTGTGCCTACAGGTGACTCTGTCCTAATCCAATATGTTGATGATCTGCTGCTTTGTTCGAGGTCATACGAAGCATCGATTGAGGATACTAAACAACTATTGATTTTTCTTTCAGAATCGGGACACAAGGTCTCCAAAGATAAGATCCAGCTGTGCACTGAAAGGGTTCGCTATTTAGGAAATTATCTGGCCCCAGGTATAAGACAGTTAGATCCTCAGAGGATATTCTTAATGGTTAAATATCCATTGCCAACAACACAAAGGGAGGTGCGTGCTTTCCTTGGAATGGCGCAATTTTGCAGGCAATGGATACGAGGGTTTTCATCCATAGCTCTACCACTACAGAAGTTTATCTCACAAGACAAACCACAGGTAGTGCATCACACACATAAATCCATTGCAGCATTCACAGAGATAAAGAATCTTTTGATAGCAGCACCCGCTTTGGGTTTGCCAAATTACAAATTGCCTTTTCAGTTATACTGTACTGAAAATCAGGACACTGCCTTAGGAGTGTTGACACAAATTCATGGTGGAAAACACCGACCCGTTGGTTATTTCAGTGCGCAGCTGGACACAGTAGCAAAAGCTCTACCAACCTGTTTGCGTGCAGTAGCCGCAGCAGTTCTCATGGTAGAGAAGACACAAGATATCGTACTGCAACACGAATTACACTTATTTGTTCCACATGCAGTTGCACAAATACTGAACAATGCACAAACTCGACATGTATCCATCGCTCGATTCTCCCGGTGGGAAATCGCACTGCTGACACCCATCAACATCACTATACATAGGTGTTTGTCTTTAAATCCTGCTACACTGTTACCCACATCTTCAGGGAGGAATGACACAGAGAACAATGAGGACATAGAAGAAGTAGGGGCAGACAGTGAGCATGATTGCACATCATACATGAGCCAAAATTTTTCAGTCAGACCTGACATTTCTGAGACACCCCTGGACAATGCAGATTTAATTTTGTTCACTGATGGTAGCTGTCACAGGCAAACACATGATGGGTCAATAGCATCAGGCTATGCAGTCACTACATATGATGAGGTAATCGAAGCCAGACCCTTGGGTCCACCACATTCAGCACAGGTGGCTGAATTAACAGCACTGACCAGAGCATGTCACATTGCTGAGGGACAAAGGGTTAACATTTACACAGATTCAAGATATGGATTTGGGGTAGTGCAAGATTTAGGTGCGGTATGGAAACACAGAGGGTATCTTACAGCCGCAGGAACACCCATTGCAAATGCTCAAACTGTAAAGGAACTGATAGATGCCATACAATTACCAAGTGAGGTCGCTGTGATTAAATGCCAAGCACATACCAAACACACTGATCTTGTTTCCTTAGGTAATCGGTTGGCTGACGAAGCAGCAAAGGAGGCGGCCGCGCTCCCCTGCCCGTCAGAACACACTGACACTCACTTGATGGTTTTCAATGACATTACATTTGATAAACTAAGACAGTATCAACAAAGTGTATCCCTTAGTGAGCTTAACTCTTGGAAGTTAAAACAATGTCACCAAAGGGAGGATGACATCTGGGTAAATCCAGAAGATAAACCCGTGGCACCCAAAACAATGCTGCCAGCTTTGGTAGACAGCGCCCATGGGTTGGTAAATCTGGGAAAAGATAGCATGACTCGTATTGTAAAATCTTATTGGTATGCTCCAGGGTTTGAAAAATTAGCTAAGGCCAAATGCGAGAGTTGTCTCATCTGCTTGAAAAACAATGTGGGGAAGTCAGTACCCACTAAGCTAAGACATATGCCAAATGCCAAAGGGCCATTTCAAAGGTTGCAAATTGATTTTATTCAGTTACCAAAAGTAAGAGGGCTAACGTATGTGCTAGTATGTGTAGACATGTTTTCAAAATGGGCAGAGGCTTGGCCTACTGCATCATGCACGGCGCAGTTTACTGCGAAAAAGATTTTGCAAGAATTTGTATGTCGGTATGGTTTACCCACGGTCATTGAGAGTGATCGGGGAACACACTTTACAGGGAAGGTATTTCAAAGAATGTGTGAAATGATGGGAATAGAATCAAAATTGCATGCGCCCTACAATCCACATTCCTCAGGTGTTGTGGAAAGGTTTAATGGTGTAATTAAGAACAGGTTGGCTAAGCTTACAAAAGAGACGGGAATGGCATGGCCGGAAGCACTACCTTTGGTGCTCCATAGTATACGTACTACACCTAGGCCCCCCCTCAATCTCTCTCCATATGAATTGTTGTTCGGAGTACAGCCTCGATACGTTACTAACCCAACGTCTGATTTAAAAATGCAACATGATTTGACTGTTCAATATGTCATCCAATTGTCTAAGCAGTTACAAGATCTCCGTCGAGCTCAACAAAAGACCCAGCCAATCTCGCCTTTCGGTCCGGCACACAACATTCAGCCTGGAGACTATGTTATGGTGAGAAGTTTCTTGCGTTCAGGCACCCTTACAGATCGGTGGGACGGTCCTTGGCAAGTGCTGCTGACAACTGATACAGCCGTGAAAGTCGCTGAGAAGGACTTCTGGATTCATGGATCGCATTGTAAGATGGTGAGAGACCCAAGTCCCAAAACATCAAAGGACGTGGTTTCACAAAAAGACTTTGTTTCACCTAAAGACTTTGTTTCACAAAAATACTTTGCTACACAAAAGGACATTGTCACACAAAAAGACACTGATACTAAAAAAGACTTTGTCTCACGAAAATACTTTGTTTTGCGAAAAGACAGTGACACTCAAAAGGACATTGTTTTGCTAAAAGACATTGACACTAAAAAAGACTTTGTTTCACAGACATACTTTGTTACACCACGTGGCATCGACACTCGAAACGACTTTGTTTTGCGAAAAGGCATTGACACTCAAAAAGACTTTGTTACTCAAAAATACATTGATTCGTACGCAGACGCAGAGGTTGATCTGAATTTGGTAGAGCTCTTCAATCAAGATGGAGAGTTTGGCCTACAATAGACTTCATGCTTACAGAATAATGTCAAAGAAAAGTTTTAAGTGGTTTTGCTGCCTAATCGGGGCATTTTTAGTTGTTGCCATAAGCGGGATAATTTACTTTGGAGAGAGAGCGAGTAGGGGTTCATGGTCTGAGTACTCATTCACTAGAGTGGATGAGGATTATTTAACTAAGATCCTTCCTTCCTCTGTTCTAAGCAGGCCTCCTCGAGCACTTATCGATGATCAATGTGATGAAGAAGGTTTACCACCTGTCGAGAGATGTGTTTGTGATTATTGCACCAAACCACCAGAGGAGAGATGTATTATCTGGTGTATGGATAATGTGGTATACTATTCAAAAGATTATCCAATCCAACAGTATCATACATTGTTGGGAAAGGTATTAAACACAACTGAATGCTGGGTATGCACAAAAACACCATTACTGAGTAAAAATATGCCTATGACACCTATACCTGTGTCACACAAAGAAATGACTAAGATAATAACAATAGATGACTGTGATGATGATTGTGTAAACACTTGTGGTCAAGCAGTTATTGAGCCTTATAATATTACCAAACCACCTGTAGTAATATTAGCTCCTCACGCAGGAGAAAGGGTTCCATTTTGTTTCAATAAAACTATAGCACACATTAAACCTACAGGTTCACTAGTTTGGGTTTATGGAGGGATGTATAATGTACCAAGGCCAACAAAACCCATACAAGTAGGAAGAGTGGATGTAGGATATTGCGACAAAGTTGTCACAATACTAAAGCCATATGTTCCGCAGTGTGCTGAACAATGTGTGCCTAACAATAATAGTCCAGACTGTTACACGTGCAGCATAAACTATTATAATAAAATGCTAGATTTCACATTACCAATGAAAACTGACCTAAAAACTGACTTAGATAATGTGGAGCCATTATCAGACACACCGGTCGTACAAACTTGTCAACTAGGTATGATGATTCTCACTATGGTAACAGGGTATGATGTTCCATTTATTCTTCCCAGGGATCTGTATTATATTTGTGGGAGGTATGCATATAAATGGTTACCAGTAAACTCTGAAGGTCTCTGCTATTTGGGGAGAGTTATACCACAATTTTATACAATAACCCATAATGAATTGAAGAAAGTATTTTCACAGGTTCATCGTTCCAAAAGAGACATTACCCCTATTATCCGCAAATATATTCCTCTTATTGACTCATCCATACAGCATCGTTTGAGTACCGCCTTGTCTAACGTCTTTACCTATGGAAATATGGGGTACTTGGAAAATCTACAACAGATTATTGATCTTGCTCAGTTCATGGACAATATCACCGACATTTATGATGCAACCTTTAAATATGTTGGACAAGAGCTCAAATCTTTTCAGAATGAACTGTTACAACACCGCCTCGTGATTGACTACCTAACGGCCCAGACAGGAGGATATTGTTTAACCCTTGAAACTAATCTCGGCGTACATTGTTGCACTTATTTGACTGATAACAATACTAATCCAGAGGCCATCATTACTAATAACATGAATGAGATACGTGATATGAAGGAGGAGTTTAGAGCTTCTCATTATGATAAAACCGTTGTAAATGATGACTGGTGGGCATGGTTAAATCCGGGTACATGGTTTGCTGGTATGGGAAAATGGATATCAAATATATTGTATGCCATTGCAAAATTCTTCCTGGTAATTGTGATAGTGATTTTGGTCATTTACACTACTTACCGATGTGGCCTATGTTGTATTCACAAGGTCACATCACGAAGAAGAGCCATTCAAAACATAAAAGAAATGGTGCTGTGTGAAATGTATGTTCCACATAACTCCAGAGATTCCGTGGAACTATATGCTCCTCGAAATTCTTTGGATATGATAGGGTACATGCCTGATGTCCCTGATCAAAGGGAGGAATTGACAAAGCCATAGAGCTGGTTATCATGGCTTGAGTCGCATTCCCCTATAGACAAGCTATAGGTATAACCTGAGCATAACATCAGGCCTGTATAATCAACACAGAATATAGCAGAATATAGCAGAATATAGCAGAATATAGCAGAATATGTCTTATCATTAGTAATTAGCTGGGAAAATATAAAATTGTACTTCTCATATGTTTTTCCTCTAACTTTGTTTGTGTAATTACTGAACTTAAGCATAGATACAAGACCACAAGTTATAAACAACAACCTAAGCGCCAGTATGTCTGCTTTTACGGCCAGGAGATGTCAAAATAGATGTCCGGCCAGTATGTTCCGAATCAAAAGGAGGATGGGGAACCATTCACTCCTCCATGAACCATTGTTCTAGGCCAGAGGCTACGGATGCTTCCCAAGGTCTTGAGGTCTGAGCTTTGGCCTACACTGGTTCCAACTAATGACATAATCATATAACCATATATGTATCTATTCCGTATCCGATTAAAACCTGTTATGAAACTAATATTGTGTAATGGGAAAGGGAGCTTATATCAAATGGGTTTACTATATATGTTTCTGCACTGGGAGGATTCGTCTCTCAGCCTTATAACTCTGGTGACCTCAGCATCAGCTCAGGTGGTGTATCTTTTTGCATCATCCAATCTGTGATCTGTGTTGAGATATTCTTTAATAAAATACATCTTCTTAATAACTGGACTCTGAAGTTTTGTTCCTGAATCGCTGGTCGCAGCCACACCTTCAACATTGGCATGAGGGATCTCTTACAACATTTGTTTTCAATGTGGTCAATACATGCATGTTGCCATGGGGTAATTACATGCCTGTTGCCATGGGGTGAATACATACTTGTTGCCATGGAGGATTTCCTATTTCTTTTTAATGTGGTGATTACTGTACAATACATGCCTGTTGCCATGGGTCCTTGCATGGTTTTTGCCATGGGGGATTTCCTTTAGCGTTTGTTTTCAATGTGGTCATTCCATGCCTGTTGGCATGGGGTGAGTACATGTTAGTTGGCACAATGGATGTCCTGCAGAGTTTGATTTCAATGTGGTCATTACATGACATGCTTGTTGCCATGGGGTGCTTACATGCCTGTTGCCATGTGGTGATTATATGCTAGTTGGCATGAGAGATTTCTTACAGCATTTGTATTCAATGTGGTCATTACATGCCTGTTGTCATGGAGTGAATACATGCCTATTGCCATGGGGTGATTACATGCTTGTTGCCATGGGGATTTGCTTTTTGTTTGTAATGTGGTGATTACTGTAAAGTACATGCTTGTTGCCAGGAGTCCTTATATGCTTGTTGCCATGGGGGTTTCCTACAGCATTTGTTTTCAAAGACGTAATTACATGCCTGTTGCCATGTGGTGATTGCATGCCTGTTGCCCTGGGTTGATTACATGGTAGTTGGCACAAGGGATTTCCTATAGCGCTTATTTTCAATGTTGTCATTACATGCCTGTTGCCATTGGGTGATTACATGGCTGTTGCCATGGGGTGATTACATGCTAGTTTGCACAAGGGATTTCCTACAGCGCTTGTTTCAATGTGGTTTTTACATGTCTGTTGCCATGGGGTGATTACATGCTAGTTGGCACGAGAGATTTCATACAGTGTTTTTCAATGTGGTCATTTCATGCCTGTTGCCATGGGGAATTTCCTACAGCATTTTTATTCAATGTGGTCATTACATGCCTGTTGCCACGGGGTGATTACATGCTAGTTGACACGAGGAATTTCCTACAGCATTTGTTTTCAATGTAGTTATTACATGCCCGTTGCCATAGAGTGATTATATACCTGTTGCCATAGGGTGATTACATGCTAGTTGGCATGAGGAATATCCTACAGCGTTCATTTTCAATGTGGTCATTACATGCCTGTTGCCATGGGGTGATTACATGCATGTTGCCATGGGTCCTTACATGCTTGTTGCCATGGGGGATTTACTACAGCATTTGTTTTCAATGTGGTCACATGCCTGTTGACATCAGGATGATTACATGCTGGTTGCCATGGGGTGATTACATGCATGTTGCCATGGTGGATTTCCTGTTTTTTTTAATGTGGTGATTACTGTACAGTACATACTTGTTGCCATGAGTCCTTACATGCATGTTGCCATGGGGTGATTTAATGTTTGTTGCCATGTTGAATTTCCTACAGCATTTGTTTTCAATGTGGTCATTACATGTCTGTAGCCATGGGGTGATTACATTCTAGTTGGCACGAGGGATATCCTACAGCTTTTGTTTTTAACGTGGTCATAACATTCATGTTGCCATGGGGTGATTACATTCTTGTTGCCATGGGAGATTTCCTTTTTGTTTTTAATGTGGTGATTACTGTTCAGTAAATGCTTGTTGCCATGGGGTCTTACATGCTTGTTGCCATGGGGGATTTCCTACAGCATTTGTTTTCAAAGTCGTCATTACATGCCTGTTGCCATGGGGTGATTACATGCTAGTTTGCATTAGGGATTTCCTACAGCGTTTGTTTTCAATGTGGTCTTTACATTCAAGTTGCCATGGGGTGATTACATGCCTGTTGCCATAGGGTAATTACATGCTTGTTGCCATGGGGGATTTCCTATTTGTTTTTAATGTGGTGATTACTGTACAGTACATGCCTGTTGCCATGGGCTCTTACATGCTTGTTGCCTTAAGGGATTTCCTACAGCGGTTCTTTTTAATGTGTTCATTTCATGCCTGTTGCCATGGGGTGATTACATGCTAGTTGGCATGATGAATTTCCTTCTATGTTTGTTTTCAATGTGGTCATTACATGTCTGTTGCCATGGGCTGATTACATGCCTGTTACATGGGGTGATTACATGCTTGTTGCCATGGGGGATTTCCTGTTTGTTTTTAATGTGGTGATTACTGTACAGTAAATGCTTGTTGCCAGGAGTCCTTATATGCTTGTTGCCATGGGGGATTTCCTACAGCATTTGTATTCAATATTATTATTACATGCTTGTTGCCATGGGGGATTTCATTCAGCATTTGTTTTCAATGTTTTCATTACATGCCTGTTGCCATGTTGTGATTACATGCTATATGGCATTAGGGATTTCCTACAACGTTTCTTTTAAATGTGTTCTTTCCATGCCTGTTGCCATGGGTGATTACATGCTTGTTGCCATGGGCTAATTACATGCTAGTTGGCACAAGGGATATCCTACAGCGTTTGTTTTCAGTGTGATCATTACATTCCTGTTGCTATGGGTTGATTACATGCCTGTTGCCATGGGGGATTGCATGCTTGTTGCCATGGGGGATTTCCTATTTGTTTGTAATGTGGTGATTACTGTAAAGTACATGACTGTTGCCATGGCTTCTTACATGCTTGTTGACTTAGGGGATTTCCTACAGCATTTGTTTTCAATGTGGTCATTACATGCCTGTTGCCATGGGTGAATACATGCTAGTTGGCACGAGGGATTTTCTACATCATTTGTTTTCAATGTGGTCTTTACATGCCTGTTGTCTTGGGGTGATAACATGCCTGTTACCATTGGGGTTTTCCCGTTTGTTTTTTATATGGTGATTACTGTACAGCCTGTTGCCATGAGGTGATTACATTCCTCTTTTCATGGGGTGATTACATGCGTGTTGCTATGGGGAATTTCCTGTTTCTTTTTAATGTGGTGATTACTGTACATTACATGCTTGTTGCCATGGGTGCTTACATGCATGTTGCCATGTGGGATTTCCTACAGCATTTGTATTCAATATTATTATTACATGCCTGTTGCCATGGGGTGATTACATGCTAGTTGGCACAACGGATTTACTACAGCATTTGTTTTCAATGTCGTCATTACATGCCTGTTGCCATGGGTGATTACATGCTAGTTGGCATTAGGGATTTCCTACAGCATTTGTTTTCAATCTGGTCATTACATCCCTGTTGCCATGGGGTGGATACATGCTTGTTGCGATGGGGTGATTGCATGCTTGTTGCCATGGGGGATTTCCTATTTGTTTTTAATGTGGAGAAACTGTACAGTACATGTTTGTTGCCATGAGTCCTTACATGATTGTTGCCATGGAGGATTTCCTACAGCATTTGTTTTCAATGTGGTCATTACATGCCTGTTGCCAAAGGGTGATTACATGCCTGTTGCCAAAGGGTGATTACATGCTTAACAGACAAAAACAAGGTTTGATACTTAGCGCTGATTGATATTAAGCACTGCAGCTAATAGATAAGGGGATTTACCAAACCCCTAATGGTTTATGGACAAGAAAAAAGACAGAGTGGTACAGCGCTGTGCTTAATATAATTAATGAATTTATTAAAACAATTCCATAATTAGAATAACAATTTAAAAATATTTAGTATTCAATGTGGCCAACATTGGGACAAACAAGACTAACAAACATATAATAGAATAAAGCTTCCCTCAGATGGGCCCCTTATAGGTGTTAGTGGGGGTAATTAGTAGCAGCATGCAGTTAGGTTGCAGTATTGGAGGGTTAATAATAGCAGCATTAAAGTTATAGGAGTTATCCCTCTGTTAGTGCCGGTAGCTTTTGTAAATCAATCCTTAGTTCAGTTCAAAATGTGCACATTCAATAGGATATACTTAAGTGGGCATCCGTGCAAACAACAGGGAGCCTGCTTGTAGTCTCCTGAACGAACCTCTCCGACCACCGATTATCGATTGGTAGTGGTCCTATCTGAGACACTAACAGAGGGATAACTCCTATAACTAACAGAGGGATAACTCCTATAACTTTAATGCTGCTATTATTAACCCTCCAATACTGCAACCTAACTGCATGCTGCTACTAATTACCCCCACTAACACCTATAAGGGGTCCATCTGAGGGAAGCTTTATTCTATTATATGTTTGTTAGTCTTGTTTGTCCCAATGTTGGCCACATTGAATACTAAATATTTTTTAAATTGTTATTCTAATTATGGAATTGTTTTAATAAATTCATTAATTATATTAAGCACAGCGCTGTACCACTCTGTCTTTTTTCTTGATTACATGCTTGTTGCCATGGGGGATTTCCTATTTGTTTTCAATGTGGTGACTACTTTACAGTACATGCTTTTTGCCATGGGGTATTTCCTACAGCATTTGTTTTCAATGTGGTCATTACATGCCTGTTGCCATGGGGTGATTACATGCCTATTGCCATGGGTCCTTACATGCTTGTTGCCATGGGGGATTTCCTACAGCATTCATCAGGATCAGTAGGTCAGGATTCCCGAAACGCGTTGAGTGTTTGGACTGCCTCCCAGAAGCAAGGTTAGCACCAGGTCATCGCAGTTATTCAGACGCTGGTTCCATCCCCTGTTCCGGACTGGTGCCTGGATCCTTGGACTGAGTCTGCCTAAAATCTCATATAAACCTGTTGCTGTTTGCCTTGTGGGAGTTCAATCTTATGCTGTTTTAACCGTCTGCCTATTGTAAGTGTGGACCTGTTATTAAATACATATTTTATCAAAGATAATTTGCACTATAGCCCCTTTCTGTTTTACTATCTCACCCACAAATTCATTGTGTGAGGAGGTAGTTGTCATTACAGACATCCTCCTGGTCTGACATTGGACAAAAACAAGGAGTCTACAATATACATTTAAAAACTGTATGTTATCAAGGGTCACTTTGAGCGCTTTTGTGTAAACACCCACTTCTGTTTGTTCTCACAAAAGATTCATTTGACATAAGGAATAAAAGGACATAAAAAGTGGGCTATGGTCTCATACAATAGAAAATAATATATATGTTAACCACCTGATCCTCATTTTGCGTTTAAGGATAGACATGACCCAACCCGTTTCATCCTATCAGATACATTTTGGACTTTCTCATGGGTAACAGAATAGGGGACCATGCACTTCCCGGCCTTAAAAACACTTTACTAATTGATTTGTGCATTTGCATGTGCCTGCCACTGATCTGTCAATCATCAGTGGCGACCGGCGCTGCTGTAAGGGCATCATCTGTGTTTTAATGATTGGCCGATATATCGATGCACCATTGGCCAGTGTGTACAAGTGATATACCTGTGAACAACACCATTTACAGATATATCACTTGTACACACTGGCCAATAGTGAATCAATATGTAGGCCATTCAAATCGAACGGCTGATATACAGTATTGGTAAGTGTGTCCGCACCTGTAGGGTGCCCATACACTAGAAAGATCTGTGATTTCCCTTGAACTCCCTGTCAGTCCTGGACAAAAGATTTTGTGCACAGATCACAAATTTGGAAAAGCTTTATCTTAAGATTTCAGAAAACTGTTAACCCCTTCGGTAGTATGCAAGGAAATTCTCTGGGCTGAGCTGCACTCCTGGCACGGGCTCCCCCAGAAGATTTCCGTGCTGGCCACTGACACATAGGTGTGCATCTTTAATTGTTTCCCCACATACACACCCATCGCCGCCCTTGCTCACCTCGTGAAATGCACACCACTGCTCGAGCACCCAAACATGCAAGAGCACAAATGCACCCAAATAACCACACACCCGATCACCTAAGTGCACAAAAGTGCCTGAACACCCGAGCACCACCAAGCACCCATATACCAGAGTCCCACAGATCTTTAGCGGCATCATCTGATCTTCGCTGCACATCGGATCAAGATCGTTTGCAACCGTGAACGATTTGTGCTAAAAATTGATAAATCAGCCGATTGGCCCCAAAAAAAATGATGGACTAAGAATTTTTTTCAAACTCATCAACTGTGACTATTACCCGTTCTCACTGCCGCAAAAAAACGGGTTTTTGCCAGGGCGAGCAGTAATTCCCTTGTCCTGTCTCAGTGTGAAAGGGACTTTGTGAAATTACTGGGTGTTTTTCCTGGGTAATACACGGGTGTATGGCAGTGTGAACAGGCTAGACCTGGGTTTTTCTCACAAAATGCAAAAAAGAGAGTTAATGGCATTGCTCAAAGCTGCTTTTTAAACAGCCAATCAAAGATACTTTTTAAACATCCAATAAAAGCTGCTCTTAGAAGCCACACACTTGATGGCAGGCATACCAGGGGAAGCAGTGTGAACGGGGCAGACACAGGAATTTCCCGGGTCTAAGGTGCAGTATGAATGGGGTCTGTAGAGCTGAGATGCTCTGTGTCCCGCCAAAAACACGGGAACAAAAACCCAGGATTTTGCAGGAGCGGCAATGAGAACGCAGCATAAGTAAGATAAATATATTCTAAAATATTAATTATAAAAAGCACAGGTATACATCCACATGAGTAAAGACATTTGTAACATCTAAGGACTTAGATTTCATAAAGCTCAAAATAATTATTTTATGTTGGTCATGATGCATTGATGCACATAACCTACGCATTTCATCCTTCTGACTTCTTCAGGGGTTTAATCAATAGAGTAACGAATCAATAAAACTGTTTCAATATGACAACTTTACAACAGGTAAATCAAGAGCGTTTCTTATGTAGAGATATCAACAGGAACAAATCACTGTGAAAAATCACGTTTTATTCTCCTGCACTTGGTCGCAATTCAAATACAGAGCAAATGCACATGTGCTCTCTCCTCATTCTCTTTCAGAAGACATAAGGAGAGCGCACACTTGGATTCACAATAGGGGGCAATTCATGCTGACACAGCTGATCCTGATGCCACAAAGCCGAGGGCACACACTTTATAGTGTCTTCCCCTGACCGTCTGCCCCACCATGAGAAACAGAACCAGAGCATTGGCAGAACACATTTGGGCAGTGCACGTTCTCCTGGCATTCACCATAACAAGTCATGTCTGTCAGACTGCAAGTCACACATGGCTGATGTGTCCCTTCACAGAACACGTCTCCACCGCCCCATTGTCCAGTAACATTGTGTTTTACTCCACATTATGTGTAAGACGGTGATCTGAGGACTGTATGGGAATGGAAACCACGAGTCTCCTGACCAGCAGCTCTCAACATTGCACCCAGATACAGACTGGTATTTGGTAGTGAGTGTTGTAGCCAGGGACAGTTGAAGATTGAGCACTTGGTGGACCCATGTTGTTAGCGTGTGCAGATGCTTCATCATGGTGGAGGTATTCCTGCTCCCAGATGTTTCCACCTCACAGTAGCAGCATCTACAAGTGACCTGGGACTTAAGCAGATTTGACAAACTAGCTTGGTGGAAAGGTGGGATTCGGTGACCGTTACTTATTTCAAGTGAACAAGCTTTACTGCTAATATTTGTTTATGTAGAGTGCATGTCTCTATGCAGGACCTGAGGCCCCTGTCTGGGACTGGAATGGCCAAACACAACAGTTTTGGACTTGTTATAATCCATTATCTAAAGAATCAAACACAAATCTACTACATAACAGAGGACATATAATACACTCTAAAAACTATATTTCTTAATGCTACTAATATTGTAAGATAAAATCACTGTCCGATACCCGGCTAAACAGCCTCTGTGTTATCTATTGATGATGAGGCCTATTCCCATCTGAGGAGACTTCTCTTCAATTTGGGGTTCCCATAGATTAGTATGAGAGATTGTACTGATGGGTATGAGAAGAGAACCAGACAGAATAATGACATTGTCATGCTACTAATATTGAATGACTTAGCACACATGTAAATAAGGATAACAAGGAAGATCAGGTCCAACAGCACACGCAATGTCAATGTCACAGCCGCCCGGACAAGCGCCTGGTCCTGGGGGGATGAGGTGACCTGGGACATGTTCTGCCTGATCCTCCAGACATGGTGCAGGAGAGACGTCACACTGAGCCCAATACAGGTGAGAGTCAGGGTAAAGGGCAGGGTGTAACTGACCACCATATTCACAATGTTATAAGGGATATTCACCTTAATTTCAAAATGTATTGGCCCATCAGTTATATTAGTATCCTGTACAAACATCACACGAGTTGTCCAGATAAAGGGCAAATTCCCCAGGACTGACCCTATGGCTGATCCTATAAGCAGTTTGGTAACAGAAGAGGGGAACCACCTTTTCACCCAGAGGAAGATCCGGTGGGTAACGGTGACGAGCTTCACACAGTAGCAGATGGAGAGCCAGGCCGTGTTCCACAGACTCATGGTATACAGGACGTACAAGGTGTAAAATATAAAAAGTAATAATCTTGTGCTGGCTTCAGAGAGAAACATACACAAATAATAGTCCAACAACATAGTGCACACCATAAGGACGTTGGTGAGAGCCATAGAGAGCAGGATTGGGTCACTGGCACCAGGACTAGTGATCGTTTCCCAGAGTCTGATGTACACAGCGAGGATGGCGGAGTTCATGATGATTCCATGTATCCCAATTGTACATAAAATAATGTCTATCACAATCTGCACAGACAGCTGCATTCTGAACAGATGGGCGACCTGTCCTGGTTCCCTTAGTAATATAATGACAGCAGATGGTACCTGTGCCAGTGGTGTAGTGATTACATGCCGGGCAGAGGGAGCACGGAGCAGGGGCGGGCATGCAAATCTGTCCTGTATCTGTTTTCCCGATGTGTATACTGATTAACTTTGAAAAATATTAAGCACAAAGAAGAAAAGTGATATCGCTATATATTTAAAATATAGTTTTAAATAATGTGGTCAAAACATTCACGTATATAAACACAGTCAGTGAAATATAAATAAAAAAGAAAAAGACAGATTTATAGAAGTACAGAAATAGTGCAACCGTACCGTATACATTGGTGGTTGTGTTTCTCACAAAAGAAACAACTTCTTTAACCCTTTTATCCGCTAAAAATCCCAGCATCGCTCACAGCTCAATATTTACCTAAACTTCAATTAGTGCAAGTGACTTCATATAATGAAGTGATTCAGATTCCTAAACCATGACCCTGGCATCTCTTACAGCAATGCTGGCACTCAAAGAGTTAAGGTTGTCTGTCTCTATTTTATTATTCTAGAGAAATTGTATTGTCCCCGTGTGGAATTGTAGGAATAAAGACAAGCATATTGTTAGGGCTGTTTCACATGCTCCAGCTGAAACTGGGCGGGAAAAACACGCAAGGCCAAAAGCCGTGCCGTACACAGTAGTTAATAATGGACAGGATTGCGTCCATTCTTTTTGGACGGCTATGGCCCGGCCGCCCGGTTGCAGATGGCTGTCTCCACTGGAAAGTACTGCTGCCGGGCTGTGGCCATCCCGACCATTGTAAACTTTGGTGCACGGCATGGCTTCTTGGCCGTGTGGGGTTTCGCCGGCTGGCGGCTGCCGGTGTGTGTGAATGGGGCCTTACTGCTTCGACAGAACAAAATCGGTACTTGTGTATTTTGGCGGCGCCCATCGCAACGCATACCATAACGTATACGATGGTATGCGATGCGACGCGATATCGTACGATAGTGCACGATGGCATACAATTTTAAAATTGTATGCCATTGTACATGGCATACAATGCCATACGATGCGATGCGATGCGATTAAACATTGTATAAGCACCCTAATGGGTGCTTATACAATGTTAAGCACCCAATTGGGTGCTTACAATGTTAAATGCACCCCCACGCCACCCCCCCCACTATAAACGTGAACCCGAAGCGTGGCGAGCGCAGCGAGCCCGCGAGGGGCGGCGGTACGTGTCCTACGACCTTTTCATACCCCCACTATCCACGTCGGCGTGGAGTTGAGAATAGAATAGTGTGGCGAGCGCAGCGAGCCACCGAGCCCGAAGCGTGGAAAGCGCAGTGAGCCCCGCGAGGGGACGCGGATACCTGTGAAGCCCGCGAAGGGACGCGTTTACCTGTGAAGGTATCCGCTGCGCTCGCCACGCTTCGGGCTCGGTGGCTCGCTGCGCTCGCCACACTATTCTATTCTCAACTCCACGCCGACGTGGATAGTGGGGGTATGAAAAGGTCGTAGGACGCGTACCGCCGCCCCTCGCGGGCTCGCTGCGCTCGCCACACTTCGGGTTCACGTTTATAGTGGGGGGGTGGCGTGGGGGTGCATTTACCATTGTAAGCACCCATTTGGGTGCTCAAAAGCACCCTTTAGGGTGCTTATACGATTTTTGGTCGTATAGGGGGTCAAAATCGCGTCGCATCGCATCGTATGCCATCAGGTGCATGGCATGCGATGCGATCTGTCCGTCGTACGACGGACATCGGGGGCGCCGCCAAAATACACAAGTACCACAAAATCAAAAATTGTAGCAACTGTTGAATAATTTAGCAAATAAAATTGCAACAATGTATGTTACTTGGCAATCTGATACATTGTATATCGGAGGATCCCCAAGTACAGGTATACAGTAGGAGCCAGTTTCATCTTTGTTCCTTTGGCCATGGCTCACCATGGCTAGCCATGGCTATTCTATTGTTCTCAGCTGCAATACAATACATAGAACAATAGAATAGCCATGGCTAGCCATGGTGAGCCATGGCCAAAGGAACAAAGATTAAACTGGCTCCTACTGTATAAGCAACATCTCATTTCTCCTAATAATCATATATATATATATATATATATCTACATGTACTTATGGATTTATTCTTTTATGCTGTTTTCAGGTCGCAAAACTGGCTTTGACCAGGTATTTTAAAACGTTTCTAAAAACGGGTCTGCCAGCTAAAACCCCTTTCACACTGCATGTCTTTAAAAGGTGTTTCTGTGCAGTTTTTGTCCTAAAACGGTATTTCAATACAGTTTTTGTTCCTTCACAACACTGAACCCGTTTTAACCCATAGAAAACAGTGGATAAAAAAAAATGGGACTGAAACTGGTAGGACCCTGCTTTATTCACGTTTAGAAATACTCGTTCAATAGAACCGGTAAATTCACTCTGCACCTTTCAGACTGCACAAATTACCATTTTAAAATGGCAAAATAATGGGTAAAAAGTGCGGTCTGAAAGGGGCATGAGATTGCAATGTTTAAAAATAGTCAGATTGCTACATATGATATATCATCGAATAGCCGTCCTTTATACCAAGGACATAAATGCACACATTATTAGAAATTTGCCACAGTATAACATTATCTGTATGAAAATATAATATATATATATATATATATATATATATATATATATATATATATATATATACGGATGGTGTAATGGTTAGCATTACTGCCTCACATCACTGAGGTCATGGGTTCGAATCCCACCATGGCCCTAACTGTGCGGAGTTTGTATATTCTCCTCGTACTTGTATGAGTTTCCTCTGGGTACTCCGGTTTCCTCCCACAATCCAAAAATATACTGGTAGGTCAATTGTCTCTCAACAAAATTAACCCTAGACTGTCTGTGTGCGTGTATATGTGTGGTAGGGAATATAGATTTTAAGCTCCACTGGGGCAGGGACTGATGTGAATGTTAAACTATTCTCTGTACAGCACTGCGGAATATGTGTGCGATATATAAGAAACTGTTAACAAATAAATAAATAAATATGTTGATGTAGCTACAACCATTCTTTAAAAGAGCGGATGGTCTTCCCCACGTAGCATAGACCGCAAGGGCACTTAATCACGTACATAACATGGGTACTGGTGCATGTTAATGGGTATCGAATGTCTAGTTTACGAACTGAGTGTGGATGATATACCGCTTTACCCACAATCATATTGCTGCATGTTTATGTACACCTGTTTCTCGTTATTTTGTACCAGCACTGCACTTTTGAATTATGCACCATGGCGCCATAACAACATAGACGCTGCCTGAGAAACCTGTGGCTTACTTCCTGATGCCGGAGTCTCAGTGGGAGGATGTGATGTCATCACCACATCTCGGGAGTCGCATGGCCAGAAGGAGCGAAGGGACCAGAAAGCAGGCAGACGTGATGGGCGGACCTCTTCTTGTTTGGCACATATTCTGTAGGTAAGATTTGTTACCCCGATTTTTCTGTATTGCACCTGTACTTGTCTTGATAAAGGAAGGAATCCCTTCCAAAATGTTGATCGTAACCTGTGTCCTGCTCTATTATTTCTACAAGCCCAAGGAGTGCCATATACCTCTCTCTCTATATATATATATATATATATATATATATATATATATATATATATATATATATATATATATATATATATATATATACCTATTCTTGGCACCCCAGTGATTTGCTGACTTGCATAGAAATACACTGGTGTTAATCTATATATAAACGTTTTGGGGCTGTTATGCCCCTTTGTCAAGATGAAGAATACTGAATCAAACCAAATATGTGAGTGACATACCTTAAATACAGTGTCTGGTACCCTCTCCATTTCCTCCCCTCCATCCCAGCCAGCCAGGATGCTGCTTTCTGGAACCAGACGTAAAGTATGCCCGGAAATGGTCAGCTCCAGCGTGCAATGTCAGTGGAACGTAAGCTGAATGAATGGAACACAAGTTTGAAATAGAGGTAACTAATGGGGGGGTGGACCGCGCACTCAGCTAAGGGTCTGGGTTATGTAAAATAAATAACAGTATAAATAACAGTAAATGTGCTTAGCCGCTGAAAGAAAGAAAAAGGTTAGTGGTAAAAAATGTTTACAGCCCTTAACGGGCTTTTTTGGGAGAAGTTTTGCGGGTCCAAGCTGTGGATGAAACGTAGCACTAGTTGTAAAGATCCCCAGCAGCTCTAACTGTCCCTAAGCTTACCTAGGTCTTTTGGCTTTTCATTCTGCCTCCACGCCGTCTGTGTTCCGGACCTCCGCGAAGATGCCGCGATTACCGGAAGTTTGGGTATGATGACTTCCGGAATCGGCGTTGTGCGGACTTGTGCGTTCCCCGGATCCAACGCATTTCGAGTGGCTTGCTCTCTTGGTCAAGGATGCCTGATGCTGGTGTATTTTTAGCTTTTATACGTTTTTTGCTTCTTTCTTCAAAACTTTATTTAAAAACGGAAAGAAACAGCCTTTTTGGCGGCAAGCACATGTGTAGTGTGTTACTATGGAAAAGATGCAGGTTTTCAGTAATAAGTATATGTTTTATAAAGGTGGATATCTGATTATTACAAGAAGGCAGCTACTGTAACTCGAAGTCAATATTTAATCCTTTCGGTTGCAGAGTATTTACTTCATATATCCATTTGGTTTCTTTTTGTTTTAGATCTGGACCTTCCAAAGACTGAAGAAGACCAACAGGAGCAGAGTGGAGGGACTTATTTCTGGCACAAATCTCTCAAAAACGGACAAACTTCTCCACATCACCATTCATTGCTGGCCACCAAACCGATCGAGACAATAATTCTGAAGTCTTGGAAATACCTGGATGTCCAGCCAACTTTGTAGAATGGAACTCAACCAATACCTTATCCCGAAATCTGGGAGGAATGAATAACCTGCCAGAGGGAATGTCCACCAGCGCCTCATACTGTACCATAAGGACATTATCCAAGAGTCCTACACAGATGCAAGATGAAGGAATAATGGGTTCCAGAATGGGACTGAGTTCCTGGACTGCTGAGAAGCTCCTAGACAAGGCATCGACCTTGGTATTCTTAGACCCTGGCCTGATCGTGATGATGTAATTGAACCATGCGAAAAAAAGAGCTCATCTAGCTTGTCTGGCGTTAAGTCTCTTAGCCGACTGTAAGTAGGAAAGATTCTTGTTATCCGTAAGGAAAATCACTTGATACTTGGCCCCCTCCAACCAGTGCCTCTATTCCTCCAGAGCACACTTGATGGCAAGGAGTTCCCGGTTACCTACATCATAATTGCTTTCGGCACAGAGAACTTCCGGGAATAAAAGGCACAAGGATGAAAACAACCATTCTTTGTGTCTACTTGAGAAAGTACAGACCCAATACAGACTTCCGAGGCATCTACTTCTTGAACAAAGGGTAACTCTGGGTTGGGATGCCTAAAGACACTGACAGATAAAAATGCCTGCTTCAATCCTTCAAAAGAGTTTTGGGCCTCAAGGGACCACACAGAAGGATCAGCTCCCTTTTTGGTGAGTGCCACAATCGGAGCAACGATGGTGGAAAAAGAAGGAATGAATCCCCGATAATAGCTAGCAAAACCCAGAAATCTTTGAACTGCTTTGAGGTTCATGGCTGTACCCATTTGACAATTTGATGGTGGGATCCATCTGGAAACCCTCTGGTGAAATGATATATCCTAAAAAGGAAATCTGCCGAACCTCAAATTCACATTTCTCGAATTTGGCGTATAGATTGTTTTCCCTGAGTTTCTGAAGAACCACCTTGACATGCCCCCTGTGTTGCTCCAAAGAAGATAAAAAAATAAGAATGTCATCCAAGTATACAACAACAAAGATACCAAGGAGGTCCCGAAGGACATCGTTGATAAGATCTTGGAAGACAGCTGGAGCATTGGTCAAACCAAAGGGCATAACAAGGTACTCGTAATGGCCAGTGTGAGTATTAAAAACAGTCTTACACTCTTCTCCCTCCTTGATTCTAATCAGGTTATAGGCCCCACGGCAGTTTATTTTGGAGAACACAGCGGCAGAGCGAAGTTTGTCAAAAAGTACCAAAGTCAGGGGCAAAGGATACGAGTTCTTAATGGTGACAATACTCAATACATAGCCGCAATACATGGCCGCAAAGATCCATCCTTCTTTGCTACAAAAAAGAAACATGCCCGAACAGGAGATTTAGATGGTCTGATAAACCCCTTCTTTACATTTTCCTGAATATATTCCTCCATCGCCTTCTCCTCTGGTAGAGATAAGAAATAAAGGCGACCCTTGCGTAATTTGGCTCCCGGAATGAGTGTGACTGCACAATAGTAAGGGCGATTAGGCGGTAAGGCCTCAGCCTCTTTTTTTGAGAAAACATCAGAAAAAGAGGAGTATTGGGCAGGAAGGATATGATCTGGACTACAAACCCTGGAAACACGAACGGGCAGACGGAGGCAGGAAGAAAAACAAAGTTCACCCCATTGCAAAATCTCCCGTTTGCCAATCAAAACTGGGGTTGTGTTTTCTGAGCCATTGTAGACCTAGAACAATAGGAGCCCCAGGGCTCTGAACAACATAAAAGACAATCTGTTCAGTATGTGCACAGCCAGTCTCTAAGTCAAGGGGTACCGTGCGATAAGATATTGTCAATTAGGTAAACAATTACCATCCAATAACCCATAGACGGACAATTGTGACGGAAGGGAAATCAGCGGTAGTTAGTGAACCTTAGCAAACTGAAAATCAATAAAATTCCCTGCAGCCCCCGTATCAACAATGGCCTGGGATTCCCAGCTCTAAACCCCCAAACTAAGTAAGACTAAGAGATCAATAAAGAGTTTTTGGGAGAAATAGAAGAAAGGCCCAAGAGGATTCCTCCCCTATCCTCTAGTCCCTCGCATTTCCCAGAGGCTCTGAACAAGTCCCCACCAGATGTCCTCTGCCTGCACAGTAAAAGCAGAGACCCTGAGAGTTCCGGCAAGCCCTCTCCTGGTTCAACAGGCGAGTCTCCCCAATTTGCATGGGTTCATCCCCGAGAACCTGGGAGTCTCCGACTGATCCCGAGAAGGGAAAAGATGGTTACTTTTGTTCAGAGCGTCTCTCCCAGATACGTCTATCAATCTGAATCGCCAGCTGCATAGAATTATCCAATGAAGCTGGCGCAGGGTATTGCATGAGGAAATCTTTGATCTGGTCTGCGAGGCCAAGACGGAATTGACTCCGCAGAGCCGGATCATTCCACCCAGTGTCATTAGCATACGTACAAAATTCAGAGCAATACACTTCAGCAGTGCGACGACCCTGCCTGAGTGCCCTGAGATGGGCTTCGGCTAAGCTGCCTTGTATGGGGCATCATATAACACTCCTAGAGCCTGGAAAAAGCCATCAACTGTCCATAACTCTGGACTATCTGCTCCCAGGTCGAAAGCCCAGGTCTGCGGGTCACCCTGGAGCAGAGATATTACCAGGCCCACCCTTTGAGTCTCTGACCCAGAGGACCCCGGTCTAAGTCTGAAATAGAGTTTACTACTCTGACGGAAATTAAAGTACTGTTTTTGATCACCAGAAAAATGATCAGGCAAGTTCATTTTAGGCTCCTTTACAAAAACAGTACTGGTATTGGGGACCCTCCTAACCTCTTCCTGGTTCTCAACCCGTAAGGATAGTTCCACCATTTGTTGTGTGAGAAGACGGACCTGGTCTGAAAGAACTTGTGACAGCCCTGCTGTACTGGGGTCCACAACTAAAGGAACAGCTCAGTGGTACCAAGGCAAGGAACCCTTCTAAGTAAGATTCCTTTTTTTTTTAAATTGCCCGGTTATAATGTAAGGGGCCCTGGAAGGTACCGCCAAACCTGCCCCCTGACTCTGTTGCCTCCCCTTGTAGTTGACAGACATGTGCGTTTCTAGGTTTCACCACTAACAGCCGCATTTGACGGAGCTGGTTATGCCGGCTCCATCCCCAATGCTGCCTGGTCTTATGTGGGACAACGTGTCCGTCAAGGCAAGTAGAGTGCAAGAGGAAACCTGACTAACCCGGATGGGGCAGGCTGGGAAATCACCAGAACATCCACAGGTGTAACTGCGTACAAGTTGACTTGCACACACAAGGGTGGACACAAAATCAATGTGGATGCAACAATGCACAGAGATGGTATAGAAAATATAACAATGGTGCTGCTGTAACAGGTGATAAAGTTACAGTGCAGTTGCAACAATGCACAGGGATGGTATACATACTAAACAGCTCACCGGTATACAGAAGTGGTAAAGTATACGGTACGGGTGCAACAATGCACAGGGATGGTTCACAAGAAGTAATAAACCCAACAATAAATGTAAACAAATATGCTGTAAACAAGCAAAGGGAAGCTGCAGGGAAAAACCCTGACTTATCTGGGAAGATGGAACCACAGATGAGGAGGGAACAAGCAGCGACACTGGTACACGGACGGCAGCTGAGAAATAGACTGGAACAGGACCAGGAGCCAGGTACACACGGCAGGAGCAAGCACTAGGCTGGGTCTGGACGCTATAACTGGCGTCTGACTGCAGGCAGAGCTGGCTTTTATTCAAAATCACTGCATTCCCTGGCAAAAGTGATGCTGGGTGCAGCTGAGAAAGGCGTCCCCAGACTGCCGTCCAATCGGTGGAAGTTCCGGAGCTGCCCAGCGACCCCAGAAATGCTGCTGTCCCTGTGATCACAGCACTGCCAGCTGTTGGGCACACAGGGACATGACGGCTCAGGTACCGGCGCCTAACAGATTCCTGTTGTTTGACCTATATGCATGTCATTGTACAAATGGACTCTCTAACAACTTAGGACTAGTGGCCCTTAAATTAATACAGATATAGGTAAACGTTCATTTAGAACATTTGGCTTCGAGGATCTGAGTCTATGGATTCATTTGTCTTCCAATCTCAACAGTCTTCCATCCCTATCTCCACCACGCATTGTTGGGGGGGATATGGTCTATAGCCATATGCTTCAAATCTGTCAGTTTATGTTGTGCTTGACAGAGTTGATTAGGGGACTTGTACTTCTTCTTGTCTAAGAGGGATTGGTTAATAGCAGACCTATGTTAGGTCATTCTGTCTCTCATTGGCCTGATGGTTTTGCCCACTTAAAGTAAATTGCAGGGACATTTGATGACATAGATGATGCATGATGATAAGCAGCTCAAAACGTGTTTGATCGGAAATGATTTTCCACTGGAGGGGTGTACGAAACTTGAGCCGGTAATCATATGTTGGCAGGATGTGCATTTCACACATATGTAACAACCTGCTTGCCTTGTTAAAAAGTTTGTTGTTGTTTGTATAGTGTCACTGAAGTCTGTAAATCATTATGGACTATGACGTCTTTGATACTGCATACTTTGGAATAACACAACATCGGCCTTTTGTTTCTCAACCCCGGTAGCTCCTTGTCTGTTTTCACAATAGGCCAAAGGGCCTTTGTTGCCCTTGGTAGAATCGCGCTAACTGTGTTCAATTTGGTGACAAATGGTAATCGTTCATGTTGTTTTATTTTGTCACTTTTCAATTTAGAATTCAACAGTTATGTGCGATTTAAAAGTACTACCTCCTCCTTGATTTGGGATAGTTTGTTGTAATCGTACCCTCTTTCCTCAAACTTTGTTCTCATATGGACTTTTGGCAGTCCTGTCATGTTGCTAATGATTCTCGCCGCTCTGATCATCTGCAATCGAGGTAAAGCTTCTTTTAAGGACCGTGGGTGGACGCTGTTGTGCCTCAAGATTGTGTTTTTCTCTGTTGGTTTGACATAAAGTTCTGTATTGAATGCTCCATTTGTGATTCTTATCGCCACATCTAAACAATTCACTTGGTCCTTGGAACTCTGATATGTCAATTTTTTGGGTGACAGTCTCTCATTGATGTTGGTCATGAGTTCCATCAATTTTGTAGTGCTTCAACAGAAGGACCTTGCTGGCCACTGTGGGGTCATCTTAGAACATTTCCTCTTCTCGTTTAAACATAAAAATAGTGGCGAAGGAAGGGGATACTGGGCTCCCCATCACATCGCTCCATAAATAAACCCAAGTTAAGAGAGGACATCCGTTTCTCTATAAGGAACTCTTCCATTACTTGGAGGCCTTCTTCCTGCCGGATGCTCGTATATAAGCTACTCACGTCCATTACCATCATTATGGCATCATCTGGTACTATGGGTATTTGGGTTAGAGCATATAAAACATCTGTGGTGTCCTTAATTTCTGATTTTTGTTGTACAATTAAAGGTTGGACTATACTGTCCAAAAGTTCTGAAACTGGTTGAATGATCAATGCTCTGCCTTTATCGGCTGGTCTAAAGATTACATCATGATACTACGATCCCAATTCCTTCAAAGCTTTCTGCTGTTCCCGGTCCAGATTATGATGGGTTGGGTGTGGTGCTTGGATGTACCGGGTCACTGAGTCATCCATCAGTCTTAAGTGAGACGGTATTGATGAATTCTGCGACTGTGGGTCCTATTTTGATGTCCTTCGGTGTTTCAAGAATTTACTGTGGTTTGATGTATCGGGAGGTCAGGGGTCATTCTGGAAATATTCCTTAATGTTGAAAGTATCATAGTGTAAGCACCTGCAAATGCTCTGATTTGCTGCAAACAGCAAAAAACACAGAGCACTCATGACCTCCGGGTTCAGCAATTCATTGGGCAATAATAATGCAATGCAGTCACCTCCCACTTTTCATGACCTCATCTCTGTGTGCCTTTAAAACTGTCCTTTTCTTATGACACACTGGACATTTACTAAGATTTGAGTTGTATTTCATATGGAATGTTGCTACGGGCAGCCAATCAAAAATTCTCCTCATTTTTTTTAGCACATTCTAGAAGAAAATAGATAGTAACTGATTGGTTTCCCATGGCAACATCCCATGTGAAATACAACTCACATCTTTGTAAATTTCCCCCACAGTGTATTGCAGGAAAAATCTGGCTTCTGTGTGAAAGGTGTTGGCGCAGGAATTACCCAAGTCTAATGTGCTGTGTGAAAGGGGGTCAGAAGAAAAATCCGGGTCATTCCCGTATACAGATATTCGGGAAAACCCAGGGATTTTGTTTTCTTTTTTGTCTGAAAGGGGTATAACTGAAGTAAATAAGCTCACATACATATTGGTTAAAAAAAGCCATGCCCAACGTGTTTCATCATGTTAGGATTTGATCAGGGGGTGTGGTTATCCAATGTAGTGGTGTGCATAATATACCTTCCTTTACAGATGGTTTAAATGCTCAATCCGTATGAAAGCCTTATATACTAAATACTAGGTGATTCATCGCACCCTACGGGCGCTCTTCACACCGGCGTAAGGGGCTGCGCCCCCTTCATTTGTGAACGTTTGTATTGTGAGAAATATGGTTAGAATTGTATGAAAGATGCCTGTATTGCAACTTGAGTTATAGGTGAAATGTGTTAGAGAGCATATGATTTGGAAGGGGGTGTGTATTGTTTTGTTTTGTTTCATTAAAATGCAGTTGTTTAGGTGTGTGTGTGTGTGTGTGTGTGCAATAGTATAGTAGGGTGTTTTTGAGGTCACGACACAGGAGAGCAGGAAGCTGGGTAGTGATAGGGGTGTGTGGGCATACAGGGGACTAAAGAGGAGGGTGGGGGACACTGTACAGCTTCTGCCAGTGGGTGAGGGTCCAGCGTGGCAGCACAGGAGTACAGGACGTTGCCCCTGAGTCAGTGTCTCCTCCTACTGGGTGGGAGTTAGGGTGCATGAGAGCAGGAGGCTGGGTGGTAAAGCATGATAGGGGTATGTGGGCTACACAGGGTGAGCGGGTCCCCACTGGCGGAAGTTACGGGGCAGGAGAACAGGAGGCAGGGCAGTGATAGAGGTGTGTGGGCTTGTGGGGTAGTAAAGGTTTTTGCCTGTTGCAGAGTAGGGATGGGCATTGGTGCAGACGCCATAGATGGTTGGCATTGATGGCAATTTTGCACCCTGCCATCGATAGTAGTAACATATTACTTGGATAGCCATCGATTGTTGTAGCTATCGATGGTCATCCATTATATCTGACTGAATAGGCTTCGGTGGCGGGACTTCCGGGGGTGGGGGGGAGGTGGAGCTATGCTCCGTGTCCCGGCACCTTAAAAAATATGCCATTGATGTAGGGAAAGCATCTGGTCCACCCACATCAATGGCAAAAGTCTTCAACATCAGCCATAAACCATTGATGATTTGAAATCATTGATGGTCGATGGGCATCCCTAGAACTGGAGGAGGGTAGGGGACAGTATGCAGCTCCCAGCAGTGGGTGAGCGTCTCCTCGGAGCGGGAGGGGGCAGGGGTCCGCAAATCGCGGGAGGGGGCACGGGGGGCCTTGAATCATGGGAAGGGGGGGTCAGCAAATTGCGGGAGGAGGGTTGTGTGGGTCAGTGAATTGCAGGAGGGGGCGTTGTGGGGGTCCGTGAATCGCGGGAGGGGGGCGGGGGTGGCGTGAATCGTGGAAGGGGGCGCGGGGTTCCGCGAATCGCGGGAGGGGGCGTGAATTGTGGGAGGGGGGTCCGCGAATCGCGCAGGGGGTCTGCAAATTGCGGGAGGGGGCACGGGAGGGGGGGTGTGAATCGTGGGGGGTCACGGAGGGTTGTGAATCGCGGGAGGGGGGCACAGGAGGTGAGGTGGGGGTCCGTGAATCGCAGGAGGGGGTTCGCAAATTGCGGAAGGGGGGCACGGGGGGCTGTAAATAGCGGGAGGGGGGCACAGGGGGGCGGCGAATCCCGGGAGGGGGGTCGTGGGGGTGTCGTGAATCGCTGGAGGGGGGGTTGTGGGGGGTGAAGCGTATCACGGGAGGGCCGCGAATCGCGGGAGGGGGGTGCAGGGGGTGCCGTGAATCGCGGGAGGGGGGAGGGCGTAAATCGTGGGAGGGGGGTCCGCGAATCACGGGAGAGGGTTTGCAAATCGCGGGAGGGGTGGTGTGAATCGCGTGGGGGTGTCGCGGGGGTGGTCCCAAATCGCGGGAGGGGGGGTGCGGGAGGTGCTGTTGGGGTACATAAATCGCGGGAGGGGTTTTGCAAATCACGGGAGGGGGCGCGGGGCTGCCGTGAATTGCGGGGGTGCCGCAAATCGTGGGAAGGGGGGTCGCGGGGGCCGCTGGGGGCCGCAAATTGTGGGAGGGGGTCCGCGGGTGGTGCCGTGAATAGCGGGGGGCGCGAATCTCGGAAGTGTGGGTTTGAGTCCACAAATCGCGGGAGGGGGCACAGGGGTGCCGCGAATCACAGCAGGGGGGGCACAGGGGTGCCGTGAATCACTGGAGGGGGGTCGCAGGGGATGCCGCGAATCGCAGGAGGGGGGGTCGCGGGGGGCCCGCAAATCGCGGGAGGGGGGTCACGGGGAGTGCTGTGAATCGCTGGAGGGGGGGTCACGGGGGCCCCGTGAATCGCGGGGGGGTCGCCGGGGAACCCGCGATTAGCGGGAGGGGGGGCGCGGGGGACCCACGAATCGCGGGAGGGGGGTCGCGGGTGTCGGGGTGGGGGATTGCTGGCAGAGGGGGGGGGGGGTGACGGAGTTATGGTGGATGGTGGCTGTGGAGTAATGGTGGATGGTGGGCGTGTACTGTAGCCATGGCTGGGCGGGGGAGGTGATGTCAAGGGGTGGGGTGTGTAGAACGTTATACACATAGAACACTTTTCCCTGGGGGGGCGGGTTTGTGTTTCCCGCTGGGCGGGAGCGTTATATACACAGGGGATGAGTGACAGATCTGGCTAAATATATAAGAGATACTAAAGCATATAGTAAATCCTAAAAGGCCGGTGTTTCTTGGTTTACACCAATGAGCCCTATTATGTGCTTTGCGGGGTCATTGAGATTCCGTATCACCCCCCATGAGCCATTTATAGACGTGGTTGGACTCATAGTCCTCTTTCACTGGGAGGAATTTGGGCAGTATAAATCTGACAAGGTTATGGTGATATCGGTCACATTGTGTCTGCAGTTTGCACAACCAGTTTTGTGAGTTTTCCTACTTTGCTGCTAGTTTGAAGATTGGTTCCACTTCCCCAAGTTTTTCTCTGGTGATGGCTAGTTCACATCCTGATTCTTCCATATCAAATTGAGATCTAAACTACACTCATTGATAGTTACAATCCATTTGTTGCATAATTTGGGATTAAGGACCTTATTCTAATTCATTCGGTCCTCCGTGCATTGGCACAGAGGACCGATGGTGCGCGTCTGCATATTCTGTTCGCCGGGGAGAAGGGCGGGTGCACCGGTCAGCCACATTACCGTATGGGAATACCCAGCCTTACATGGGCGCTCCTATGAGAACACAGGGCATTCTCATGGTAGTGAGGCTGTGACGCGGCTGCGGGGGTTGGGAAGCTGACATCACCTGATGTCAGCTGCCGGTCCTGTCCTTGCACAGGGAGCCGGCAGATTAGAGTCACCATATACTGTACGTGTGTCTGAACTGTGAGCACTGGACAATTCATTCCATGGCCGCCGACTATCAAACAATTTCCCCCCACCTGTGAATGGATGATCATCCATTTGCAGGCATGCGAGGGGGTTATACATGCGAAGGGGAGCAGCCGGCACTGGCGGCGTCTGGTGGACTTGCAAGGCATCAGAATAAGGTCCAAAATATCCCAATAGTTGGAACATAACGTACGCAGAACCCCATGGGTATCATCCTCTGAAATAGTCAGAGAGCAAGATCCCATTTAGTAGCATTTTTTTTAAGTGTAAGCATCTGATTATATAGATCTTCTGTGCCCACATGATCTTCCTGGGAGTTAAGATGTTCCTTGAAAAGGAGACGGCCTTCATCCGCTTCTTTGAAGCTGTATGTGTGGCTCTTGGCAGTATGGATGCCCCTGCATCCTCTGGTGTCACTAGAGGTGCCAGAGGAGCTGTCCTTCTCCATATTAGTATGTAAGGTCTACAGTAGCTTCCGTACTGGACAAAGTGTAAGTGCTGGTGCTTAAGTGCAAATAAAGGTGATAAAAGAGTCTCTAGATGACGTTGTTTTTTCAGGGTTTTCTTACCACCTTGTGGTGGTTTATTGGACTGCTTAGGAATTGTATTTAGTAAGCAGTAGCACTGCAGAGGCTATTCAGCGTATCCAAAAACTTTAATAAAAATAAGTGACAGACATCTCTATGACCAACGTTTTGGGGTAACACATCCCCCCGTTTTTAATGTGAGAGAGCAAAGGATATATAATTGTGCTTACGTTATAAAGCTATTATGTAAAACCTGACTATTTCAGAGAGAGGATGATACCCAGGGGGTTCCGCTTATTTAATATTCTGACCATTGGGGGATTTAATCCCAAAATCTGCAACAAATGGGTCACAATGATCAAGTGTAGCTTAGGGTGAAATTGAATAGGGTCCGATTTCTTTGCAAATAGGATAATAGGATAATATTGCTAAAAAATGTCCACAATCACACTTTTTCCGCAATTCGGACATTTTATAGTGTGCGATTTTTGAGAAAAATCACACTTTTTGCTGCGAATTCGCACATTTTGAAGTGGTGATTTTTAGTCACACTTTAATTTGCATCCAGATGTTTTCCCATTGTAAAGTACACAACTCACAAATTTAATGGGATGCAAATTTTGGTAAACGTTACTAAAAATCGCAAAAAAATGGACAAGGTGAATTTATGATCAGTGAGATCTGTGTTTGCTTCTATGTTAAAATATGTGTAAAAGTTAAATAAAAGAAAATGGTGTGGGGTCACCCCTCCTGTGCATAACCAGCCCCCAGTTCATTTAGCCGGACCTGGTTCCAAAAATATGGGGGACAAAAAGCTTAGGGACAAAAAGCATAGGGGTCCCCCGTACTTTTAAAACCAGCCCCGGACTCTTGAACCAGTCCTGGTTCCCAAAATGTGGGGGTCAAAAAACTGGGGGTCCCCCATATTTTGGAATCAGCACCAGGCTCCAACATGCCACAGTCGGGGGACACTTTCTACATAAGGTCCCCCAGCCATATCATACCCACCATGATATGGCTTTACCCGTCCAGGGCTGAAGCCCGCGGCTGTCACTGGTATCCGTGGGCTTTGGACGCAGGCCTGATATGGTAAAATCACCCCCTAAAAACATTACTTTTTACAGGTGAAGTACAAGTCCCAGCAGGCCTCCACCGCATGCTGGGACTTGGCGAACCACAGGTCCCAGCATGTGGGGCATTAATGGGCTCCTTTGGACTTATAGTCCAACTGTAACAAGAATGTTAAAAAAAACACAGACATAGAGAAAAGTAAAAGTTTATTAAACATACATTCATTTTACACCAGTATACTTACAACACCTTTGAAAATTTATTGAGATGCGAATTTGCGGCAAAAAAAGTGTGATTTTTAGACTTGAAAATGTGCACATTTTCAGTCATGAATATGTGGGCATTTTCAAACATGCGATTTTGTGTAAAAAAAAAAAGCGTGGGGTCCCCCCTCCTGAGCATAACCAGCCCTGGGCTCAAAGAGCCGGTCCTGGTTTCATAAAATCACGGGCCAAACCAAGTAGGTTTCCGCTTGATTTTACAAAACCTGCACCAGGCTCAAGGGCCAGTCCTGGTTCCCAAAATGCGGGGGACAAAATGACTAGGGGTATTTCAAGAACCAGCACCGGGCCCAACCAGCCAGCAGGGTAATGCCACAGCTGGGAGGGGGGGGGGGGAGAATTTTTATACAAGACCCCCCCGGCCAAAGCATTCATCCCTGTGACCAGTCAGCATGGGCAGGGGTCCTGGGGAAGTGGGGACCCCCCCAAGCATGCAGGAAAATAAAGGGCCCGCTGGGACTAGTAGTGCCCCAGCAGTACAAATATTATCTTTTTTTTGGACAGAACATCATTGTGATCTGTGCATGGTTCTGTCAAATTTGCCAGTCAGAACCTGGTCTAATTTTTGGGCGAATTTTGGTAGCATTTACCAAAAATTCCACCCTATTACATGTGTGATTTGTATACTTTATCATGGGAAAACATCTGGATGCAAATTGAAGTGTGACTAAAAATCGCCCCTTCAAAATGTGCGATTTCGCGGCAAAAAGTGCCAAGTGTGCGACTTTTGGAAAACGTGCAATTTCAGCCGTTTTTTACCAAAAATTGCACATGTCTAAAAGTCAACCCCTATTACATTATGCCCCAGGCTCCAGCGCTGACTCTGTCCTGTCCCAGTGTTAGCAGTCATTATCAATGACTTATAGCTGTCTGGTCTTTCATGGGTTAATTTCAGTCTATGTTGGTAATTGACTCTCTGGTGGCCTCCAGTGGTGAATCTGTGCCATTTCAGCCCAGTCCTCTGTGGATAGTTTATGCACTAGTGTGGTCTCGTTACCCGTGCTGGGCTGGAGGTCACAGCTGTGTATCACCTCCGTACCACCGTGCATTTACATTGGGTGATGATTCCACTGCTATGTATTATCCTGCTAGTTGTTTCACCCAAAGACACTGCAGAGAGCAGGGTGGTATCACCCACCAGGGTCTTCCAGGGTAGTTCCGGCCTGTCCATCCTGTTGTTAGTTAGATTATCCTTTTGCGCTCTGGCCGCCTTGGTGAACACGTTGTCCCTCATAAGACCTGACTGCAACGGAGTCTGGGCGGCCCTAATTCGCCCTTACAGCCAGGGCGGATAAAGGTGAAGTCTAGCACCGCACATGCTCACTGACACCGACCCGGGGCAACAGATTTAGAGGTAGAGGGCAGGTCCGGTTCTGCTCCTGCGGGCCCAGACACCCAGCAGACTCAACCCACACTCTCTCGCTGCTGACAGCTTGTATGCCTCTGTCACAGAGCAATACAAGCTGTTAGCGTGGTTGTCTCTATGCGTCATGGAGACACTTCAGTCAATCAGGACTGAGCTATGCATCTCCATGGAGATGCATAGCTCCATGATTGGCTAAAAGTGCCTCCATGGAGATGCATAGCTCCATGATTGGCTAAAAGTGCCTCCATGGAGATGCATAGCTCCATGATTGGCTAAAAGTGCCTCCATGGAGATGTTTAGAGCCAGCCATTCTAACAGCTTGTATTGCACTGTGATAGCATTATACAAGCTGTCAGCATAAGACAGAGGAAGCCGGCTCACCCCGCTGTCAGTGGGGAAAGACAATGGCTGCCCACACAGAACCAAGAAGGAGGGGTGTCAACCTGTTGTGGAGGGCAGTGGAAAAGGCACACACCCAGGTGTTATGATAATCTGGGATGTGCTTTGGGAGTCCAGCCTGAATTGTGCTCCTGTGGCCGAGGTAGTGAAGCCACAGCAGCGCCTGAGCCTGACCCTGCCTCTCTCACTCTACCTTGAGTCGGCTTTCACTTGCTCTGGTCTTAGACTTCGCCATTAATAGCCACCTTTCCAGGGCAGACGAGCTCCATCCAGTACTCAAATGCCACCTGTTCTTTTGCGGTGAAACAATGTCCCAACCGAGTCAGGGTACTAGTAAGAGGATAAACTGAGTAAATAACAAAAGATAACTCGACTCTGCACATGAACATGGACTAGAACATGCAACCTTGCAGACAAGGAGTGAACACAGGATTTGCGGCCTTTTCCGCTATAATGTGAATCCGTTGCAATAAACAAACCAAAACTATAACCAAGGTATTGCGGATAAGTTGGCAACCTACCCGCCTAACAATGTCGCCAGGCTAGACCAATGCCTCTGACATCTGTCGGGAGACAATCAAACAAGAAACATACACTAGACAAGTCAGATGTGATTATTCCTGCATCCAACCTGCCTCTATGACTCAGGACAAGATCTATGGCACCAGCTGGCGCTGTGAGAATACCATGGACAGATACAAATAAAGGGTTCAACTTCCAGCACAAGGGGCCTTATTCTGGTTGGTGCGGACTTTCCCGTATACTTTCGGATGGCGTTTTTTAGCCGTCTGCGCATGCGTGGGGAACGCTATGCGCATGTGCCTTGCATGGTCTCCGTACTTGTACTCAATCATCCCGTACAGAAATGTGCACCGCAAACACTCGGGAAATATGGGCGTATTATGGGCGTCATTCAGAATGACACAGGGGCGTACTTTCAAAGTGGGCTAAACTGGGCGGAAACATGGGCGGACACGGGGGAGTGCACTTATTTTGGTGGGCGTGCATTCGGACACCACACCGAATGCACGCGAACAAAAAGGGAAGAAATGTGCTGTGTCCATAAGCAAGTATTGCTTTGCGGACACCACTCGGTCATGCGCTAGGCAATCAGAACGCCTAATCAGGACGGACGCACCTCAACCAATGTCAGCTGAACACAATACAATCCACTCCTTTACTCATTACTCATTAATTACACGCTTGTCACTGCTTCAATTGGAACCATTGCAGCTTAAATGGAACATTACTAAACACACACATATATGCTGCATTTTTCACACACTTTTACACTGCAACTAATGAACACAACTTAATATTAATAATACAAATACACATGTCACTTCTACATGTATTAATTAAACCACACATTTGGGGGAAACAAAAAAACATTTATTAAATGAACTTATAAAATAAATTAGAAACCGTCACAAAATAAAAGGTAGCATACCAGCAATAAAAGTAAATAATATATAATAAATACATGTATTATAGTCATACATAGCCACAGCAGAATCATTAGGAACACATCAGGTGGCTTCACAACAAAAGTATAGCACCAACACTTCAAGTACAGCAGACAGTAATGGTAGCCAAAACAGGGCAACAGGGGAAACAAACATGACATTCGAAGCAAGGGCAAATGTGGCTACCCTCGGCACGGAATTGGACACAGGAAGCTGACACACACAGCTCAATGAAAGATTTGGGAAGACATAACGGTGGAGATTAATGCGGACACAAGTTCATTTGCGGGCACGTTTGGCCCTGGCAGGCTCCTTGCCACGTGCAGCAGCTCTTCTGCCACGGCCACGGTCAGATGGTGGCCCAGGTGGAGCACATGCTGGGGAGGGGGTGGATTGTCTTCCCCCTCTGGCAGCAGGGAGTGCTGATGGTGGTAATGCACCAGAAACGGGTGACATTAGGACCCTATTGCTTGCAACTAGCTCCACCATAAGATCATTATGGTGGAGGAGGAGTTCATTTTGCCACAGGGCTTGATCACACAGCACCTGCAGGCTAGCAGCAATTGACTGCTGGGTGCCAGCCATGGCCTGCTGGGCCTCAGCAATAGCCTGCAGGCTCCCAGCGATAGCCTGCTGGCTGGTGATCAAACCCTGCAACACCTCCTCGGTCCTACGCACCCGCTCTGATGCCGACTCTCCCTGCTGCTGAATATTGCCAAGCACATGCCCCCATGTGGCCAATTCAGCCGCGGACATTGGCTGCTGCTGCTGCACGGGCCTGCTACTGGGGCCAGGTGGCACAGACTCCTCAACCTCCTCAAGAGATTCTTGACCAAGCGGTGGGGATGCTGGTGAAAGAGAACATTCCAATTACCACACATTCCATGAAAAATTAGAAGCAGCTACTTATGGCATGGCAAATAATTACCTTCAAGCAAAGAAGCCATGACTTCCGCTGGGGACTCGCTGTCCATGGTGCTCACCCCCCGGACCTCCTCCACTGCAATGCAGCACTCGGCCATCTCTTCCAGGGGGGTGAGCTTCAGCTTTCCAGGCATGGGGCCAGCCCCAGAGGTGTGGCTGTGTTCCCACCGCTGGGTCAATTTCTTTTTGAGGTTCGTGTTGAAGTCGTGCCACCTGCAATCAAAGTGTACATATTAATACATGTCACTCCTCATGTTTGCTGTAGCACCCATTGCAATCTGAAACATAATACAACATGTGCCTCATGACACCAAACTTATATTATATTAATTTTGAAAACCAAGCCTTAGAAGATACACTCACACTCACCCTACAATAACTATCAATTCAATGACATGGCAAACATGTCTGTGGCTCCAAGCAACGTCACCGCCCATTGACCAACTCCATCTAATATCTAATGTAAACATTACTGGTCTTGTACTGCTCAAATGTAACACACATGAACTTGCCTCTTCTTAACGTGCTCCGCCTCACGAACTTGTGGAGCCACCGTATTAATCTCCGCCGTTATGTCCTCCCAGATCTTCCATCTCCTTGTGTGTGTCAACTTGTCCTGTGGACACTCGATCCAATCCCGTGCCCGGAGCACCATGATGGCAAGCTCCTGCGCTTCGAATGCCATGTTTCTGGTGGTTGGTTCCTCTGTTGCCCGATTTCGGCCACGGTCACGACCACTGGCACCGCCACTGCCACTGGCACGGCCACCGGTCGCTGTACTTGAAGTGCTGGCCAGGCTACTCTGTTGGGAAGCCACCTGCTGTGTTACCAATGATTCTGCTGATGCTGAAGATGGGCCAGCTGCCAATTGGCCTGATGTCGATGGGCCATCTGTCTGCTCTTCCACCAATGGCTGTTCTGGGTTGATGGGGACATAGGTGGTGCTGGAGTCCATCTGAGCAAATAGGTCCTGCAACTCCTGCTCTTCCTCAGATAGAGATGCAGACATGTGTGCAACAACATTGCATTTGGCAAACACACCTTTATATAGTATTTCTGTAATTGGCGTACATCAGCGACACCCTGCGTTCCGTACGGCCGCGTTCTGTACGGCAGCGTCAACCGTGCGGCGCATAGGCCATGCCCCTTGCTGCGCAAAAATATTTAAAAAAAACCTGGCAAACTGAGTAAGTCTGATTTAGTAGGTAAATGCAGATGTGAACACCAATGACCAAATAAAACTGAGGTCAAACATGATATGTATATGAGAATGTACATCTGTACTGTGCACTTGTTTGGTATGTAGTACAACTGACAATACCCATTTCATATGTAAATCCAGTCCACCACTTAGGCACAAGTAATCAGTGCTAGCATCCAAATCACATGTGAAAGCTCTCCAAATTCAGCCTTGATGCTAGCTACTTTTCATTCCACCTCTCTAGTATGGCCCAGTAGAAGGTAAGTGTACACATGGCAGCATGGCCTAATTTTGGGAAAAGGTCTGCCACTATTTGCTTTGTTTCAGCTGCATAGCTTTCTCTATAAAAAAGCGGTTTAGTACCTTGTGGAGTTAATTCGTACAGAAAGGGACCAGGGGCGATGAAGAGGTGTTTACACATTCGACGGAAGAAATGGAAAGAAATAATGATAAGGGTTAGAACCTTAATGAAAAGGGGAAATACTCTTTATAATGACACGGGAGAGGGTTCTTCAGTAGCGTACCCGTACTCACACTCAAGATTGAGATTATGTGCTCATAAAGGTATCTTTTACAACACTAGGGGATTTCACCACAGGTGGATCTGAATATCATCGTCATATCCGGGTTCCCAGCTCACCCAGCCGCTTACTAATATAATGTAACGCGGGGAAACTGTGTGTGACCACAGATCCCTCCGCTGTAATTGCCGTGGAACGCACGGCCATATTAGAGGAATAAAGGCTGAATGATTTACATGCTAGGAATGCATGGCCATATTGGAAAATCTGCGGACTAGTTAAAGTGCAGAGAAATGGTGCAGGGCAATAAACAACGGCTTTTACACAGAAAATACATGATACATGATAAAAATACATAATACATGATAAAAAGGTTAAATTGTATGTGGGTATTAAAAAGAATATCAAATTTTATGTTTTTTTAAAAATCATAAAAAACGTTAAAACATGAGAAATTAGAGGAACCACTTGAGCTCGAAATCCGAGTTCAAGCCATATGGAGAGAGTGACTTTAGGTCAAAAATCCATTTCATCTCCTTCCTGGCTAGATTAGTATCTTTATTTTTATGTCGCCAGTTGTCTTTGATAAGTTCCAACCCCCAAAACCCTTTAATTTGATTTGGGGAACAGTGGTGAGCCTCTTTAAAATGTAATGAGAAGGGATGATCCACATTGCCCTTTTTTATATTTCTAATATGTTCAGACCACCGGACCTTCAGTGTCCTGGTGGTCTTACCCACGTACAATT
The DNA here is from genome assembly GCF_055691185.1 of Crinia signifera. Taxonomy (NCBI): domain Eukaryota; kingdom Metazoa; phylum Chordata; class Amphibia; order Anura; family Myobatrachidae; genus Crinia; species Crinia signifera. The sequence goes on from NC_139223.1 coordinate 6,185,823, forward strand.
TATTACAGGTGCACATAATGACATATATTGCATATCTAGAATTACATGTCATAAAATGGTTGAGTTTAAAAACCTGTCCATTGAGAACTAATTCCACTGTTTTTTTTATCAGTGGTAACACACGATTTACACATAGAGCAATCCCCGCATCTATGGAAACCCTTGTTTCTGATTAATCCTCCCAAAGGCTTCTCTATAAATGCGCTAGAGATTAATTTATCTTTTATATTGGGCGCTCTTTTGTAAATGAATCTTGTTTTGTTGGGTAGGAAATTGGCAAGGATTGGATCGCGGAGTAGTAAATCCCAATTTCTTCTAAAGATGGTTTCTACTTGACGGTGGTAGCTATTGTAGTTTGAAATAAAGGCCACATTTGTTCCTGCTTCTACTGGCTCTTTACTTTTTACTTCTAATAATGATTCTCTAGGGATACCGTCAACTTCCTCTAGAGCTTTATCTAATTTATTGGATTTATAACCTTTTTGTAGAAATTTCAATTTAATTTCTTTGACACTTTGCTCATAGGTCTCAGACTTCGAACAGTTCCGTTTCATTCTAATAAATTGTCCCTTACGGACATTAGAAAGCCATCTGTTAAGATGGTTGCTCTTATTATCGATATAAGTATTTGAATCAGATGGCTTAGTATATACTGCTGTTTGTAACGACCCTTCATCAGCATAAATGTTTAAATCCAGAAAATTTACATTAGTTCGGCTAATATTAAAAGTTAATTTAATATTTAATAAATTAGTGTTTAAAAAACAGCAAAAATCATTGAGAGTTGATTGATCTCCTCGCCAGATGAATAAAATATCATCTATGTACCGCCACCATTGGACCAGGCTCGCACCCCAATCATGACCCGTCCAGACCATCGTGTCTTCCCAACGGGCCATGAAGATGTTGGCATAGCTGGGGGCGAACCTGGTCCCTATGGCGGTACCTACCTGTTGTAAAAAGAATGCACCATCAAAATTAAAATAATTGTTGGTTAAAATAAAATGGATCCCCTCTATAATAAAAGATTGTAGGTTTGTATCCATTTCCGTACCTTCAAGTATAGTTTTTATTGCACTTATCCCGTCATCATGATTGATTATAGCATCCCTGTATACTAATGGAAATGGATACAAACCTACAATCTTTTATTATAGAGGGGATCCATTTTATTTTAACCAACAATTATTTTAATTTTGATGGTGCATTCTTTTTACAACAGGTAGGTACCACCATGGGGACCAGGTTCGCCCCCAGCTATGCCAACATCTTCATGGCCCGTTGGGAAGACACGATGGTCTGGACGGGTCATGATTGGGGTGCGAGCCTGGTCCAATGGTGGCAGTACATAGATGATATTTTATTCATCTGGCGAGGAGATCAATCAACTCTCAATGATTTTTGCTGTTTTTTAAACACTAATTTATTAAATATTAAATTAACTTTTAATATTAGCCAAACTAATGTCAATTTTCTGGATTTAAACATTTATGCTGATGAAGGGTCGTTACAAACAGCAGTATATACTAAGCCATCTGATTCAAATACTTATATCGATAATAAGAGCAACCATCTTAACAGATGGCTTTCTAATGTCCCTAAGGGACAATTTAATAGAATGAAACGGAACTGTTCGAAGTCTGAGACCTATGAGCAAAGTGTCAAAGAAATTAAATTGAAATTTCTACAAAAAGGTTATAAATCCAATAAATTAGATAAAGCTCTAGAGGAAGTTGACGGTATCCCTAGAGAATCATTATTAGAAGTAAAAAGTAAAGAGCCAGTAGAAGCAGGAACAAATGTGGCCTTTATTTCAAACTACAATAGCTACCACCGTCAAGTAGAAACCATCTTTAGAAGAAATTGGGATTTACTACTCCGCGATCCAATCCTTGCCAATATCCTACCCAACAAACCAAGATTCATTTACAAAAGAGCGCCCAATATAAAAGATAAATTAATCTCTAGCGCATTTATAGAGAAGCCTTTGGGAGGATTAATCAGAAACAAGGGTTTCCATAGATGCGGGGATTGCTCTATGTGTAAATCGTGTGTTACCACTGATAAAAAAACAGTGGAATTAGTTCTCAATGGACAGGTTTTTAAACTCAACCATTTTATGACATGTAATTCTAGATATGCAATATATGTCATTATGTGCACCTGTAATAAATTGTACGTGGGTAAGACCACCAGGACACTGAAGGTCCGGTGGTCTGAACATATTAGAAATATAAAAAAGGGCAATGTGGATCATCCCTTCTCATTACATTTTAAAGAGGCTCACCACTGTTCCCCAAATCAAATTAAAGGGTTTTGGGGGTTGGAACTTATCAAAGACAACTGGCGACATAAAAATAAAGATACTAATCTAGCCAGGAAGGAGATGAAATGGATTTTTGACCTAAAGTCACTCTCTCCATATGGCTTGAACTCGGATTTCGAGCTCAAGTGGTTCCTCTAATTTCTCATGTTTTAACGTTTTTTATGATTTTTAAAAAAACATAAAATTTGATATTCTTTTTAATACCCACATACAATTTAACCTTTTTATCATGTATTATGTATTTTTATCATGTATCATGTATTTTCTGTGTAAAAGCCGTTGTTTATTGCCCTGCACCATTTCTCTGCACTTTAACTAGTCCGCAGATTTTCCAATATGGCCGTGCGTTCCTAGCATGTAAATCATTCAGCCTTTATTCCTCTAATATGGCCGTGCGTTCCACGGCAATTACAGCGGAGGGATCTGTGGTCACACACAGTTTCCCCGCGTTACATTATATTAGTAAGCGGCTGGGTGAGCTGGGAACCCGGATATGACGCAGACGCCGGTAGGCGTCATGCGTTCCATAGCACGAAGCGCGTGCGTTCCACGCGTCTAAAGGGCCTTATTTTCGATAGTTAGAAGCCTCGTTTTTCACTGTAAACATCAGATGTGTATGGAGTGACTTCTCTGTCCACCCCCAGGTGTTTTTTAAAACAAACTAACACTGGGCCAGCGGATTTTAAGAGAGCGGTCCCGCATTTCTGGTCTCCCCTTACTTCCGGGGTTGGTCTAATTGGTGCATGGGTATAAATACCGGTTTAACATGTACTCCTCTCCAAGCCTTGAAAAAGACAGGTTGTCCTGTCGAAACGCGTTGGCAGGAGAGGAGCCTTGCTGTACTGCCTTGGGGAGACTTACCACTTGCATGCGGTTATGATTGGGGTATAAGGCCAATACCCCAGTCACCAGGTACCGTGCTTTTTACATCTGGTGCCCCCCATCATTCTGTTTTTACACCAATAAAGTGTACCCCCCTTTCCTGAAAGAGGCTTTTTTGTCTTTTATATGGTGCAAATTATGGAAACATATTGCAACTGAGAGATCTGGGTCCCTTTCCCCAAGTAAAGAAACCTTTATGCGCCTGTACCAGCAATTCCGACTTGTGAGTACGGTACGCATCCGGTTATTCAGATCCACCTGTGGTGAAATCCCCTAGTGTTGTAAAAGATACCTTTATGAGCACATAATCTCAATCTTGAGTGTGAGTACGGGTACGCTACTGAAGAACCCTCTCCCGTGTCATTATAAAGAGTATTTCCCCTTTTCATTAAGGTTCTAACCCTTATCATTATTTCTTTCCATTTCTTCCGTCGAATGTGTAAACACCTCTTCATCGCCCCTGGTCCCTTTCTGTACGAATTGCATCCACATGGGGTTGAGTGGTGACCCCTTCTTTCGGACCGGCAGAAGAAGAGTGACTGCGCCTTGGGACTGATTACTTTTTGTTTGTTTGTATACCTTGTGGAGTTAGGTGTAAGTGGCTAGTGATGCAGACTATTTCACCTGTTGCTTATACCCATGTTTGGTGAATGTAATAGATTATATATAATGGGTACCATCTTATTGTACAGTGTCTGTTTAGGAGATAGTAAGTAATGGCATGGTCTGCTAAACTATGCACATGTACAGCGATGCAATGGGATAGCCGTCTGTCCTGACGCATCCACGCTGTTACTGACAATAAAGTTAATACCAAATATCACTCTGATCAACCAATGACAGGACATGATTGTATGGATTGTGTCATTGCTAAGATGGCGGCCTATGGGAGAGCAGCACCCTTCTCTGCCGCGGAGCTGAGGGCACTGGTCTCCGTTATGGAGACCAGGCTGGTGCGTGCGGGGCCCTTCATAACAAATAGGCAGAAGCGCCTTGCGTATGCGGCTGCCCGCAGGCGCATATTCGCGCGCACCCAGGTGCGCAGGACCATCGCCCAGCTGGAGCGGCGATGGTCTGATCTGAGGCGCCGGGAGCCCGAAAAGCTCCAGCAAATAAGGGCCAGCATTGCACGCTGTAAGTGTTTACACATTAAATGGCCAATTGTACATTAATGCTTACATACCTTTTTTGTCCCAATAAGGTAACCTGGTTCATCATGAGTTAACCATGACATACTCTATCTGTGTGGTACCTCATGTTAGACATGCTGTAATGTGTGTGTAATATGTCATTTTTTGGAATGCAGGATGAATGAACAATTCATGTGACTTATTTAACACTCTGCATTTTGATTTCCCTTACAGCACGTGACCGCGCAAGACGGGCCCGTGAAGAGGCCCAGGAGGAGGAGGCCCCCCCTGAAGAAGTGGCCGAGGAGGAGGCCACAGAAGTGGGAGAGGAGGAGGCCGCAGAAGTGGGAGAGGAGGAGGCCGCAGAAGTGGCCGAGGAGGAGGCCGCAGAAGTGGCAGAGGAGGAGGCCGCAGAAGTGGCCGAGGAGGAGGCCATAGAAATGGCAGAGGCGGAGGCCCCAGAAGTGGGCGAGGAGGAGGGCACAGAAGTGCCCGATGAGGAGGTGGCCGAGGAGTTGGTGGAAGAGGAGGAGCCATGCGAGGTGGTGGAGGAAGCAGTAATTGGTAGGTAAACATAAGGCATCATTAATAATTGGTGGTAGTACTATTTGTTAGGTACCACTGGTGAATCTAGTGTGTTTTACTCTATTATTATTTAATAAACTAAAGTGGGTTACAACAGACACACTTAGGGGTTAGAGGCCCAAGCTGCAAAGGTGGAATCTAGAGCCTCAGGTAGGTGATGCATTTTGGTTTATGGAGGGCCTTTCTATTTGTTTGGTGTAAGGAAGCGGCTTAGTGCAGCAGCTTCACCTATCTGGCAATGTGACTATGAATCCGGAAGTAAGGGGTAGAGGGACTAGGCTAGCCTTTAAATGTGGTATCCATGTATCCATCCATCCATCTATCCATCCATCCATCCATCCATGTATCCACCCATCCATCCATCCATCCATCCATGTTTCTATCTATCATGCAGTTTAGCTATTAAGCAGTGACATGCAGGTATATATGTATGGCAAAATGTGGCATGTTGTATTGGATGTAGCTTTGGAGTAGATTGGTGAGTGTTAAGGTGAGTGTTAAGGCAGGAGATTTTTCAGTCACATATTCATTAGTGTAAGCCAGTGTGTTTGTGTGTGTGTGTGTGTGTGTGTGGGGGGGGGGCTATTTTTATTTTTACCAATACAAACAGTATTGGCTATGTAATTGTTTTTATGTATGAATTCTCATGCTGTAGGTACTTAAGATTGACTGTACAAGGTCAACCTGAATAGCATAATTAATGTTGTTCCCCCTTTAACATGCCCACAGATCCACAGAGGCAAGCCGCCAGATTAAGAGGGGCCCTACTCAGGCTGCGGCAGCTCCTTATTGAGATGGTCGCAGAGGTGGAGGCTGTGTGTGACCTGCTTGTTTTTTGAATTTTTTTGGTTTTTTACTCTGTTCTAAATTTAAAATAAATATTTGTGTTGACAGTTCGAAGTGGTATGTGTGTTATTATTTTATTTTACAGTATAAATAAAACTATAAATATATATCTTTAAATAATGGTGTTTAGTTATATAAGGTGCAAAATGTATATACATATTCATAGATAACACATGGGCGTAAAGGGGCATGAAAAAACGTGGTGCACTTAGCATGATGAAAGGGTTAATGTAAAGTGGTAGTAAAGTGTTTAATGATCAATTAGAGAAATAATAGATGACCATTAAAAACAATCCCTTTTGAATGAGGTTGGCTAATTGCATAAGCGGGTAATGGCACAGATTTGGCTCTTATGAGAATAGTGTTGATTTGTGCGTAAATACTCCGCATCGGTGCGTACGGCCTGCTTCCCGTACGTTCTGACGCGGTTAGACCGTGCTTACGCGGTAAAGCCGTGCAGAATCTGTACGTGTCCTCCGCACACGCAGGGTTTATATGTCGTCCGTACACATGCCCTCTTCTTAAAGAGTGAGTCCGTCCGAATGCGGGGGCTCAATGGGCGTTTCTACGGACGATGTCCGCATAGCGTGGCGTGCGGACCGCTCCGTAAGAAGTCGGGAAAGTATGCACCGATCTGAATAAGGGCCAATGTGTGGGAAAGCAGCTGATACTTACAGAAGCTGGACACAGGCCAGATACAATGGTTCTCTGACACAGGCAGGATCTCACTGACTGGAGGCGATCTAGGACACAGCTGTTGTACAGAGGTCTTGAATTCACAGGCTGGAATACCCCGAACTCTGGCGTAATCTCAGGAGTTTGCTAGGACTCTGAGAATCTCAGGGAACATAGAAATAACCAGGAACCAGGGAAATACTAAGTGTATAATAGGAGTAAACAGGAGTTAACAGCATTCCTAAATACTCAGTGGCATAGGAGGCAGCCACACTCAAAGACTAAGGTATCCACAGAAACAAGGTAATATGGGTCAACAAAAACCAGAGAGGTGCAAAACCCACACAGAGCATGAACAACAGTGACTGCTGCAGTCGCAGCCCATGACACCAGGACTCACTAATATTTAACTTCTAGAACATTACGCGAGATGGAATTGAGTGTTTTAAGCAAGGGCCTTTCCTTTGTCCCCACCAACAGGTTTGAAGAACTCCAATAGGGGATTGATCTATATAAGTTTGGGCATAAACTTTGCCTTCAAGAGCACTTTCAACACTCACCTATAGAGACACAGAAACAAGCAAATGCACCTTTCCTCCAAAGACATAGCAAATCAAAATACAATCCTCAATCATCCAACTCGTCCATAAAGTCCTTTACGCATCTTTTGAATGAGTCAGTCCTAAAATACTCAAAGGTATAGAACCAAACACCTAGTAATTAAACCAAAGAGGAATGGAAGGCTCTGAGGGACCTTGGATCCTACAAAGACATCATCATCAGCCCTGCCGATAAGGGGGCGGTATTGTCATCCTGAAGGGAAGCCCTTAGCCAATTATAAGATGACAAGGTATACCAGGTTTTGAACAAAGATCCAACAAATGTGTACAAAAAAGGAGTTTGATAACATACTGGATAGAGCAGGGAAAAAAACCCTAGTATAAAGTAAAGTCTTCAAAGTTCTAAAACCCGTATTTTCTTTAGTCCCCAAGATTCACAAGACCCTCACACAGCCTGCAGGAAGACGGATAATATCAGCTAGGGTATCTACTTTTCAACCGGTATCCATTCTTCTGGATCAAAAGTTGCAACCATTGATCCTTAAAAATATAAAAAATGAATCAAGGACACTACTAGTTGTATATGCTCCTTAAAGGACCTCCACAGCAACCCACATGGAGCTATTCTCTGCAAGGTTGATATCAATAGCTTATATACAAGCATCCCCAATGAGGCGGGCCTAATGGCAGTGAGGACTTTTCTTCAACATGAACAGTTCCAGCTTTTAGAGATCAAATTATTTATTCAATTAACATTAACACTTAAAAGGAACTACTTCCTTTTTGATGGACAATATTATCAATAGAAGAATGGATTTGCAAGGGGGGCAATGTCTCCCCTTCATTCGCAAATATCTACATGTTCGCAGAGGAAGTGGAGATGTTTTTTCAAGATCCAGAAAAAGCAAGTAATATATTGCGATACTCTCGCTACATAGATGATCTTTTCATCATCTGGATTGGTATTCGAGAAAAGCTAGAAATTCATTAGGCTGCCATTAGCCAAAGAGATTCCCCCATAAAAATCACAAATAACATTGATAATAAGAGTATTAACTATTTGGATGCGTAAGTAACAATTGAGAACAATATCTTATTGTACTACAGAAAAAAAATACACTACTTATGGCCAACAGTCACCACCCCAAATCCTTCAAAGACGGACTACCCAAGTCACAATACATCCGAGCGACCAAGATTACAAGCGACAGAGAGAAATTGGATTCAGAACTGGACCAAATGTCAGATAAATTGCTAACACCTGCATATTATCCAGTTCTATCAACCAAACAAACAGAAGAAGTTAAATCATTGTCCAGACAGTCACAACTGACACCCAAAGAGAATATAAAAAGAGAAGAGAAGTTATCTCATAAGTCAGAAAATTTTCCACAGCGAGACCAGTCCTGGCCAGAGCTTCAAGAGCACTGTGGCCCATAGTTGGCAAAGCTAGTAATTTATCATCATCAAAAATAAAAAAATCTGCCACAGAAGTGGGAAAAACATCAAAGATTGGGTGGTCCATACGGACATAACTAGGTTTGAGAAACCAGCCACTGGCGGCAAGTTCTTACAGAAAGATCCAGGGTGCTACAAGTGTCTCCACTGCACTACGTGAAACAACATGTTGACTGGATCGATCTTTACGGATCCAAAGTCAGGAACAAAACACAAATTAGACATGTGTGACTTGTACGACAACCCATGTCATATACATTATCAAATGCCCCTGTAATTTACCGTACATTTGTAAATTAATCCACACACTCCGGGACAGGATGGTGATACACCGTTCGGCCATTAAGGGAAAAACAAAAGGGAAAATGTCAGAAAAACCTGTGGCAAAGCATTTTGCTGAAGCTGGACATTCACTTAGGGACCTCTAGCATCAAATTATAGACCATGTGCCTGCTAGCCTTAGAGGAGGAGACAGAGGGGATAAATTATTGCAAATGGAGACACATTGGGTGTTTAAACTAAAGATAATGGGGCAGAAGTATTAAGCCTTAATAAGAGATAAATGCAAGGGTGATAAAGAGAGAAAAACATCCAGCCAATAGCCTGCTAACTGTCCTGTTACAGGCTGTGTTTGAAAACAGTCAGTATGGAGCTGATTGGCTGGACGTTTATCTCTCTTTATCACCCTTGCATTAATCTCTTGTTAAGGCTTAATACATCTGCCCCAATGAGCCCTATGGGTATCAATGAAAAAAAAATTGCCTAGAGTGTCTTCTAGAAGGATACTTCACCCCATTCTCAATATAAAGCCCCATTAGAACACAAACGACTGTAACTCCTTCAGGAATCCCGAGAATTTTCCTGGCTATGCTTCAGTGCCCAGACTGTCAAGCCTGGAAAATTCTTGGGATTGCCACTGTTTAGCGCCGGGAAGCGCTGCTGACTAGATCGCTGAACTAGCCTCAGTGCTGCCCAGCTCCCTCTCCTCCACCACGCCTCCTCCTCACCCCGCTGGCCGGCTGTTGTATTACAGCTTGCGGCGCCAGCTACTGACACACAGGGTTGCCGGGGCAGGGCTGGGTCACGTGGGTTTTTCTTAGGTAGTCCTCCCCCTAAAAAACTCACCAAGTGGGGAGCGCTACCTAAAAACAAAAAAAACACACATTAGGGGTTAAACTTTTTTTTTTAAAATACTAGAGAGATAACTAGTGGTTAACTCCCTCGTTTTTACAATATGTACTTTATACAATGATGTTTTATAATTATCCTTATTTTTAGCACCTTGCCTGGAATTGGCCATATACTGTACAGTAATATTCTAATTTGACACGTCCTACACTATTTGGTGCAGATAGATTTATATATTTACACTTGGAGCACAAACTTTTTGACAGATTTAAGAGAACTTGGGTTGAAATGTAATAGAGGTAGTTTTTTTGACATGTGCGATTTTTGGTAAAAAAAAAAAAAAAAACGGGCGAAATCGCACATTTTCCAAAAATCACACATGTAATAAGATGCGATTTGCGGTAAAAAAATGCACTTTTTGACGCAAAATCGCACATTTTGAAGTGGCAATTTTTAGTCACACTTCAATTTGCATCCAGATGTTTTCCCATTATAAAGTATCCAACTCGCACATGTAATAGGGTGCGATTTTTAGTAAATGCTACCAAAAATCGCCAAAAGATTAGACCAGGTTTTGACTGGCGAATTTGACAGAACCATGCACAGATCATTGTGATATGTTTATGGTTCTGTCCAAAATAAGGGTTAAATACAAAAAAAAGTAAAAAAAATGGTGTGCGGTCCCCCCTTCCTGAGCATAACCAGCCCTGGGCTCAAAGAGCCGGTCCTGATTTCATAAAATCACAGGGACAAACAAGTTGGGATTCCCTTGATTTTGCAAAACCAGCACCAGGCTCAAGGGCCGGTCCTGGTTCCTAAAATACGGGGGGACAAAATGAGTATGGGTCCCCCGTATTTCAAGAACCAGCACCGGGCCCAACCAGCCAGCAGGGTAATGCTACAGCCAGGGGGGAGACTTTTTAAACAAGTAACCCCGGCCAAAGCATTCATCCCTGACCGGTCAGCATGGGCAGGGGCGCTGGGGAAGTGGGGACCCCCCAAAGAAGGTGTCCCCCCCCCCTCCAGAACTTACCTGCCCATGTTGAAGCCCTGATTAAAGTGTAAAATTAGAGAAAGCTATTGTGTCTTGCTGTGGAACTATGAGTCCCAGCAAGCCTGCAACGCATGCAGGAAGGTGGAGATCCACAAGTCCCAGCATGCGGGTCTGTAAAGGGACCACTGGGACTAGCAGTCCCCAAGCAGTACAAATAATTAAATGAATACACACACACCCTGACAGTAAAACTTTATTACACACAGAGCCCATTCATCCAATACTCACCTATGTTGCCACGGAGCATCGGTCCCCTTGTCCAGTAGTATCCATGTGGGTACCTGTGGATAGAAAACATACTCACCAGCTGTCTACAGGACTTCTCTGGGACCCCTGCACCGCTCTAATCACACTCTGGTCTTCTGTTTACTTTTGGGGCTCCACCCCTGACCGGGACTTAGGCCCGCCCACCAGCCAATCATGGTCTAGCATCGGGAAATCCTGGACCTGGACTTCATTAGTGTTCTTACACTGCACCATCTTATTGCTGTACCCCATTATCTGGACTACACCAGTGTTCTTACACTGCACCATCGTATTGCTGTACCCCGTTATCTGGAATGCATCAGTGTTCCTACACTGCACCATCTTATTGCTGTACCCTGTTATTTGAACTACATCAGTGTTCTTTCACTACACCGTATTATTGCTCTACGCTCTTATCTGGACTGCATCATTGTTCCTACACTGCACCATCTCATTGCTGTACTCCGTTATCTGGACGGCATCAGTGTTCTTACACTGCACAGTCTTATTGCTGCACCCTGTTATCTGGACTTCATCAGTGTTCTTACACTGCACCATCATATTGCTGTACCCTGTTATCTGGACTACATCAGTAATATTACACTACACCGTCTTATAGCTGTAACCTGTTATTTGAACTACATCAGTGTTCTTAGACTACACCGTCTTATTGCTCTACACTGTTATCTGGACTGCATCAGTGTTCCTACACTGCACCATCTTATTGCTGTACCCCATTATCTGGACTTTATCAGTGTTCCTTCATTGCACCATGTTATTGCTGTACCCTGTTCTTTGAACTGCATGAGTGTTCTTACATTGCACCATCGTATTGCTGTACCCTGTTCTCTGAACCGCATCAGTGTTCTTACACTGCACCATCGTATTGCTGTACCCTGCTATCTTGACTGCATCAGTGTTCTTACACTGCACCATAGAATTGCTGTAAACTGTTCTCTCAACTGCATCAGTGTTCTTAAACTGCACCATTGTATTGCTGTAGCCCGTTATCTGGACTGCATCAGTGTTCTTACACTGCACCATCTTATTGCTGTAACCCGTTACACTGCACAATCTTTTTGCTGTACCCTGTTATCTGGATTACATCAGTGTTCTTACACTGCACCGTCTTATTGCTGTACACTGTTATCTGGACTGTATCAGTGTTCCTACACTGCACCATCGTATTGCTGTACCCTGTTATCTGGACTACATCAGTGTTCTTACACTGCACCGTCTTATTGCTGTACACTGTTATCTGGACTACATCAGTGATCTTACAGTACACCATCTTATTGCTCTACCCCATTACACTGCACGATCTTATTGTTGTACCCTGTTCTCTGAACTGCATAAGTGTACTTACACTGAACCGTCTTATTGCTGTACCCCATTACACTGCACGATCTTATTGCTGTACCATGTCATCTGGACTTCATCAGTGTTCTTACACTGCACCATCGTATTGCTGTACTCTGTTATCTGGACTACATCAGTGTTCTTACACTACACCGTCTTATTGCTCTACACTTTTATCTGGATTGCATCAGTGTTCCTACACTGCACCATCTTATTGCTTTACTCTGTTATCTGGAATTTATCACTGTTCTTACACTGCACCGTCTTATTGCTGTACCCCGTTATCTGGACTTTATCAGTGTTCTTACACTGCACCATCTTATTGCTGTATCCTGTTACACTGCACAATCTTATTGCTGTATCCCGTTATCTGGACTGCATCAGTGTTCTTACACTTCACCATCTTTTTGCTGTAACCAGTTATCTGGACTTCATAAGTGTTCTTACACTGCACCGTCTTACTGCTGTACCCCGTTATCTGGACTTCATCAGTGTTCTTACACTGCATTATCTTATTGCTGTACCCCGTTACACTGCACGATCTTATTCCTGTACCCTGTTATCTAGACTTCATCAGTGTTCTTACACTGCACCATCGTATAGCTGTACTCTGTTATCTGGACTACATCAGTGTTCTTACACTACACTGTCTTATTGCTCTACACTGTTATCTGGACTGCATCAGTGTTCCTACACTGCACCATCTTATTGTTGTACCCTGTTCTCTGAACTGCATCAGTGTTCTTACACTGCACCATCGTATTGCTGTACCCTGTTATCTGAACTGCATCAGTGTTCTTACACTGCACCATAGAATTGCTGTACACTGTTCTCTCAACTGCATCAGTGTTCTTACACTGCACCATCGTATTGTTGTACCCTGTTATCTGGACAAATTGCCCAAGGGGCGATTATATTCTTTGTCTTTACCCGAGGGGAAACCATGGAAGAATATATAGAGGAGAATCTTAGGAAAGGGTTCATCAGGCCCTCTAAGTCTCCTGTCGGAGCGGATTTCTTTTTTTTTGTGGGGAAGAAGGCCGGCTCCTTATGCCCCGTATTGATTTTATACAGTTTAATCTCATTACTGTAAAAAACTCCTATCCCCTGCCTCTCATCTCAGTTCTTATCGATCAATTACGTAAGGCCTCTATTTTTCTAAAATAGATTTGAGGGGTGCCTACAACTTGATTCGGATAAAGGCAGGCGACGAATTGAAGACAGCATTTAATACTCATACAGGGCATTATGAGTACTTAGTGATGCCTTTTGGTCTGGCTAATGCGCCTTCTGTCTTCCAGGACCTCATAATGATGTGTTGTGAGATTTTTTGGGAGTTTTTTTGTCGTTTGCCTGGATGATATCCTAATCTTCTCGTCCCTAGAACAACATCATTTGCATGTTTGCGCTGTTCTCCAGAAGCTGAGGGAGAATAGTTTGTATGCTAAATTGGAGAAGTGTGAATTTGAGGTTGAGAGTATTTCCTTCTTAGGATACATCATCTCTCCCAGGGGTTTTCAAATGGACCCAGTAAAAGTCCAGGCCATCAAAGATTGGGTTCAACCTTCTAACCTTAAGTCCACACAGAGGTTTTTAGGATTCGGCAATTACTATAGAAGATTCATTCTGTCTTTTTCAGATATTGTGGCTACCATAGTAGCTTTAACCAAAAAGGGTGCGAATCCCGCGTTGTGGCCCGATTGAAGTCTGCTTTTATCTCAGCAAAAGTCTTGAGACTAACACTGATTTACCTTTTGTTTTAGAGGTGGATGCCTCGGAGATTGGTATTGGAGCAGTACTCTCTCAAATTGATAAACTTGATGGTCTCCTGCATCCGTGTGCCTTCTTTTTCAGGAAATTCTCCTCGGCCGAATGTAATTACGATGTTAGTAATCGGGAGCTCCTTGCTATCAAGTCTTCACTCGAGGAATGGAGGCACTGGTTGAAGGGAGCTAAGTTCCAGGTCACCATATGTACTGATCACAAGAATCTGGCGTACCTCCAATCAGCCAAGAGAATTAATGCCAGACAAGCCAGGTTGACATTATTTTTCGTTCGTTTCAACTTCATCATTACCTACAGGCCAGGTTCTAAGAATATCATTGCTGATGCCCTCTCAAGAAGTTTTTCTGCTGTTCAAGATCCTCATATACAGCAGGAACCTATTATTCCATCTTCATGAATCTTTGCCGGGCTCACACAAAATCTTTTAGATCAAGTTCTTCTGGCACAGTCTTCAGCGCCCAAGTCCATTCTGGAGGGGAGGCTTTTTATTCCTTTGGAACTCCGTGAGAATTTTTTTTTTCGAGTTTCACCATTGCAGGTCTGCAGGTCACCCTGTGGTGGATAAAACATTTTCTTTGCTGTCCAGGGCTGTCTGGTGGGCTACCATGAAGAAGGACGTTAAGGCCTAGGTGTCGTCCTCTGACGTATGTGACAGAAATAAATCCCCTCGCAGTTATCCCATTGGTCAGTTGAATCCTTTGCCCGTACCAAGGAGGCCATTGTCATATATCTACATGGATTTTATTACTGATTTGCCACAGTCTTTGGGCCACGATACCATTTGGGTAGTAGTGGATAGATTTAGCAAGATGGCACCATTTGTTGCTCTGAATGGTCTGCCTTCTGCCCAAAGATTAGCCTCCTTATTCTTGTCTCATATTTTTCCCCTGCATGGTCTACCATTGGATATCGTCTCGGTTATGTAGCCACATTTTGGAGATCAGTCTGCTCCGCATTACAGATCAAGCTTAGTCCCTCTTCCGCTTATCATCCTCAGTCTAATGGACAGACAGAGCAAGTGAATCAGACCTTAGAGCAGTTTTTGCAATGCTACGTGTCCAAGTCTCAACGTGATTGGGTGGAGAATTTACCCTTTGCAGAGTTCGCTTATAACAATGGTTGGCATGCTGCCACCAAAATGTCTCCTTTTTCTGTAATTTCTGTTTCCATCCTCGGCTAATTCTTTTGATCCTGTTCCCGCCAGAAAAGGTAATTCCAGGTGGGTGACCAGTAGGAGAGGTACCTGGGCTATGGTCGGTAGGGCTTTCCTCTCTGCGAACACGGTCGCAAGGTGCTTTTCCGGCCATCACAGTGGCATGACAGGTCCGGGACGGGCGGCGAGTGCAGTGCGCCAGGGGAGCATCTGGGTTGTTGCCGAGCAACGCACCGAGCTTCCGGCCTTTCTATTCCTCCTTCCGGGCGTCGGGGCATTGCTCAACAACATCCCCGAACTTCTGTCCCGGTCAGCGCCCCCCGGTTCGGCTGACATCAGCAGCCGCCGGGGGCGCAAGATTATGAATAAATAGCCGTCATCTTCTGGGCACAGACGCTGGTTATAGCCTCTATGATCCTGTGCCCAGCAGCCTAGTGGTGTTTCTGGTCCTGTACTTCCTTAGCCTGTTTTGTTACGGAGTTCCAGTTCCTGCCTTAGTTACAGATGGGTCAGGTCCCATCTTGGCAGGGGATGGCGCTGGCGTCGCCAGCCGCCATCCCCCGCCAGCGCCATGGCGATGGTGAGAAGGGGACGCGCGCGCACAAGAGGCGCGCGCGTCCCCTTCCGACGGCGCTTCCATCCGTTCCCCCGGGTCCCCGCCGGCTTGCCGGCGGTAACCCGGGGTCCCCGCCGCCTGCCCGCATCCCCCCCTAACCCCCCCTAACCCTGTCCGTCTCCCTGAGGCGGAGACGGACAGGGTTTCCGTCGAGCTGGTGACGGAGACTGAGACGCGCGTGTGCGTGAGACGCACATGCGTCTCAGTGTATTAGCTGGCGCGGCTGCTGGCGGGTCACCAGCGCGGACGTTCTGGTGACCCGCCAGCCAGGATGGGACCTGACCCATCTGTAAGTCCCTTTGTTTTTCCTGCCGTCCTCTTGCCTCCAGTCACTCCTGTATCCTTGTGGGTGTCTGCATTTGGGGCTTGCCCCGTGCAGCATAGGGAATTGGGGGAAGAGGTTGTGTTATTCTTTAATACCAGGATTTGTGCATTGTTGCCATTTGTCAGTTATCTATTTACCACTGTCTTTGCATTGTTCCAACTATTTTTATTAGTGTACCATCGTTTGTGCATTGTTGCCATTTGTCAGTTGTTTATATACCACCGACTCTGCATTGTTGCAGTTATCACTTGTTACGCAACACCACCTCAGTGCGTTACCACTGATAGTGGATGGATAAGAGCGTGGATGCAGGACAGAAAACAGAGAGTTGTAATAAACGGAGTACAGTCAAAGGAGGGAAAGGTTACAAGTGGAGTACCCCAGGGATCTGTACTTGGACCGGTGCTTTTTAATATCTTTATTGGTGATATTGCAAATGGAATTGAGGGTAAAATGTGCCTTTTTGCAGATGACACAAAGGTATGCAACAGGGTAGACACACCAGGAGGGGTAAAACAAATGATTGAGGATCTAGGCAGATTAGAGAAATGGTCAAGAGAATGGCAACTACAGTTTAATGCCAAAAAATGCAAAATCATGCACTTGGGTCTCAGAAATCCAAAGACTCAATATAGTATAAATGGCACTATAATGGAAACTACTGAGGAAGAGAGGGATCTAGGTGTCACTATTTCAGGGGACTTAAAAGCAGGTAGGCAATGTAACAAAGCAATGAAGAAGGCAAGTCAGATGCTTGGTTGCATAGGGAGAGGTATCAGCAGTAGAAAGAAAGAAGTAATAATGCCACTGTATAGGTCATTGGTACGACCTCACCTAGAGTATTGTGTTCAGTTCTGGAGGCCATATCTCCAGAAGGATATAAATACATTAGAGACTGTACAAAGAAGAGCAACTAAAATGGTGCATGGCCTACATCACAAAACGTACCAGGAAAGACTAAAAGATCTTAATATGTATACTTTAGAGCAGAGAAGGGAAAGGGGGGACATGATAGAAACTTTCAAATATATCAAGGGCTTTAACAAGGTACAGGTGGGAGACATTCTTCACAGGAAGAGGAGCAGCAGAACACGAGGACATGCACTGACACTAGGGGGAGGAAGGTACAGGTGGGAGACATTCTTCACAGGAAGAGGAGCAGCAGAACACGAGGACATGCACTGACACTAGGGGGAGGAAGGTACAGGTGGGAGACATTCTTCACAGGAAGAGGAGCAACAGAACACGAGGACATGCACTGACACTAGAGGGAGGAAGGTACAGGTGGGAGACATTCTTCACAGGAAGAGGAGCAACAGAACACGAGGACATGCACTGACACTAGAGGGAGGAAGGTACAGGTGGGAGACATTCTTCACAGGAAGAGGAGCAACAGAACACGAGGACATGCACTGACACTAGAGGAAGGAAGATTCAGGGGAAATGTGAGGAAGAATTACTTCACAGAAAGAGTAGTAGATAAGTGGAATAGCCTCCCATCAGAGGTGGTAGACGCAAATACAGTAGTACAATTTAAACATGCTTGGGATAAGCATATTGATATCCTTACAAAAAAATAAGGATCAAATATGGTTTGAGGTAACATGTTTAAAAAAAGGGGCCGACTAGATGGACCAAGTGGTTCTTATCTGCCGTCAAATTCTATGTTTCTATGTTTCTATGTCCCCGGGCCTGCCCATTCATGGAGTAGTTAGACTTCCTCTTGCTCCCGGTCTGCTTCCATGAATACGTTGTCCCATCATAAGACCTGCCTGTAACGGAGTCTGGGCAGACCTAATTCATCCTTACAGCCGGGACGGGTACAGGTGAAGCCTAGCACCTCACGTATTCATGGACTCCAGGCTGGGGCAATAGAGTTAGGGGGCAGGTCTAGGGATACCCCTCTAACACTTACACTGCACCGTCTTATTGCTGTACACCGTTATCTGGACTACATCAGTGTTCTTACACTGCACCTTCTTATTGCTGTACACTGTTATCTGGACTACATCAGTGTTCTTACACTGCACCGTCTTATTGCTGTACACCGTTATCTGGACTACATCAGTGTTCTTACACTGCACCGTCTTATTGCTGTACACCGTTATCTGGACTACATCAGTGTTCTTACACTGCACCGTCTTATTGCTGTACACCGTTATCTGGACTACATCAGTGTTCTTACACTGCACCGTCTTATTGCTGTACACCGTTATCTGGACTACATCAGTGTTCTTACACTGCACCTTCTTATTGCTGTACACTGTTACCTGGACTACATCAGTGTTCTTACACTGCAACGTCTTATTGCTGTACACCGTTATCTGGACTACATCAGTGTTCTTACACTGCACCGTCTTATTGCTGTACACCGTTATCTGGACTATATCACTGTTCTTACACTGCACCTTCTTATTGCTGTACACCGTTACCTGGACTACATCAGTGTTCTTACACTGCAACGTCTTATTGCTGTACACCGTTACCTGGACTACATCACTGTTCTTACACTGCACCGTCTTATTGCTGTACACCGTTATCTGGACTACATCAGTGTTCTTACACTGCACCTTCTTATTGCTGTACACCGTTATCTGGACTTCATCACTGTTCTTACACTGCACCTTCTTATTGCTGTACACCGTTACCTGGACTACATCATTGTTCTTACACTGCACCTTCTTATTGCTGTACACCGTTATCTGGACTTCATCACTGTTCTTACACTGCACCTTCTTATTGTTGTACACCGTTATCTGGACTACATCAGTGTTCTTACACTGCACCGTCTTATTGCTGTACACCGTTATCTGGACTACATCAGTGTTCTTACACTGCACCTTCTTATTGCTGTACACCGTCTTATTGCTGTACACCGTTATCTGGACTACATCAGTGTTCTTACACTGCACCGTCTTATTGCTGTACACCGTTATCTGGACTACATCAGTGTTCTTACACTGCACCGTCTTATTGCTGTACACCGTTATCTGGATTTCATCACTGTTCTTACACTGCCTTATTTTATCTATACTGCATTTAATCATTATTCTTGTGACCTTCTGTCTGTGATACCATATTGAATTGTTATACCAACTGTCAAGTCTTACCATCATCCGTATATGTCTATGCTTGTGGCCATAATAATGACTTGTTACTTTTATTTGCTGTGGTCGCGTTTTCAATGTGACTATCCTGGGTGCCCCCTGATATGCACAACAGTCTCGTTATGACCCCTTGTTTCATGAACCAGTCTGCCCCTATTCCTGTGTTTACTTTCAGCCAGGATCTGACCACAGGCGTGACACACTCGATCCCACTGACAGGGGATGACTGGCTACTTTTACCCTGGGGGGCAAACACTATCAAGTGGCACCGGATTTTCTTCTAGCACACATATCTGTCTGTTCAGGGCCAGTGTTAGGGTGTTTGGCGCAACCCTGCAAATTATAAATTTGTGCTGTCCCATACTTTACAATGAGACAGTGCTTGCTGACGTGCACCCCCTTATGTCTTACTCACAGTCCTCCCCCTCATGTCCACCCCGCAGTCCCACCCACATATCCACTTTGCAGACCCCCCTCATGTCCACCTAGCAGCCCCCCATGTCCAAATGGCAGCCCCCCCATGTCCACCTGGCAGTCCACCCCTCAAGTCCCCCCTCATGTTCTTCAGTACCATCTTCACGTCCACCACCTAGTCATCCCCTCATGTCCACCTCTGATCCCGCCTCATATCCACCTTACACCCCTCATATGCAGCTCACAGCCCCTCTTGCACCATCATATACATGCTGCCCCCGCATCCTGTCCACCTTGAAATCCTCCCCTCATGTCCACCTTGCAGTACCCCTCATATCCAGCTTGCAGCCCTCTTGTGTCCAAGTCATAGCCTCTCCTTGTATCCACCTCGCAGCCCCCCCCCCCCTTGTGTCCACCTCAAAGCCTCCTCTCTCACCATAGCCAAAAAGATGACATGCTTTTCATACTTGACCCCTGTTCTGCGGCTGTTGATGTTCCTCAACAGCAGCTTGCTCCCCTGCAAAGTGGCGAACAGCCTGATGTCAAGTGATGATGAGGAGCTCATAGGGGTGGAGCTGTCTGGCTGCATCTGTAGTGTTACAGCACAGACAAAGTGGCCAGGGTCCATCCAGGAAGTGTTTGCTGATGCTCTTCATTCCTCCAGCTACCAGCGTGCCATTGCTGCCTCCACTGTCTGTTCCCATCTGCTGGCTGCATGCTGAACTCCCTGATCGGAGCTCAGTGGTAGTGATCCCCACCCCCTCATGGAGCCCCACTAATCGCCGCCCCCTCATTAAGCCCTGCTTAGCCCTGCCCCTTCACAGAGACCCATTAGCCGCTGCCTGACACTGACAGCCGGGGAGGCAGGAAGAAGATACATCCCGGCAGTCAGGTGATCCTTCCCGGCCACACACGGCCCTAGTGCTGCATAAATCTACTGGTGCAGGGGGCATATAGCACCCTGTCCCCCGGCCCAGCCCACCACTGCCCACTGCCCCACAGTCCAGCTTTAGTACTTTCCACCACTCCAACCAACGCCTGGCATTATACATGTGAGCCACGCATGCAGCTTCTCGGTCACAGAAAGCCATTTCATTGAGCTCAGTTCTCACATCAATCTCATTATCTAACATAAGTGATTTCATAAACTCTGACGTGAGCTCTGCCACGTATTTTACACTTCATGTTCCTGTCTGCTCCCTTGGTTTTCCAGAAACAAAGCAGTTTTATCAAGATACTTAAGTAATTACAAGATGGAGCCATGGTTGTTCATCCCACTGGCACGCCAAAACGTTTTGTCTCGGCGTGTGCGTGTGAGACCCTTGCGCACCTCATTCATTCCAATGGCATGCACGTGCATGTAAGACGCTCGCATGTCCACGTCTCAGCGAACAGTGCGCAGAGATGGACCACTCTGGCACACTGGTGGATTAAACAAACGCGGCTCCATCTGTACAATGATACCAAATAGTACTGTACTTCTAGAAATGGATTATTTTTTTTTTATTATTTAGATCTTAATAAATTGAACTTAAACCTCAAATGTGCCATTTTATGACATTAATAATCTCACACTGCGGTCACCTATCTGTTTCTTGATGCTACAAAGAATGTGTTCTACATCAAATGCTCAACACAATACAGATCACATTATCTAATAACTAGCTGGATTCTCGCCCCAAGATTCTTCTCCTCAATTTTGGGTTTCCAAAGATTAGTATGAAAGATTGTACAGACGGATATGACAGTAGAAACAGCCAGAAGAATGTTCCTATTGCTGGTTCTAGGTGAAACGACACAGCAAACATATCAATAAGGATAACAAGGAAGGTCAGGTCCAACAGCACACGCAGCGTCATTGTCACAGCCGCCCGGACAAGGGCGAGGTCCTGGGGGGATGAGGTGACCTGAGACACGTTCTGCCTGATCCTCCAGACATGGTGCAGGAGAGACGTCACACTGAGCCCAATACAGGTGAGAGTCAGGGTAAAGGGCAGGAAGTAACTGAGCAGCATGTTCACCACACTATAAGGAACATCCACCTTCATTGTAAAATCAAGAAACCAGTCAGTAATATTTCCATTCTGTATAAATGTCATGTGAGCTGTCCAGATAAAGGGCAAAGTCAGCAGGACTGAACATATGGCTGATCCTAGGAGCAGTTTGGTAACAGAAGAGGGGAACCACCTTTTCACCCAGAGGAAGATCCGGTGGGTAACGGTGACAAGCTTCACACAGTAGCAGATGGAGAGCCAGGCCGTGTTCCAAAAACTCATATTGTACAGGAAGAGCAGGAAATAAAAGACAACTGAGATTATTTTTGTGCTAATTTCTCCTTGTAGCTGCAATGAAATGACAAAGCTGTTACACAGCAATATGAGTTGCAGGGGGACGTTGGTGAGAGCCATAGTGAGAAGAACTTGGCCACTTGCACCAAGACTAGAGATCCTTCTCCAGGGTCTGATGTACACAGCGATGATGGCGGCATTTATTAAGATCCCATGCACTCCGATTACAACTATAATGATGGCCTGCACAATCTGCACTGATGACTGCATTGTATTACTGTAGATAGCTTGTCTTTCCCTTAGTAATAACAGCAGAAGTGAGCAGGTGACAGTGGTGTAATGTCTACATGTTGGGTAGAGAAGGGACGGAGCAGGGTGACGCATGTAAATCTGCCCAGTATCTGATTTGCCTTTGTGTGTTTTGTTTAGCACCATCAGACAGACACAAGTGTTGGGAGGAGAGCACGCTATGATGAAACTGGATATAACAGAGGAAATATCATGTACACAAACATGTGTTCATCCAACGATCGGCTGAAAATACAAATGGAGAATACAGCTAATTTACAAAGCTACACGCACCTCTATGTCATTTTGTTACCACTGTACCTACTTTGTTTTATCACTGTTGTTATAGCTTGTAAGAATACAAGCTATAATTTACACTTTCTCTAGAGTTTTCTTTGTACTTATGTTCACTATTCATGCATTATATGCGCACCACTTCCGGTCATACGGCCGGACTGAGTCACATAAATTACTATCTAACATGAATATATTCCTAAAACCTTCACTATCTGTTTCTAGGACTTGAGTTATAAATCCAAAGTCAAATGAGAGGTGCCCCTTCTCTTTATCCGGACAACACCTCTGTGGAAACCAATCTTAAGAATTGTGCGTTTCACAAACAGGAAGTGCAGGACATCATTCTCCTTTCCGGTGACAATTATCGCTAAATCTTATCCAGGCGCCCACATTATATCCGCCCTTCCGGAAATGATGTGCGTTCCATACACAGGAAACACATCATATTCCGGAAGTGTAGTGCATTCCACTGCATGCCGGAATCACATATCCGGTCCATTAATTAAACTATTTTGGATTTTTATAACATTTAGCACACTCGTTTTCTGGTATCTATACACATCTCTAACTGCCTTCTTCTGCTCATACAATCTATTTTAGTCTCAGAACGTTTTGAAATGTATTTATCTTAATTATGTACTCACACATGTGCCAATTAGGTTTGTAAGTGACACTGTCAAATGGGTATATAAACCCTGGGGTACCAACACTCTGCACACCTTGATAAAGCCAAGCATTTGGCGAAACGCGTTGGTGGACCAGAGGACAATCCCCATCCAGTTCTTCACTTTGCCATCTCTGCACCAGTCTCCAGGCCCAGAGACTTTTTCAGGACCAGTGGCTACCAATTGGTGCTTTCCATACAGGGCTCACTCAAGCCCCTAACCCGGACGGAAGTGATATACCAAAAAGGAGAGTGCTACCTTCACTCAATACCTACCACGGGACACACCATAAACATATCACCACTGGCAACCAGGAGACGATATAGGGACGGACCCACTAAATAAATGAAATTTACAAATATGGTACCGTTTTACTCCATGCCCCCCCCCCCCCTTTTTAAATACATCTAATATGCATGTTTTAAAATAAATTGTTACTTTTATACCTTATTGGCACTTTCTATATTGATAATTGTTGATAACAGCATTCTTTAGTGCGGTGTAACCCATCCTCTTTTATTATACAAGTTGCGCATTAAAAATACTGTATTAAAGTAAAAAAATCCAAATCAATTTTTCTCTTCTTTATTCATTTTGTGTGTGTACTGCACCATAGTATACTGTCAGAAGATGTGAATATTTAGCCTTCACGCAGCTGTTAGCTGCGCATTAAAAACAAATAATTAAATTCTAAAAATCCTAATCAATTTTTCTCATCTTTCTTCATTCTTTTTGTGTACTGCACCCATAGTATATACTGTCAGAAGGTAGGTGTGTGATTGTTTGGCCTCCAAGCAGCGTTATACAAGCTGAGCATTAAAAATAATTAAATTTAAAAATCCTAATCAATTTTTCTCGTCTTTATTCATTCTTGGTGTGTACTGCATCGATAGTGTATATACTGTCAGAAGGCGGATGTGTGATTGTTCGCCTCCAAGCAGCATTTTAAAAGCTATGTCCTCAAAAACAAGAAAAAATATATATTTTGCTCTTATTGAAATTTAATTTAAAAATGAAGAACAACAAACAGCTTGGACCAAATTCTCCTGCACCAGGTGCTGCTATCATTCATGGTGACGAATATGGTGATACTACTAATGCTAACGCCATCGCTGATGCTCCTCCTCAAACCAGGCAAGCAGAGTTACCCAAAAAAGTTTATAACAAAAAACCTCCAACAGGAATAAAAAGAAAGAGAAAGTCTGTTCCTCCTGTAGCTGAAAGAATGAAAATTGCCAGAATGACATTCACATTATGCATTGACAAGGAAAGACTCCGGGCTTGCCCTCTATTTCTGAGTCAGACTTGGGAATCTGAAGCTGCCATAGAGACATCTCATGCGTCTGACAAAGAAAGACCTTGTCATTTCGCTTTCCTAAGTGAGAAAACAGCCAAACCACAAAGTCATCAAAACAAACTGCGTCTAGGAACAGAAATGTCACAAACCACTGAGGGGAGTCCAAGTGTGTCCTTGAAGGCTACGTGTGAGCCTAATCTCTCAGAGAAGCTGCCTTCCACTCCCATTGAGTTACAGCAGGATGAGGGGTTGACTTATGTAGCAGGCGATAGCACTACTGAGGAATTGGATATTGAGGATGTTGTGTGGCACAGGACCAACAAATGCACATCTTACTGTATGTGTGGAATTATTTTCACACCAATTCAGAAAACATTTGCCAAGCCATCTGTAGCCTTTGTTGAAACAAAATAAATTGAGGTAAGGACATTAAGCATCTCAGAACATCTACCCTATTACGTCATCTGCAGTGAGCTCATGGGAAGTATAGGGATGTTTCCAAAATTGGTGCTGAAAAATTAACATTAACAAGAAGTCCAGCATCAAATATGTTCCTTCTCCTTAGAGGACCCCACCACTTGTGATCTCCACTACCAACACGCTCACCCTCAATTTCAGTATCCTCAGTAATGACCAGGGATGGTTGTTCTGGGGATACGGTCGAATTGTCAACCCCACTTAGGTTGACAGTCATTAGGTCGACACCACTAGGTTGACAGGCAACTAGGTCGACAGGGTTCTAGGTCGACATGGATGCAGGTCAACAGGTGTCTAGGTTGACATGGGACTAGGTCGACATGGGTCTAGGTTGACACATGCGTTAGGTCGACATGGGTTAGGTTGACAGGTCAAAAGGTTGACATGGGTTTTTTTGACTGTTTTTTGACCCAACATGTGCCAACTAGAGGAATTTCATGCCCTACCATGCACTAGGGCGTGGTGGGAGAATAAACTAGTGTGCAGAGTGTAGCGAGGCACCGTGCCCGAAGCATCGGGAGCGAAGTGAGTGATGCGAGGAGCTGCGGTTGACTTCCCACTGTGTCCATGTCGACTGTGTCGACATTCGGGGGAAAAGGTTAAAAAACATGTCAACCTTTTGACCTGTCGACCTAACCCATGTCAACCTAACGCATGTGGTGTAGACCTAATGACTGTCGACATAGTTGGTGTAGATAAAAGGATCCACACCCGTTCTTCTGATACCCGCGATTCTGATACTTCTTCTGTAATTAATGCAACAGTAATGCTGAGTAGAACACGAGTACACTTCTCTACACCTGACCCGCACCCCCACCCCTCCTTCAATCAACGATTAGTACAGACAGATACCTTCTGCAGAGCGAGAGGGGACACTGGGGAGCATGCAGTCAGCAGTGCGGCACACAGGGCAGGCGGCCGGGTGGCACACAGAGGACAGGGGATTGGCACAGTGCACGGATCCGCGCCCTATTAACTCTCGGTGCCCAGAGCTCGTGCTCCGCCGGCTCCGCCCTCGCTATGCCTCTGCTAGTAAGCATCACCAGCTCATTTATACTAGGCAGGCTACTAAGAGGCAAACCACTGAGATTCTGTTGGAGAGATGTCATAGCGACATGGCTTACCCCACTTGCACTCTCCTCAGGATTTATTTCAGATTGCTCTCCGGAGGATAGGAGGACATACCCGGTTCCCTGCATACTGCTGATTCTGGAACTGCTGGGAGCCCCATTGGGACAAGGAGGCCGTGCTCTTAAGATTCTACAAAGAACAGATATTCCTGATTACAGCCACAAAGACTATAACACCCTGCATATGTATAGCAGGTACAGGGAGGACGCTCCCACTTTCTTTTCATTTTTCATTATGTCTGGCCAGATAATATCCTAAGACCACGGGTGAGATTTAATAGGATGAGAGATTCAGAAAGTGAGAGGTTTGGTGAGAAATCTCCAAAAATCAAACTGGTTTTGCAGTGTAAATGATTGCCGCTTTAAAAAAAAAAGGAGCTTTCTTACCAAATCTCTCACTTTCTGAATCGCTCATCCTATTAAATCTCACCCTCCATGTCTTACCCATAGTGGACTTGAAACCTCACCTATTTCCTAGGAATAGGAAATGGGTGTACTAGCACCGCGCCGCGATAATTAGTCGCACAATTTTTTAATCGCATCGCATGCCATACACCCGATGGCATGCGATGCGATGCGATTTTAACTCATATTCGATATTAAATTGTATAAGAACCCTAATGGGTGCTTTTAAGCACCCTAGTGGATGCTTATAATGGTTAAATGCACCCCCACGCCACCCCCCAAGTATAAACGTGAACCCGAAGCGTGGCGAGCGGTACGCGTCCTACGACTTTTTCATACCCCCACTATCCACATCGGCGTGGAGTTGAGAATAGAAAGTGTGGCGAGCGCAGCGAGCCACCGTCCCCGAAGCGTGGCGAGCAGCCGCGGATACCTGTGAAGCCCGCGAGGGGACGCGGAGACCTGTGTACGTGTGGACGCGGATACCTGTGTACCTGTGTATCCGCGTCCCCTGGCGGGGCTCGCTACGCTCGCCACGATTCGGGCCCGGTGGCTCGCTGCGCTCGCCACACTTTCTATTCTCAACTGCATGCTGACGTGGATAGTGGGGGTATGAAAAAATTAGGGTGCTTATACAATTTATAATTGCATCTCATCGCATTGTATGGCATTGTATGGCATTGTACAATATCGGCCGATATTGCGTCGCATCGCATCACATGCGATATGGTCTGCGATACGATGGGCGCTGTGCTAGTACACAAGTACCGGAAATGGTCCCTGTACACAACTGCTAGGACTTGGACATACAAAATTCTGGCACACAGGCTTTTCTAATAATAATGCTCTGATGCTGATTAGAACCTAGATTAATTGTTTTATCATTTAATTTTATGTATTTGGTATGTAACTTGGTTTATTATCACTGGCCAGTGAGATTTAGTGTAATTACTAAATAAGGTGTGTATTCCGGCATGAAAGTGTGATGCTAGAAAGTGGGATGTAGGGCGATTTTCGTGATGAAAAGTGCGATTTTTTTAGTCATGAAAAGGTGCGATTTTGTTAAAATGTGCGATTTTGTGATAAAAAAAAAAATTGGCGTGAGGTCCCCCCTCCTGTACATAACCAGCCCCGGGCTCATTGAGCCGGACCTGGTTCCAAAAATACGGGGGACAAAAGCATAGGGGTCCCCCTTATTTCTGAAACCAGCCCCGGACTCTTGGACCGGTCCTGGTTCCAAAAATACGGGGGACAAAAAATCTGGGGGTCCCCCGTATTTTGAAACCAGCACCGGGCTCCAACAGCCCCCAGTGTCATGCCAGAGCTGGGGGACACTTTTTATACAAGGTCCCCCGGCCGCACCATGAGCACCGTGGCTGGTCAGCCTTGGACGGGGTACCTGGAGGAGTGGGGACCCCCCCAATAAAGGGGTCCCCCCCAGGCTTCACCCGTCCAGGGCTGAAGCCCGGGGCTGTCACCGGCGTCCCTGGCCATTGGACGCCGGCCTGATATGGTTAAATTCACATTCCTAACATTGCTTAATACAGGAGAACTGCAAGTGCCAGCAGACCTCCCCCGCAGGCTGGGACTTGGAGAACCACAAGTCACAGCATGCAGGGCATTAATGGGCCCGCTGGGACTAGTAGTCCACCTGTAAAAAGAATGTTAAAAGAAAACACACACACAGAAAAGTAAAACTTTATTACACACACATCCACACACACCTCACTTTTACACCGCTATACATACCGATCCAGGATCCAGCGCTGGTCTCTCTGCAGCAGAGCCGGACAGCCCGCACTGACAGCGGGACCGGCTTCCTCCGATGCAGCTAACAGCTTCTGTCGCGCTGTCCCAGCGCGACACAGGCTGAGAGCGTGATTGGGCGATGCGTCTCCATGGAGACGCATAGCTCAGCCCTGATTGGCTGAGCTATGCGTCTCCATGGAGACACATAAGCCGGAGACGCTCTCAGCCTCTGTTGCGCTGGGACAGCGCGACAGAAGCTGTTAGCTGCATCGGAGGAAGCCGGTTCAGTCCGCTGTCAGTGCGGGCTGTCCGGCTCTGCTGCAGAGAGACCAGCGCTGGATCCTGGATCGGTATGTATAGCGGTGTAAAAGTGAGTTGTGTGGATGTGTGTGTAATAAAGTTTTACTTTTCTGTGTGTGTGTTTTCTTTTAACATTCTTTTTACAGGTGGACTACTAGTCCCAGCAGGCCCATTAATGCCCCGCATGCTGGGACTTGTGGTTCTCCAAGTCCCAGCCTGCGGGGGAGGTCTGCTGGCACTTGCAGTTCTCCTGTATTAAGCAATGTTAGGAATGTGAATTTATCCATATCAGGCCGGCGTCCAATGGCCAGGGACGCCGGTGACAGCCCGGGCTTCAGCCCTGGACGGGTGAAGCCTGGGGGGGGGACCCTTTATTGGGGGTGTCCCCACTCCTCCAGGGACCCCGTCCAAGGCTGACCAGCCACGGTGCTCATGTTTTGGCCGGGGGACCTTGTGTAAAAAGTGTCCCCCGGCTGTGGCATGACACTGGGGGCTGTTGGAGCCCGGTGCTGGTTTCAAAATACGGGGGACCCCCAGATTTTTTGTCCCCAGTATTTTTGGAACCAGGACCGGTCCAAGAGTCCGGGGCTGGTTTCAGAAATACGGGGGACCCCTACGCTTTTTGTCCCCCGTATTTTTGAAACCAGGTCCGGCTCAATGAGCCCGGGGCTAGTTATGTACAGGAGGGGGGACCTCACGCCATTTTTTTTTATTACTTTTACACATATTTAACCAAAGAACCATACACAGATTACAATGATCTGTGCATGGTTCTGACAAAATTGCCATGTTTCTGACAAAATCGCCAGTCAGGATCAGGTCTATTTTATTTTGGAACTTTAGACCATTTTTTTTGGCGATTTCCAAATTCGCATCTCATTAAAAATGCGAATTGTATCTTTTTCAATGGGGAAAACATCTGGATGCGAATTCCGGAGTTAAAAAAAATCGCACATTCAGATGGCGGCAAAAAGTGTGATTTATGCAGCAAATCGCCACCCATTAAGTAGTCGATTTGGGGAAAAAAATGAAAAAAACGGCCGTTTTTGCAATAAAAATCGCAAAAAACCCAACATCGATCTCTAATAAATGTCACCCTATATTTCCTATATAAGGTGACATTACAGGACATTCTGATGAACAAACATGTTTGCTTGCCAATTTTTACACCTACAGTATTCTGGGTATGGACAGTGATATCTCACCTGAACCATATCTCACAGGCTATTATATAAGCCCCTATTACATGTTCCCCTGGCTGTCTAGTCATTTTAGTATACTGTAATAGTGCTTACACATGGTGCAATCCGGCGTCTCAGCGACCGCCGGGCCCGGCGAGGTGCTGGCATCAGCTGGCAGGGAGGGAGGGACAGCCAGGAAGGAGGGGGGGGGGGGGGCGACTGGGGCCATGCAGCCCTCTTCTGAGATAGTAGAAATAGACTATGCTGCTCTATTTTTGATTATGATGCCGCAGGGCTCCGCATCAGGATCGAATCAGGTACGGGCAAACATGGTGCAATTTACTATAGTCAAAATTGATAGCCCATATGAAACCGTGAGCACACAGCTTAAGTTGCGAACCAGTGCAGATCTGGTGCGTATGTTCTAGGATATCGGCCATAGTTTGTACACACGCTGAACGTATGTTACAATGTTCAGAATGTCTCACAATGTCATTCAGAGTACAGTGTAGGGTTCCGTTAATATAATATTGCAGAACAAATACATATTTTTGATTAATTTATAAACTTTCAGGTGCTAAATGCACAAGCTGCTGGTAATAACTAATTGTATCCCTGTGTCCTGCTGTCCCCGAGGCTGCGTCTGCTGTGTGTTGGCGTTCCGCAAGATGTGCTACAGACAGTGGCCCTTATTCTGATCTGTGCGGAAATTCCCGCATTCTTACGGAGCGGTCCGCACGCCACGGTGTTTTGCCGCATGCGGCCATCGTCCGTAGAAACGCCCACGTGTCCTCCGCATTCGGACGGACTCACTCTTTAAGAATAGGGCGTGTTTACGGACGACATACAAAGCATGCGTGTGCGGGAGAAACACTCCGATTCGGCACGGTATTACAGAGTATTACAGAGTATGCTCGGGAATACCGCATCCGAACGGGAGCCAAGCGGTGCTACCGCACGTAAGCGGAGTATTTACGCCAAACAACCCACTATTATATATCTTCTGTATTGCTAGTATTAATATTCAGTCATGTCCATTGTTAGCAGTTTTTAAGTGTGGGACAAGTACAGCATATGTGGGGGATTACTAAGGTTTCCTTGAAGCAGCAATGGTTTCAATTAAAGCACTGACAAGCGGCCTATTAGTGAGTAATGAGTAAAGGAGTAGATTCTATTGGGTTCAGGTGTTAATGGTTGTAGTCATTAGGCGTACGTTCGCCTACCGCATGAACGAGTGGTGTCCGCAAAGCAATAGTACACTTGTGGACACCGCACATTTCTGCCCTTTTTGATCGCGTGCATTCGGAGTGGTTTCCGAATGTACGCCCCCCAACATAAGTGTACTCCCCCGTGTCCGCCCATGTTTCCGCCCCGTTTTGCCCACTTTGAAACTACGCCCATGTGTCATTCCGCATGACGCCCATAATACGCCCCTATTTCCCGAATGATAGCGGTGAACAGTTCTGGACGGGATTTGGCCGAACTGGTACCGAGTCAATGCGTGGCACATGCGCGTGGCGTTCTCCACGCATGTGCAGACGCCGTAAAGACGCGATCCGAAAGTACGCGGTAAAGTCCGCGTCAATCAGAATAAGGGCCAGTATGTGGCTTATGGATAAGAGACAGCTGACCACAGCCCAACACTCTGTGACCTCACTGACAGCCGCCTGTGCCACCATCACACACAAGACGCAATTAGGGAAATCAGGACACATTTGCATAGTCATACAATGTAACATAAACCCTGACATTTGCATAGGTTACAGATGGTTTGCATTGTACGCATCAGGGATTTGTGTGAATAAACCACACAGTGTGTTACAGGACAGCAATCTGCACATAGCTAAACTGCAACATTACAGAGGGCACAAAGGACCTTATTCTGGTTGATTCATTCGCATGCACATTCGCACTCACCTGTGCAAATGACAAACACATGCACAATGCGAAGCTATGCCCATACCACATGTGAACGAGAGTGTTCGCAATGGTACACAAAGGGGGAGTGTATTGAAACTACTCGCACACTTATGTATTATCTGGGCGCCCGATTTTTTCATTGCATGCCACTACTTAAGGCATGCAATGCGATTTTTCATTGTAAAGAACCAATTTTTCATTGTATAATCAGCCATGGGTGGTTTCATACCCCCACTATCCAACTACGCATGGAGTTGATTTTATATAGTGTGGCGAGCGCAGCGAGCCCCGCGAGGGGACGCAGATTACTTTACATGTACTCTGCGTCTGCTCGCCACGCTTCGGGCTCGGTGGCTCGCTGCGCTCGCCACACTATATAAAATCAACTCCATGCGTAGTTGGATAGTGGGGGTATGAAATCACCCATGGGTGACTATACAAGTAAATATCTGGTCTTTACAATGAAAAATCACATTGCATTGCATTGCATCGCATTGCATGCCTTAAGTAGTGCGATGCGATGCGATGCGATATGATGCAATACAATGAAAAAATCGGGCGCCCAGATATTACAGTACCAAAACACACTACTCTGCTAATTCCAGTGATAAAACAGAAATATATTAACATGCATATTTCTCCTGCAACTTCAGCAATAAATCTATGTTTTATTATATTTATTTAAATGTCCTAATGCTGCAGAAGACATTGCCGTGGCATATAAAGCCTTTTCTTTACCAAAATCGGCAGGTGTTTGTCAGATGCAGCAACCATTTTGTCAACTATGACTTGCAGAAATGATTTCCAAAATGGCTGAAGATTCAGAACAGTGCTGGAAAAGTGATTTCTTTTAGAAATTGTTTTGATTTTATAAGTTTAAGAGTGCAATGTTGACAGTACAGTGGAGGAGGGTAGACAGCCAGTCGGCACGCTCATGTCAACAGCATGAGAACAACCAGATAACAGCATGCGTAGACCCCAAGGCCACTGAATCTTTCCCTAGTAACAAGGAAGTTGGGTGATGGGTGAATTATGACAGTATGATTGAAAGCAGAGCTTGCCAATAAGACTCAAGGCTTATGAATAATTACTTAATGTGAGTAAGGTATAAATATCAGAGCTAGAGAAGGAAGAAGGCAGTTGAGGAAGAACAGGCAAGCAGGGGGCTGGAGGTAACTATGAAGGAGGTGTAATGGCTGATCACTGTCCTTGTTAGGTTTCCATTTTGATTTGATCTAGAATTATTGTTTAAGTGTAACCCAATCAATTTTATTTTTCTTGTATTAGTCTGCATTTGCAAATACCTGTAATTTAGCTGCCTTGGTTAAAAGCATAAAGCATTGTCATTAATTTTTTTTTTAAAGTGTGTATTGGTGCGCAATTATTTCAGCATTTGCCGTTATATTTAAGGGTTATAGAGTAATTAGAAATACTGGCGTTAGATCACCAGATACACCTGTGCCTTTCCTATGTTTAATATTTTTTCTTTACTAAATGTGTCACCGAATATGTGGAATTGTAATCTATGTGATTTGGATCTACTATTGGTGCATCAGGTGCAGTGCACGGGGGTCCTTGAGGACTAAAGGGCCCACTACTGCCCCGGTCACTGTCTTTCTGTCACCTACTGTGTTTTCCTGTCACACTCTGCCTCCTGCTGTCTCTTCCAGCCCAGTGCCATGTTGCATACTGTTAACTTGGGTGGAGTTGGTGTGGGAGGGGGCCCAAATGATATTTTTGCATCTGGGCTCACCACCCACAAGTTCCATCACTGGCCTCACAATATTACTCTTAACAAATTCACCCATGCTGAACCACACAATATTGTTTTCATCCATCTGCATGCACATACACAACATTTGCACAATAATCTAACACATTGCACCCACCATGTACAATAAACACAAACACAGTGTAACAATCTAACATATTTATTTTGTTATTAAAAGGATTTTTTATAAAATATAGTAAAACAAATAAAAATCAAACAAATTATTTAAGCAGCTCCATGATGGCCGACATACATAAGGCTGCGTCTCTAAGGTGGCGCACGTGGTCGCCCAGAATCCGCTGCATTGCTTCACAATGCTGGGGGTCATTTGTTGATGCTGTAGGGATGGAAATGGTTTGTGTAAATGAATGTAGGTGAGGACATTAAATATAGTGTGGCAGAGTCAGTATTCCCCCACATGAAAGCAACGTGGAGGATCCAGACCAGGTTTTGTTGGCAGTAGCAGAAGCCCAGGTGTATTTAGCAGCACCAGGGATGTCCTGATTTAAGGCTTCCCATAGCATTGTCTGCTGGCTCTTGATCAAGGGTGTAACTACCATAGGTGCAAGGGGTGCAGCTGCTATGAAGCCCAGAGCTGAAGGGGGCCCATCTTTACTTTCTAAGTAATATGTTTTACATACATTTATCACCATCAGTCGCTAAATAGGGGGCCCTTACAAACTTTTGCTATGGGGCCTACAAATATGTAGTTACGCCCCTGCTCTTGATGCTGGACTATCGACCCCAGTGATAGGCTGGGGGTATGGATTAGACTAGGGACCCTTAGAGCCTTTTAGGAGTCTGCTAAGCCTGTATACTACTGCCTGTGATACCAGCTGTATATGAATGTCACCCCTGTGTTTGTTATTCTTGTCACAATACAGATGGCACGGCTCTCATCTTTTCCACCAGCTTGCCGTGGCGGAGGTTCTGGCGTTCCAATTTTCTTCTTGCGTTCCCGTCCGCCAAGGGGCATGGACGCATGCCATGCAATACAATCCGCCACCACTGGGTGGCTAATGCTCCATCAAGCTAGCATCGGGGTGATATACTGTAATGTGCCAATGGAACCACGCCATTCGCCGTAGGGAGCGCGCTTACAGTATGAGACACTCGTGCAAAATGATAGACTTGTGCAAAATGAGATGCTCGTGCGAAATGAGACACTTGTGACCAATGCTGCGAGTAAATGGGATGTGTAGTGTAATGATCCTATACAAATATTTACCTTCACGTTCACATCGCCGATGCTGAATATTTTGTACTGTTGGTACTGTACAGTAGCTCTAGTAATTACTAAAAGGGGTGCCGAGGGGGGGGGGGGGGGGCAGGTACAGTTTACCCAGGCCCGGGACTGTCAGGGGGGCCCTGGTCTGGACACAGTTTTTTTCTTTGTATTTGGTGGTGAGTGCGCCAGTTCTGAGTGCGCCGGAGTCGACTGTTCAGCAGCGGCATTAGGAATGCGGATGGGGGCGGACGTGGGCCTGTGTGGGGGCAGCAGCATCACAGAGGTCCTTCTCAGTGTCGTTCCTCTCTCCGACTCCAGGACGTAACTTGGGAGTTTACCGTGGCTCGGCGACAGGAGGATATTTAGGGTTGGTAGTCCCTGGGTGCCGGTCAGAGAGATGCTACCAGGGGCGGATTGGTAATTAAATCCAGCCCGGGACAAGTCTTGAGGCAGCCCGGGGGGGGGGGGGGGTATTGGCAGTAGCACTAGTGCCGGGGGTGTGTGTGTGTGACAGAAGCGCTAGTGACCGGGGGGTGGGGGGGCGGGGGTGGTATTAGCGCTAGTGACCCGGGGGGGGGGAGTGTTACGGTATACACACACATACATACAGTACATATATACATACATACACACATACACACACACACACATATATATACAGACAGACAGACAGACATACACATACTGACATACAGACACATACTCACATACATAAACATACCTACAGACATATACATAAACTAGGGATGTGCACCGGGCACTTTTCGTATTTCGTGAAATGCATTTTGGGTCTGTATCTCAGGCAGTGTTTTGGATCTGGATCTTTTCCAAAACATCACCATTTTTGTGTTTTGTGTTTTGGATCTGTATTTTTTTTCCATAAAATCACTAAAAACTCAGATTTTTATTTACTCCTACGCTATCATTAACCTCAATATCATTAATTTCCACTAATTTACAGTCTATTCTGAATACCTCACACCTCACAATCTTGTTTTTAGGGCAAAAGGTTGCACTGAGGTAGCTGGACACAAGTGTGCGGCACAAACACGTGGCTCGTCTAGGAGTGGCAATGCAGTGGCAGATAGGATGGCAGTTTGAAAAACTAGACCCCAGAAAGCAAATAATGGCAAAAAAAAATGTGCAAGATGGAATTGTCCTTGGGGCCTCCCACCCACCCCTCCCACCCACCCTAATGTCGCGGAAATAGGACATGCACACTTTAACAAACCAATCATTTCAGCAATGGGGCCTACAAAACTGTGACTGAAATGATTGGTTTGTTTGTGCCCCCAAACAAAAAAAAGCAATTCATCTCTTGCTGTATAAACTGGCTCTACAGAGACATATAGTCCTTCATATAGTCCTAATTTTGCCCTGGTCCACATGTCCGTAGTTAAGTGGATAGTGGGTACAGCTGTATTTTTCAGGGCACTGAGGACACTTTTTCTGATGTCTCTGTACATCCCGGGTATCACCTTCCTAGTGAAGTGGGATCTAGACGGGATTTGGTACCGGGGACATCAACCGTCTAAATCCCACTCCACTGATGGCGGACACCGGATGCACGTCAAAAACCAACATACCTGTCAAGGCTGTAGTTATCCACTTTGCCATAGGATGACTGCTGTCATACTTCGTCCTCACGGCAAACGACTGTTGGACGGTCAATTGCTTAGTGAAAGATGTAGCGGTCTTACAACTTCCCCTCTGGGATGATGACCAACTCCCAGCAGCAACAGCAGCAGAGGCAGCAGTAGGTGTAGCGCTGCAGGATCCTCCAGAGGATTCACGGATAGAAGAGGAGTCAGTCATGCTGGTGACATGGCCTGCAGGACTCCCCCAAATCCAGATCGAGGAGGAAATTGACGAGGAGGGAGTTGGTGGTGTGCTTTTCAGGCGCTTGGCTCCTTCAGGAGGACCAAGGGATTTAGGTGTCCCTGGACTGCTAGCCACAGTTCCTGAACTAAACACTGATTTATGAATGGTCTTCAGGTGACGTATAAGGGAGGTTGTCCCTAGGTGGGCAAGATCCTTACTTCTGCTTATTGGAGCTTTACATAAGCTACAGTACATATGGCAATACATTTGTTGTCCGGATTTGGATAAAAAAAGTTCCAGACCGTAGAGGCAGATTTATTGGCCCTCTGCCCAGGCATGATGATGGGCTTTTTCCCATGGACAACAACTGTTCCCCCCCCCCCCCCCCCCCCTGGTGCCTCATTTAAGCAAACCACCTCAGCATCCTCCTCGTCAACTTCCTCCTCAGTGCCAGCTACATCAATATCCTCCTCCTGGTGTACAATATCACCTTCATTATTAAAATCTGGAACTGCACTGTAGGTGATCTTTCCAGCATATGCAGAGGGTTTACTGCAAATTATGGAAGGAGACGCCTCTTCACGTACAGTGATGGGAAGGTCCGGCATCACAACCACCGCCACCCTAGGACTCTCCGTGGGGATTTGTGATAAAATGTCTTTAGAAGGCAGAGTTGTTTGCTGTGTTTTTGTCGATGACAGCTTAACTCTCTTAAATTTACTACAGGGCGGAGGGAGAGGAGGAGGACTTTGATCGTCACGTGAAGCTGAACCACTAGTCATGCACTTAGGCAATGGCCTTAGCCATTACTTGCCACTCTGTGTAGTAAATCGCATATTGGCAAGTTTACATTTCTCATCTAGTAGTAGTAGTAGTACGTTTATTTATAAGGCGCCGCAAAGTGTCTGCAGCGCCATACATAGCAAACAAAAAACAAATGACAAGGTAAAGTACAGGGTGTGTTGAAAAATACAGTATAAATAGGGGTATAGCTGGTAGAAATAAAATCAGCATCAGTTCAGAAGTAGGTGTCAAAATTGTCGAGGAGACTGAAGATGAAGTAGAGGAAGGGAAGAACAGGGCAGGAGGACTTGTGAGGTAAAGAGGTAGGGTGAGTACGTGAGGAAGGAGGACCCTACTCATAAGAGTTAACATACTAAAAATAGGTGGGTGGACGAACGAAAAACAACAGGATAAGTAGGAACGGAGGGGAACGGAGGCAGGATAGGAAGATCAAAAGAGGTTAGGAGGAGGGATAGGCTAGTCGAAAAAAGTGGGTTTTGAGGGAGCGCTTGAAGGAGGTAAGGGAATCAGAAAGCTTGATCTATCGATTCACATTTATTTTTCTAGTACTTTTACCGAACTTTTGGTTCGATTTTACATGCCCTCTACTTTGAAACTGGGCATCGGCCTTGGCAGACGACATTGATGGCATTTCATCGTCTATGGCATGACAAGTGGCAGCAGCTTCAGAACTACGAGGAAGTGGCTCTTAATCTTTCCCTATTTTTTTATCCTCCATATTTTGGATCTCCATTATTTTTGTGAAGTTATGCCATAGGACAGCACCACTGGAGTGCAATTATATATGTCAGTAGGTAGGCCACAGCCGACTGGAATTATAAACTACTGCGTTAGGTACTGGTGGCCAGCGGCAACAGCTGACTGGAATTATAAAATACTGCGTTAGTTACTGGTGGCCAGCGGCAACAGCTGACTGGAATTATAAAATACTGCGTTAGTTACTGGTGGCCAGCGGCAACAGCTGACTGGAATTATAAAATACTGCGTTAGTTACTGGTGGCCAGCGGCAACAGTCAACTGTATTGTTTAAAATACTGCGGTAGATACTGGTCGCCAGCAGAAACAGTTATAAAATACTGCATTATGTACTGGTTGCCAGGGGCAACAGCCAACTGGAATTATAAAATACAGCGTTAGGTACTGGTGGCCAGCAGCAACAGCAAACTGGAATTATAACTACTGCGTTAGGTACTGGTGGCCACTAGCCAGTGGCAACAGAAAACTGGAATTATATACAGTACTGCTTTAGGTATTGGTGGCCAGCGGCAACAGCCGACTGGTATTATATACTGTGATAGGTACTGGTAGCCAATGGCAACAGCAGCCTGGATTTATATACTGCGATAGGGATTGGTAGCCAGCGGGAACAGCTGACTGAAATTATAAACTACTGCGGTAGGTACTCGTTGCCAGGGGAACAGCCAACTGGAATTATATACTGCGGTAGGTACTGGTCACCAAGGGCAAGAGCAGACTGGAATTATAAACTGCAACAGGTACTGGGAGCTAGTAGCAAGAGCCCACTGGAATTATATACTGCAATAGGTACTGGTAGCCAGTGGCAACAGCAGAGAGCAGACTGGAATTACAGTATATACTGCAATAGAGTTAGGTACTGGTTGGCAGGGCACCAGCAGACTGGAATTATATACTGCAGTAGGTAGGTAAATTGGTAGGTATTGGCAGCCACAAGGCAGTGCAGGGCAGGCACTAGCAGCACCAGTGGACTATACATATACACTACAGCAGAGGCAGGTCCCAGCACAAAGGAGGGGAGACAGTCACAGTACACAGCAGAGAGGAGACACAGTACACACGGCAGCACACAACACCCCAGCAGAGACAGTACACAGCAGCACACCCTATCCCATCCTGCTCCAAGACTGGAGTGAAGATGGTGGTGTGCGGAGGTGGAATTTAAGGGAATCCGACGCTGGGCGATGTTATTTTCCCTGAAAACCAAGTCAGGCTGGAAGCTCCGAGCGCCGTTCGGATCCGGGCTTGGATTGATGACGTTCGTGCGGGCTCGAATCTGGGAAATCCGAGCCTGCACATCTCTACTTATAATATTGGTGATCTAATCTCGTAGCTACAGTAGATTACTGTCAAAACTTTCAAATGATATTTTATCATAGTGTAATCAATACTTAATGCAGCTATATATGATATAATTGTACATTATACTACTAAATGAAAAGAATAAATTACAAACCTTTGATGAATTCAGTGCTGCCAACCGGGGGAACCTGCCAGGACTCTAGTCACGGGGACAGACACAGAGGAGGGCACATCCTTGGCTTCTACTGCCAGTCAGAGGGCGGTCGTGGCATGGGCACCCTGACAGAATTGCAGACTGTACAGAGGTCAGTGTAGGTAAGGTTAAACAGATCCTAATAAGATTTTACTTCTTTATTATTTAGTTGGCTTTGTAATGATTTCTATTTTTGTTTTTGTAGTTTGATGGCAGTGATCTCTAAGTGTTTGTCTATAAAGGTTATCATTGCGGCTTTGCATGAGAGGATGTTGGGGGATATTCTGGTTAATTCGCTCAGATTCAAATTTGCCAGGGGTAATGCCCACATCTTTCGATGGCTCGTCGTCCATCAAAAGATGTGGTGCGTGCACGCAGGTGTAAGGTTGCTCTGCATGTCCGCTCGGGGGTAGTAGGTGGGCATCTGACATCCGGTGGGTAGCGACCTGAATAAGGTCCTTTGTCAGCCACAGGACCCACAATTTTGGAGGGCAGGTATGGTTGAATTCATAGGTATGAATTTTTAGATGGTACAGTATCACTTTTCAATGTGAAGAAAACAGGTAAATAATGGTATCCACCAATTGGCATAATAAAGCTTTATACATATTCACAAATGGACACAGATATTATGGCCTAATTCAGCAAATATGGTGTAATGGTTAGCATTACTGCCTCACAGTGCTGAGGTCATGGGTTCTATCCCCACCATGTGTTATATATACGGGGCAGTACGGATGGTGTAATGGTTAGCATTACTGACTCACAGCGCTGAGGTTATGGGTTCTATCCCCACCATGTGTTATATATACGGTGCAGTACGGACGGTGTAATGGTTAGCATTACTGCCTCACAGCACTGAGGTCATGGGTTCTATTCCCACCATGTGTTATATATACGGGGCAGTACGGATGATGTAATGGTTACATTACTGCCTCACAGCACTGAGGTCATGGGTTCTATTCCCACCATGTGTTATATATACGGGGCAGTATGAACGGTGTAATGGTTAGCATTACTGCCTCACAGAGCTGAGGTCATGGGTTCTATCCCCACCATGTGTTATATACACAGGGCAGTACGGACGGTGTAATGGTTAGCATTACTGCCTCACAGCACAGAGGTCATGGGTTCTATCCCCACCATGTGTTATATATATGGGGCAGTATGGATGGTGTAATGGTTAGCATTACTGCCTCACAGCACTGAGGTCATGGGTTCTATCCCCACCATGTGTTATATATACGGGGCAATACGGACGGTGTAATGGTTACATTACTGCCTCACAGCGCTGAGGTCATGGGTTCTATCCCCACCATGTGTTATATATACGGGGCAGTTCGGATGGTGTAATGGTTACATTACTGCCTCACAGCACTGAGGTCATGGGTTCTAACCCCACCATGTCTATATATACAGGGCAGTACGGATGGTGTAATGGTTAGTATTACTGCCTCACAGCGCTGAGGTCATGGGTTCTATCCCCACCATGTGTTATATATACGGGGCAGTACGGATGGTGTAATGGTTACATTACTGCCTCACAGCGCTGAGGTCATGGTTTCTAACCCTACCATGTGTTATATATACGGGGCAGTACGGACGGTGTAATGGTAAGCATTACTGCCTCACAGCACTGAGGTCATGGGTTCTATTCCCACCATGTGTTATATTTATGGGGCAGTACGGATGGTGTAATGGTTAGCATTATCGCCTCACAGCACTGAGGTCAGGGGTTCTATTCCCACCATGTGTTATATATACGGGGCAGTACGGATGGTGTAATGGTTAGCATTACTGCCTCACAGCGCTGAGGTCATGGGCTCTATCCCCACCATGTGTTATATATACAGGGCAGTACGGACGGTGTAATGGTTAGTATTACTGCCTCACAGCGCTGAGGTCATGGGTTCTATCCCCACCATGTGTTATATATACGGGGCAGTATTGATGGTGTAATGGTTAGCATTACTGCCTCACAGCGCTGAGGTCATGGGTTCTATCCCCACCATGTGTTATATATATGGGGCAGTACGGATGGTGTAATGTTTACATTACTGCCTCACAGCACTGAGGTCATGGGTTCTATCCCCACCATGTGTTATATATACGGGGCAGTACGGATGGTGTAATGGTTACATTACTGCCTCACAGCGCTGAGGTCATGGGTTCTAACCCCACCATGTGTTATATATACGGGGCAGTACGGACGGTGTAATGGTTAGCATTACTGCCTCACAGCACTGAGGTCATGGGTTCTATCCCCACCATGTGTTATATATACGGGGCAGTATGGACGGTGTAATGGTTAGCATTACTGCCTCACAGCGCTGAGGTCATGGGTTCTAACCCCACCATGTGTTATATATACGGGGCAGTACGGACGGTGTAATGGTTAGCATTACTGCCTCACAGTGCTGAGGTCATGGGTTCTATCCCCACCATGTGTTATATATACGGGGCAGTACGGATGGTGTAATGGTTAGCATTACTGACTCACAGCGCTGAGGTTATGGGTTCTATCCCCACCATGTGTTATATATACGGTGCAGTACGGACGGTGTAATGGTTAGCATTACTGCCTCACAGCACTGAGGTCATGGGTTCTATTCCCACCATGTGTTATATATACGGGGCAGTACGGATGATGTAATGGTTACATTACTGCCTCACAGCACTGAGGTCATGGGTTCTATTCCCACCATGTGTTATATATACGGGGCAGTATGAACGGTGTAATGGTTAGCATTACTGCCTCACAGAGCTGAGGTCATGGGTTCTATCCCCACCATGTGTTATATACACAGGGCAGTACGGACGGTGTAATGGTTAGCATTACTGCCTCACAGCACAGAGGTCATGGGTTCTATCCCCACCATGTGTTATATATATGGGGCAGTATGGATGGTGTAATGGTTAGCATTACTGCCTCACAGCACTGAGGTCATGGGTTCTATCCCCACCATGTGTTATATATACGGGGCAATACGGACGGTGTAATGGTTACATTACTGCCTCACAGCGCTGAGGTCATGGGTTCTATCCCCACCATGTGTTATATATACGGGGCAGTTCGGATGGTGTAATGGTTACATTACTGCCTCACAGCACTGAGGTCATGGGTTCTAACCCCACCATGTCTATATATACAGGGCAGTACGGATGGTGTAATGGTTAGTATTACTGCCTCACAGCGCTGAGGTCATGGGTTCTATCCCCACCATGTGTTATATATACGGGGCAGTACGGATGGTGTAATGGTTACATTACTGCCTCACAGCGCTGAGGTCATGGTTTCTAACCCTACCATGTGTTATATATACGGGGCAGTACGGACGGTGTAATGGTAAGCATTACTGCCTCACAGCACTGAGGTCATGGGTTCTATTCCCACCATGTGTTATATTTATGGGGCAGTACGGATGGTGTAATGGTTAGCATTATCGCCTCACAGCACTGAGGTCAGGGGTTCTATTCCCACCATGTGTTATATATACGGGGCAGTACGGATGGTGTAATGGTTAGCATTACTGCCTCACAGCGCTGAGGTCATGGGCTCTATCCCCACCATGTGTTATATATACAGGGCAGTACGGACGGTGTAATGGTTAGTATTACTGCCTCACAGCGCTGAGGTCATGGGTTCTATCCCCACCATGTGTTATATATACGGGGCAGTATTGATGGTGTAATGGTTAGCATTACTGCCTCACAGCGCTGAGGTCATGGGTTCTATCCCCACCATGTGTTATATATATGGGGCAGTACGGATGGTGTAATGTTTACATTACTGCCTCACAGCACTGAGGTCATGGGTTCTATCCCCACCATGTGTTATATATACGGGGCAGTACGGATGGTGTAATGGTTACATTACTGCCTCACAGCGCTGAGGTCATGGGTTCTAACCCCACCATGTGTTATATATACGGGGCAGTACGGACGGTGTAATGGTTAGCATTACTGCCTCACAGCACTGAGGTCATGGGTTCTATCCCCACCATGTGTTATATATACGGGGCAGTATGGACGGTGTAATGGTTAGCATTACTGCCTCACAGCGCTGAGGTCATGGGTTCTAACCCCACCATGTGTTATATATACGGGGCAGTACGGACGGTGTAATGGTTACATTACTGCCTCACAGCGCTGAGGTCATGGGTTCTATCCCCACCATGTGTTATATATACAGGGCAGTACGGATGGTGTAATGGTTAGTATTACTGCCTCACAGCGCTGAGGTCATGGGTTCTATCCCCACCATGTGTTATATATACGGGGAAGTACGGACATGTAATGGTTACATTACTGCCTCACAGCGCTGAGGTCATGGGTTCTATTCCCACCATATGTTATATATACGGGGCAGTACGGATGGTGTAATGGTTACATTACTGCCTCACAGCGCTGAGGTCATGGGTTCTATCCCCACCATGTGTTATATATACGGGGCAATACGGACGGTGTAATGGTTACATTACTGCCTCACAGCACTGAGGTCATGGGTTCTATCCCCACCATGTCTATATATACAGGGCAGTACGGATGGTGTAATGGTTAGTATTACTGCCTCACAGCGCTGAGGTCATGGGTTCTATCCCCACCATGTGTTATATATACGGGGCAGTACGGATGGTGTAATGGTTACATTACTGCCTCACAGCGCTGAGGTCATGGTTTCTAACCCTACCATGTGTTATATATACGGGGCAGTACGGACGGTGTAATGGTTAGCATTAC
Source organism: Crinia signifera (assembly GCF_055691185.1). Lineage (NCBI taxonomy): Eukaryota > Metazoa > Chordata > Amphibia > Anura > Myobatrachidae > Crinia > Crinia signifera. Next base: position 6,230,084 of record NC_139223.1, read on the forward strand.
TGCCTCACAGCACTGAGGTCATGGGTTCTATTCCCACCATGTGTTATATTTATGGGGCAGTACGGATGGTGTAATGGTTAGCATTATCGCCTCACAGCACTGAGGTCAGGGGTTCTATTCCCACCATGTGTTATATATACGGGGCAGTACGGATGGTGTAATGGTTAGCATTACTGCCTCACAGCGCTGAGGTCATGGGCTCTATCCCCACCATGTGTTATATATACAGGGCAGTACGGACGGTGTAATGGTTAGTATTACTGCCTCACAGCGCTGAGGTCATGGGTTCTATCCCCACCATGTGTTATATATACGGGGCAGTATTGATGGTGTAATGGTTAGCATTACTGCCTCACAGCGCTGAGGTCATGGGTTCTATCCCCACCATGTGTTATATATACGGGGCAGTATTGATGGTGTAATGGTTAGCATTACTGCCTCACAGCGCTGAGGTCATGGGTTCTATCCCCACCATGTGTTATATATATGGGGCAGTACGGATGGTGTAATGTTTACATTACTGCCTCACAGCACTGAGGTCATGGGTTCTATCCCCACCATGTGTTATATATACGGGGCAGTACGGATGGTGTAATGGTTACATTACTGCCTCACAGCGCTGAGGTCATGGGTTCTAACCCCACCATGTGTTATATATACGGGGCAGTACGGACGGTGTAATGGTTAGCATTACTGCCTCACAGCACTGAGGTCATGGGTTCTATCCCCACCATGTGTTATATATACGGGGCAGTACGGACGGTGTAATGGTTACATTACTGCCTCACAGCGCTGAGGTCATGGGTTCTATCCCCACCATGTGTTATATATACAGGGCAGTACGGATGGTGTAATGGTTAGTATTACTGCCTCACAGCGCTGAGGTCATGGGTTCTATCCCCACCATGTGTTATATATACGGGGAAGTACGGACGTGTAATGGTTACATTACTGCCTCACAGCGCTGAGGTCATGGGTTCTATTCCCACCATATGTTATATATACGGGGCAGTACGGATGGTGTAATGGTTACATTACTGCCTCACAGCGCTGAGGTCATGGGTTCTATTCCCACCATGTGTTATATATATGGGGCAGTACGGATAGTGTAATGGTTAGCATTACTGCCTCACAGCATTGAGGTCATGGGTTTTATCCCCACCATGTGTTATATATACGGGGCAGTACGGATTGTGTAATGGTTAGTATTACTGCCTCGCAGCACTGAGGTCTTGGGTTCTATCCCCACCATGTGTTATATATACGGGGCAGTACGGACGGTGTAATGGTTAGCATTACTGCCTCACAGCACTTAGGTTATGGGTTCTATCCCCACCATGTGTTATATATACGGGGCAGTTCGGATGGTGTAATGGTTACATTACTGCCTCACAGCACTGAGGTCATGGGTTCTAACCCCACCATGTCTATATATACAGGGCAGTACGGATGGTGTAATGGTTAGTATTACTGCCTCACAGCGCTGAGGTCATGGGTTCTATCCCCACCATGTGTTATATATACGGGGCAGTACGGATGGTGTAATGGTTACATTACTGCCTCACAGCGCTGAGGTCATGGTTTCTAACCCTACCATGTGTTATATATACGGGGCAGTACGGACGGTGTAATGGTAAGCATTACTGCCTCACAGCACTGAGGTCATGGGTTCTATTCCCACCATGTGTTATATTTATGGGGCAGTACGGATGGTGTAATGGTTAGCATTATCGCCTCACAGCACTGAGGTCAGGGGTTCTATTCCCACCATGTGTTATATATACGGGGCAGTACGGATGGTGTAATGGTTAGCATTACTGCCTCACAGCGCTGAGGTCATGGGCTCTATCCCCACCATGTGTTATATATACAGGGCAGTACGGACGGTGTAATGGTTAGTATTACTGCCTCACAGCGCTGAGGTCATGGGTTCTATCCCCACCATGTGTTATATATACGGGGCAGTATTGATGGTGTAATGGTTAGCATTACTGCCTCACAGCGCTGAGGTCATGGGTTCTATCCCCACCATGTGTTATATATATGGGGCAGTACGGATGGTGTAATGTTTACATTACTGCCTCACAGCACTGAGGTCATGGGTTCTATCCCCACCATGTGTTATATATACGGGGCAGTACGGATGGTGTAATGGTTACATTACTGCCTCACAGCGCTGAGGTCATGGGTTCTAACCCCACCATGTGTTATATATACGGGGCAGTACGGACGGTGTAATGGTTAGCATTACTGCCTCACAGCACTGAGGTCATGGGTTCTATCCCCACCATGTGTTATATATACGGGGCAGTATGGACGGTGTAATGGTTAGCATTACTGCCTCACAGCGCTGAGGTCATGGGTTCTAACCCCACCATGTGTTATATATACGGGGCAGTACGGACGGTGTAATGGTTACATTACTGCCTCACAGCGCTGAGGTCATGGGTTCTATCCCCACCATGTGTTATATATACAGGGCAGTACGGATGGTGTAATGGTTAGTATTACTGCCTCACAGCGCTGAGGTCATGGGTTCTATCCCCACCATGTGTTATATATACGGGGAAGTACGGACATGTAATGGTTACATTACTGCCTCACAGCGCTGAGGTCATGGGTTCTATTCCCACCATATGTTATATATACGGGGCAGTACGGATGGTGTAATGGTTACATTACTGCCTCACAGCGCTGAGGTCATGGGTTCTATCCCCACCATGTGTTATATATACGGGGCAATACGGACGGTGTAATGGTTACATTACTGCCTCACAGCGCTGAGGTCATGGGTTCTATCCCCACCATGTGTTATATATACGGGGCAGTTCGGATGGTGTAATGGTTACATTACTGCCTCACAGCACTGAGGTCATGGGTTCTATCCCCACCATGTCTATATATACAGGGCAGTACGGATGGTGTAATGGTTAGTATTACTGCCTCACAGCGCTGAGGTCATGGGTTCTATCCCCACCATGTGTTATATATACGGGGCAGTACGGATGGTGTAATGGTTACATTACTGCCTCACAGCGCTGAGGTCATGGTTTCTAACCCTACCATGTGTTATATATACGGGGCAGTACGGACGGTGTAATGGTTAGCATTACTGCCTCACAGCACTGAGGTCATGGGTTCTATTCCCACCATGTGTTATATTTATGGGGCAGTACGGATGGTGTAATGGTTAGCATTATCGCCTCACAGCACTGAGGTCAGGGGTTCTATTCCCACCATGTGTTATATATACGGGGCAGTACGGATGGTGTAATGGTTAGCATTACTGCCTCACAGCGCTGAGGTCATGGGCTCTATCCCCACCATGTGTTATATATACAGGGCAGTACGGACGGTGTAATGGTTAGTATTACTGCCTCACAGCGCTGAGGTCATGGGTTCTATCCCCACCATGTGTTATATATACGGGGCAGTATTGATGGTGTAATGGTTAGCATTACTGCCTCACAGCGCTGAGGTCATGGGTTCTATCCCCACCATGTGTTATATATATGGGGCAGTACGGATGGTGTAATGTTTACATTACTGCCTCACAGCACTGAGGTCATGGGTTCTATCCCCACCATGTGTTATATATACGGGGCAGTACGGATGGTGTAATGGTTACATTACTGCCTCACAGCGCTGAGGTCATGGGTTCTAACCCCACCATGTGTTATATATACGGGGCAGTACGGACGGTGTAATGGTTAGCATTACTGCCTCACAGCACTGAGGTCATGGGTTCTATCCCCACCATGTGTTATATATACGGGGCAGTATGGACGGTGTAATGGTTAGCATTACTGCCTCACAGCGCTGAGGTCATGGGTTCTAACCCCACCATGTGTTATATATACGGGGCAGTACGGACGGTGTAATGGTTACATTACTGCCTCACAGCGCTAAGGTCATGGGTTCTATCCCCACCATGTGTTATATATACAGGGCAGTACGGATGGTGTAATGGTTAGTATTACTGCCTCACAGCGCTGAGGTCATGGGTTCTATCCCCACCATGTGTTATATATACGGGGAAGTACGGACGTGTAATGGTTACATTACTGCCTCACAGCGCTGAGGTCATGGGTTCTATTCCCACCATATGTTATATATACGGGGCAGTACGGATGGTGTAATGGTTACATTACTGCCTCACAGCGCTGAGGTCATGGGTTCTATTCCCACCATGTGTTATATATATGGGGCAGTACGGATAGTGTAATGGTTAGCATTACTGCCTCACAGCATTGAGGTCATGGGTTTTATCCCCACCATGTGTTATATATACGGGGCAGTACGGATTGTGTAATGGTTAGTATTACTGCCTCGCAGCACTGAGGTCTTGGGTTCTATCCCCACCATGTGTTATATATACGGGGCAGTACGGACGGTGTAATGGTTAGCATTACTGCCTCACAGCACTTAGGTTATGGGTTCTATCCCCACCATGTGTTATATATATATATATATATATATATATACGGGGCAGTACGGACGGTGTAATGGTTAGCATTACTGCCTCACAGCGCTGAGGTCATGGGTTCTATCCCCACCATGTGATAAATACGGGGCAGTACGGATGGTGTAATGGTTACATTACTGCCCCACAGCGCTGAGGTCATGGGTTCTATCCCCACCATGTGATATATACGGGGCAGTACGGATGGTGTGATGGTTACATTACTGCCTCACAGCGCTGAGGTCATGGGTTCTATCCCCACCATGTGTTATATATATATGGGGCAGTATGGATGGTGTAATGGTTAGCATTACTGCCTCACAGAGCTGAGGTCATGGGTTCTATCCCCACCATGTGTTATATATATGGGGCAGTACGGATGGTGTAATGCTTACATTACTGCCTCACAGCACTGAGGTCATGGGTTCTATCCCCACCATGTGTTATATATACGAGGCAGTATGGACGGTGTAGTGGTTAGCATTACCTACTCACAGCGTTGAGGTCATGGGCTCTATCTCCACCATGTGTTATATATACAGGGCAGTACGGATGGTGTACTGGTTAGCATTACTGCTTCACAGCACTGAGGTCATGGGTTCTATCCCCACCATGTGTTATATATACGGGGCAGTACGGATGGTGTAATGGTTAGCATTACTGCCTCACAGCGCTGAGGTCATGGGTTCTATCCCCACCATGTGTTATATATACGGTGCAGTACGGACGGTGTAATGGTTAGCATTACTGCCTAACAGCACTGGGTTCATGGGCTCTATCTCAGCCATGTGTTATATATACAGGGCAGTACGGATGGTGTAATGGTTAGCATTACTGCCTCACAGCACTGAGGTCATGGGTTCTATCCCCACCATGTGATATATACGGGGCAGTACTGCCTCGCAGCTCTGAGGTCATGGGTTCTATCCCCACCATGTGTTATATATACGGGGCAGTACTAACAGTGTTATGGTTAGCATTACTGCCTCACAGCGCTGAGGTCATGGGTTCTATCCCCACCATGTGATATATACGGGGCAGTACAGATGGTGTAATGGTTACATTACTGCCTCACAGCGTTGAGGTCATGGGCTCTATCTCCACCATGTGTTATATATACGGGGCAGTACGGATGGTGTAATGGTTAGCATTACTGCCTCACAGCGCTGAGGTCATGGGTTCTATCCCCACCATGTGATATATACGGGGCAGTACGGATGGTGTAACGGTTAGCATTACTGCCTCACAGCACTGAGGTCATGGGGTCTATCCCCACCATGTGTTATATATACGGGGCAGTACGGACGGTGTAATGATTACATTACTGCCTCACAGCACTGAGGTCATGGGTTCTATTCCAACCATGTGTTATATATACAGGGCAGTACGGATGGTGTAATGTTTAGCATTTCTGCCTCACAGCACTGAGGTCATGGGTTCTATCCCCACCATGTGTTATATATACAGGGCAGTACGGATGGTGTAATGGTTAGCACTACTGTAACACAGCACTGAGGTCATGGGTTCTATTCCCACCATGTGTTATATATACAGGGCAGTATGGACGGTGTAATGGTTAGCATTACTGCCTCACAGCGCTGTGGTCATGGATTCTATCCCCACCATGTGTTATATATACAGGGCAATACGGACGGTGTAATGGTTAGCATTACTGCCTCACAGCACTGAGGTCATGGGTTCTATCCCCACCATGTGTTATATATACAGGGCAGTACGGATGGTGTAATGATTACATTACTGCCTCACAGCACGGAGGTCATGGGTTCTATTCCCACCATGTGTTATATATATGGGGCAGTACGGACGGTGTAATGGTTACATTACTGCCTCACAGCGCTGAGGTCATGGGTTCTATCCCCACCACGGCCCTAACTGTGCGGAGTTTGTATATACTCCCCGTGCTTGCGTGGGTTTCCTCCGGGTACTCCGGTTTCCTCACACAATCCAAATATATATATATATATATATATATATATATAGGTAGGTTAATTGGCTCCAATCAAAATGAACCCTTCAATATCTGTGTATGCGTACATGTGGTAGGGAATATAGTTTGTAAGCTTCAAAAACTCTATTTTTAATATCACGTAAATGTTCTTATATACATGTCATTATACCTATGTCTTACCTAGGTCTTATCTACCTATATCCAGAACAACCGGAGATGACTACTTTTTGAGGGTGTGTGTACATATATATTTGTTAAACCACTATTACGGCCACGTGATGGAACGAGAAGCTGAGTATGATACATATAACATACTAATAGCAGCCATAAAAGAGCCCTATCAGACATACAAGAGTTATTATCCATACAAGAGAGTTATTATCCATGTGAAGGATCTCCGTAGTTTAGTGTTCCCATGGATGAGAATGGCGGACTCAACTGCAGGAAAGGAAAAAAGAAACATCACACATACCCAGTATCCCCAACTTCTGCCATCGGATAAATCCATTCCAATAGTTACTAAAATAATGAATATTAATATAGAGTAAAGTAAGAGACACCCCATGGTGTGCACGGCACGGTGACAATCCTTCATATGGTTGCTGGCAGATGTCCCCATGTTCCTCTTCATCTGCCGGTCATACAGCTTGAGATACCCGGCGCTGCTGGCTGTGGCTATTACTGCAACAAGGGCGGGGATAGAGCTGAGAATAAGGATGGCCGTCGTTATACTCAGACTTGGGTTGTTGGTTTCTGAGGTTTCATTTACTGCGGTTATAGATGAGCTCTGCTGGGCTGACTCTTGGGGGGAAACAAGTAGTGATAAAAAGCTTCCACCAAGAGACACAACTTCTGCTGTTAGTATCATCCCTGGGACAACCGTACCGATCTTCTTCCTCACCCATGCCAGAGCGCCGGACCGGACGTCTACGATTTTTGCAAAATAGAAGAAGCTCAGACTGGCCATGAGCCACACACTGGATGTAGTGGTGTACAAGATTATGTAGTTGACAATTTTAGAAACATAGGTTACACTAAGCAAATGCGGCCACACAATGCACACTACAAAATTTGCAAATAATACAATTGTGTAAGCTACATTAGAAATGCACAGAGAGAGCAGGATGATGTTGCTGGTGATTGTATTGTTCCTTTTGCAGCCAGTAAGTGAGAATATTATGAAGAAATTGGAGAATAATCCAGTAACAGTCTCCAGTGCTAATACAGCCAGACATGCCACCGTATCAGGATTACCCATGTCAGCAGATACAGTGTGACATACAGTATACAGAAAAAGTCAATGAGCCTTCCCCAGTGTGAGGGAAGATGATGATGATGACTCACTGTATGTACTGTATATATATATATCCATTTCTATACACGGTATATAGACGATGTCCTCATGTTCTGGACAGGATCTGAATCGGATTTCATCTCTGCAATTGATCACATCAATGCTCTGGATTGTCCCATAAAGTTTACCCATACCATGAGCCAAGCATCAGTTAACTACTTGGACGTGTGTATCCAAGTCTCAGATGGCAACATTGATACATGTATCTACTCTAAGGCTACAGACCGCAATATGCTCTTGCAAGCTCAGAGCCACCATCCACCGGCGCTTAAACGGGGTTTACCCTTTTCGCAGCTTCTGCGCGTCAAAAGAATCACCAGCTCGCCTTCGGCTCTTGAGAAAGATCTGGACTCTATGACTAACAAATTCAAAGAACGTGGCTATTCCAATCAGACGCTTTCCAAAGCAAGAAACAGGATCAATACCCTTACTAGAGCAGAGACACTGAAAAGAAGCAACAACAAGAACAACATACCGGACAGACTTGGATGGGTACGTTCATATAACACTGCTGACAGTGAAATTTCCTCAGCATCTAAAACACTTTGGCCTCTTATTCAAAATGACAGAGACTTGTCAAAAATGAAACACACACGCCTGATGCCCTGTTACACCCGAGGTCGCAACCTACGGGATTGGCTGGTTCGCACGGATCTGTCGGCTCGACTTCCCCCAGGAACCCGCAAGAAACCAGGAGGCTGTTACAAATGCACTGGCTGCACGACATGCAGTGCCATGTCCAACTGTACTTTCTTCACGCACCCGCACTCTGGAATAAAATTCAAGATCAAATTTGCATTGACATGTACTAGCACTCACGTTGTTTATCTTCTAAAATGTCCCTGCGGGCTGTGCTACGTCGGCAAGACAATCAGGACGTTTCGTGAAAGAATTGCTCAACACCGTTCGGCCATCAGAGCCGCCCTCAATAAAAAACCGAACGAACAGCCGGTAGCAAAACACTTTGCTCAACTTAACCACAGTCTCGCCAGCTTGCGCTACTCTATCATCGACCACGTACCGGAAAACATGCGGGGCGGTGATAGGAATAAAAGACTGCTCCAACTTGAAACTGGTTGGATTTTCAAACTGCAAACTGTATCCCCCAAAGGACTGAACGAACAAATTAACTTTAATGTGTTTCTTTAATCATGTCATCTCGGGGCTTCCGGTTCCGGCTTCATGCGGTGAACAGCTCCTCCGCGAAGCTCCCGGAGTAACCCGCTCAGCTCAGCATCTAACGGCCGTTAACAGCCTCCAAATACCGGCATCTCGCCTCCCCATCGACCAGAGCCGCAGATGGATCAATTAGCAGCCACGGCAACGCCGTCTAAGGTCCCGGCGCAGAGGCAGGAGAAACGCCGCGCGGACTCTAACATGGCGCCCGACACCAACACGTCGCCCTCCTCGCCTGCGTCTAAAAAGGCAGCAGCTGCATCTCCCCGAGGGGAAACACCACAGGTACGCAAAGCCCTTGATGCACCCCTCACATACAGTGACATGGTGGATGCGATTAAATCCACTGTGGGACCCCTCCTGACTCAGGCTGTAGCAGACATTTCTACACAGCTTCAACACCTTACTAATAGGGTCACTGAATCTGAACACCATATTGGCGGCCTCTCACATGATATGGCTCAGACGCAGAATGATATAATAAGGCTGCAGAAAGAAAACCACCAATTATGGAATAAGCTGGACAGCATTGAAAATAGGTCCCGCAGGAATAATATCAGGGTTGTGGGTATTCCTGAGTCTGTGAAGGACCAGGAGCTTTTAACCTTCGCAAAGATCTCACTCCCTAAGATCTTGGGCATTTCAGATCAATGTACCGACATTGTTATAGAAAAGGATCCACAGAATAGGTCCACTGAAAGCACATGATACGCGCCCCAGGGTAGTGATCTTCAGGTGCATGAACTACCTGCACAAACAAGCAATATGGACAGCGTCCAGAAAAATTCGCCCCCTCCTATGGGAAAATAACAAGATTTTGTTATTTCAAGACTTTTCTGTCGAGCTCACTAGGGCCAGGAAAGCTTTCTCGCCAATCTGCTCTGACCTAGTGAAAAATAAGAAAAAGTTTGCCCTCTTGTACCCCGCGAAACTGCGCATATACGAAGGAGATAAATTCTATGACTTCAATGACGTGCGTGACGCGGAGGCCTTTCTGAATGAACGTGAAGCAGCAGAATCAGGAGACATCACAGATCAGTGAAGTGCCCGATAGAGATAAAATCTTGACGAGTAATAATGGAGTCTGATATCACGTTTTATCCCGCTTGGATATTTGGACTTGAATGATACAGGCTCTATTCTGATAATCAGTCCCCCTATATGTTTATGGTTTAAAATATTGCACAATAAGTCCGACTACTACAGCTATTAGACATATTATATGATATTTGATGGTTATATTTACTTGTGTTTATGTCGTTAACATGGTTACCTCCTGATAACACCTACCCACTCCTCTGGCATCTTTCCCGGTAATATTAACATGGGCTCGCTCCGGAGCCACCGAATCCTAGATAATACCCACACTAGCTTGTCAACTTCTTTCAGTGACAAGCATATCTTCCTCCCTTCCCCCTGAGATTCTCTTCTCAGTACAACTCACCCATTTACTCACTGCAGCTGGCAGCAGCATTGAGGCTACAACGCCAGCCCCCAGTTTAACCTATCTTCTTTCCCTGAAGCTCATTTTAATATTACTCATCCTCCCCCTCCCTAAGGTTAGGATAACGACTCTCTACTACTTCACCTCCCCCCCTCCCAGTCGACTTGAATTGGTAGTACTTTCTATTCAGGAATGCGGCTCCCCCTATACATGTAAAAAATTATCTTCTTTGCAAATCATCTATTACTACCACCCGATATGGGCTCCATAGATTATCGCATTGGATCCCTCAATGTAGGAGGGTTCCATTCACCCGCTAAGAGACGTAAAATCCTGCAGTACCTACAGAAGCAGAGAATGGAGATTGTCTGTCTCCAGGAAACCCACTTAACCCACGCAGAAACCCTTAAACTTAATCTTTTCGGCTGGTCAGTTCTGGCAGCCGCCCCCTATAATTCGAAAGCAAGGGGAGTTGCTATCATTGCAAGAAAATCATTACAGTTATCTCCCACAGACATCTTCTCTGACCCAGAGGGTAGAATTGTAATGGTATCTATAGAGCTCTCCAAACAAATTTTCAAAATATGTAACGTGTATGCCCCAAACGCCTATAAAAAGACCTTTTTCAAACAGGTATTAACACTACTTCTCCCACATGTTAACGAAAATATAATCATTTGCGGTGACTTCAACCTGATTTCCTCGGTTTACCTTGACCGCTCCCAACCCCCCAACAGAACTATCACTCTCCCCGCCTTGGGAATTCCCGCTCTAGCTGCACAGCTCCAGGCAGTGGACATATGGAGAACATTTCACCCCACAGAAAAAGAGTACACATGCCTCTCATCAGCGCATGCAACCCTTTCAAGGATTGATTATATCCTGTTATCCTCTCACCTCCTCTCTAAAATATCACACACTGACATTGAAACAATAGCCATGTCCGATCACGCGCTTGTCTGGATGGTTCTAGCCACACTTCCAAATACCCCAGTCACTAGTAAGTTATGGCGATTCCCGACACAGCTATCAGCTTCCTCTCCCTTTCGCTCTAAACTAACTGATGCTTGGCTGTCATATAAGAAAGACAACCTGATACACGCGGAAACAAACCCTTCCTTATTCTGGCAGACTGCAAAATCTGTCCTACGAGGAGATATAATATCATATACCGCATCCCTACACAAATCTCAGTCCTCCTCTTACATTAGCACTCAACAAACACTAACCGACGCTTACACTCGCTACAAATCAAATCCATCTGCTCAAAATAAATTATCTTACCTCTCAGCAAAAACTGAATTTGATGAATTAGTACAAAATATGAGCAACAAACATTTATTCGCAGTTGACTACCGATACCACAAGTATGGTAACAAAACCGGTAAGCTGCTCACAAACTTACTCCGAGGCTCACGCCCTCCCATGATTGTACACCCCTTACAAATATCTGACGGAACGATTACTAATGACCCTAAGCACATATCACAAATAATGTCCTCTTTTTATGAGACTCTTTACTCTATCCCCTCCTCTACCCACACGGAGAACATACTCGTCCCTAACCCCGAGACTGTCTCCCATTCACCACCTGCCAAGGAAGTAACAAATAGACCGCCACTACCCGCAAATTCAGCCGAAACGATATTCGACCACTATTTTCCTCAAATCTCCTCATTAAGCGCCTCAACTCTGACTTCACCTATCACCAACAAAGAAGTAACGCAAGCTATACGCCAGATGAAACCTTTCAAAGCTCCGGGACCAGATGGGTACACAGTAGAATTCTATAAAATACTTCTCCCCCACATTACAGATACCTTAGTTGCAGCATACAACCAGATGCTTGGCTCTCAACTATTTCCCCTTTATTTTAATTCGGCCATAATCAAATTAATACCTAAACCAGGGAGAGATTTATCCTTACCCGGCTCTTACCGCCCGATATCTCTATTAAACATAGAATACAAAATACTTACAAAGATATTATCCGAACGTCTAAAACACATTCTCCCCTCCATTATCCACCCCGACCAGACAGGTTTCATCACTAACCGACACTCAGTAGTAAATGTCCGTAAAGTCCTTGCAGTAATCCAACACACCTCTACACTACCAACACCCGATAAATACGCTATCCTATCATTAGACGCAGAAAAAGCGTTCGACATGATTCTCTGGCCCCACCTCTACAAAACATTAGAAAAATTTGGATTTCCTCCCCAGTTTATATCTCTCATAACTGCTATATACGCAAACTCCACTTCCCAAGTGTACTGCAATGGCCATATGTCAACCTCTTTCCCGATCTCTAGAGGAACAAGGCAAGGGTGCCCGCTTTCGCCACTCCTCTTCGCCATAGCGATTGAGCCACTGGCAATAGCGATCCGCGAGCACCCTCAGATTCTTGGGATTCCAATAAATAACTCCACTTTAAAAGTATCACTCTTTGCAGACGATATGCTGCTCTTCATAAAAGACCCAATAGCTAGTATTCCAGTGGTAATGGATTTAATACACAAATTTGGCAAAGTTTCGGGATATAAAATTAATATCGACAAGTCCGAACTCCTACCTCTTACAACACTCCCTGACCAGATCCATAACTCCCCTATCATCACTTCCTTTAAAATAGTTTCCGATAAAATTAAATACTTAGGCATAAATATCCCACCAAAATTATCAGACCTCTATAAACTAAACTTTACCACAGTGCTAACGAAATTAAATAACTCTGTTTCTAATTGGCTTCAGTTACCACTATCAATTTTAGGCCGAATAGCAGTGGTGAAAACCATTTTGTTTCCCAAAATTTTCTATATTATCCAGATGCTCCCAATCACCCTAACCAGAACAGATCTCACGTACTTTGATAAAATAGTATCGAGGTTCATATGGTCAGGTAAACGCCCTAGATTTTCCCTGTCAAAACTACAACTACCCAGAGCGAACGGAGGAATGCAGGTTCCTAATCTTGAACAATACACATTATCAGTATTCTTCAGGTATATAAGCGATTGGCTTCTTAGTGAATCTACATATACGTCAGCCCAACTAGATCAAGACTTATTCCATCCATACTCCCCAGCGGGACTGCTACACTCTGACGCTAAAACAATTCCCACTAACTTACGCAACAACATCATCTTTCACGACACTTACTCTGTGTGGCAAACCCTGAATAAAAAGCTCCATAGAGATCACCGCAGCTCTCCATATGTCCCTGTCTGGGGCAACCCAGCTTTCCCTCCTTCTCTATCTAACCATAACTTCTACACCTGGAAAGAAAAAGGTCTCACTAATATATCCAAAGTCTTCGACCCTGGGGGACAGATACATCCATTCTCTGCTCTTCAGGAAAAGTACGCTCTCCCTCCGCAGCATTTTTATATGTATTTACAGACCAGACATTACGCTCTGTCTCTTAACAGGTCATGCACTGTTATGAATTCTCCCGATGTGTTAAATGCAGTGTTAAGATCAATATCCCTTGCTCCCTACCACACAAAGCAGCTCTATTCACAACTGAGTCTAATTGAATCCCGCAAATTATGGACAGTAATAGCAACTCCATGGAAAGAATGTATTCCCAACATAGAAGATATGGAATATCTATTGAAATCTTATAACAAAGCATACAAACACCTCCATTCAGCATATCTACAAGAAGTTCACTTCAGATTTCTACATAGAGCTTACATCTCTCCTGCACAGAGAAAACACTGGGTCCAAGAAGAAACAGGTATCTGCCAGAAATGCCATCACCACTCCGCCTCATTCCAACACTGTATATGGGACTGCAGTAAAATAAAACGCTTCTGGAATAAAATTGGTCTCTTCATATACAACCTGTTAGGAATCCGATACCCACCTGAAATTGTTTCCTATATATTTCTTCATTTCGGTGCCCTGAATCTTCAGAACAACGCCCACACCATAATCCCACTATTGATTAAAATCATAACAGTTGCAAAGAAACTCATCCTAATACACTGGACCTCAAGACTACCCCCTTCTCTCAACGAACTCACACAGAAACTCTTACAACTTTTAATGTTAGAACGACGTTCCACCATGGATATGCATTCTGATGCCTCATCACTACAGTTCTACAACATTTGGAAACCATTTATCTTTTACCTCCCAGATCCCTCTCGTAAAGACATCTTGAAACCATTCCTCAACGCTTCCTGGTTCCCAAGGGATTCTTAGCAACCCTAAGACCCTCATAAAGCAACAACCCACCTCACCTTAAACCACTTACTGTTGCTCTGAGCGTGAGCTGTGGAGACAGAGCGGTTAAATATAGTGTTATATCGGGATTTTAATAACCCTAAAACTGCATTCTTATGTGTTTCCATTGAATTTCTGTCCTCTGTTTATGACTAAAACCTCTCTTCTTAGCCAAATAGCCCAGCAAAGAAGTATTAATAGCTCCAACATATTCCTTCATAGCCGTACACCTCTCTCTCTCTCTATTTCTTTCCCTTCCAACATAACTACCCATACACTTCGAATTCTACTTCCATTCACCCCCTTCCTTATCCTATACCTCGGTCACTCCTAATCTTTCCCTAAACCTCTACTCGTTTACCCTAATATAATATCCTGCTCTACCTAACCTTCCTCTCCCCCACTTTTTTCCTTTTTTTTTATAGTCTAACACCATACGTTGTCACTTTAAGGCAACAAGTCTATCTTCTCACCTCCTAGCTCAGCATTCTCCATGCACCTAGGCACTCTCCCGCTCTGCTTTTGCCCAAGCAGTCCGCCCACACTACTTCTGGTATAGTTTATGTTCAACCTAGAGCTCCCTCGGAGCAAAGTTTTTTATGACAGTATCGCACTTCGGATCACAGATCCCTGCTTGTAATGTTTTCATAGACTTAAGAGGTGCCTAACACCTTAGTGAGAAGCATTCCTATTGTCAATTTCTAATGTCAGATGCCAAATTGCTCATCCTTTGTATTGTTTTGTTTGAAGAAAAGACAATAAAAAGAATATTTAAAAAAAAAAAAAAAAATCATGTCATCTCTATTGTCCTGCTGGTTCGATTTCTCCCCCTTTCTCCCCCTGTTCCCATGATCCATTTGCCTCTTTATTTTGCATTCACTATATATATTTTTCAGCACCTTTTGAGCACTTGTTTATGGTGATTTTCTTTGCTTCCCTCTACAGGTCTCGCCGCTGTCCTGTTGCCCAGCAACCAGGACGCCTGTCAGTAGACACATGATGTGAGAGCTAGTGACGTCTCCATTACGTGGACATCCAGACAGGAAGTACATGGAAGTGTGAGGCATACAGCACGGGGAGACCAGGGAGGAGACTCTGATGTACAGTCTATATAGGTAAGCCTGTTATTCATTGTACTTTGTTCTATCCTTGATAACGGAGTAAAATCCGAAACGTTGGAGTAAACCTGCGTTTGTGTTTGATTACTGATGAAAAAACCCAGGAGTGCCACTATCGCTATATATATATATATATATATATATATATATATATATATATATGTCTCTAATATACAGGAGGCTCAGCTGTGATAATTCTGACCTTGTGTTTTACTTCTCACTCACACATTTAAATGAATGCAAAGTCTGACCGTCTCTGATTACAGGTTAGATGACTGAAGGCAAATACTCTGAGCAAGCTGTGCTGTCCTAGATGTATGCAAATGTCCCCACAGGTAACATGTCTGTGTACAGTGTATACCGTAGGTATTTGTTTTCCAGTTTATTTTATTCTCTATGGAGCTGAGAAGAGGAGAGAAAATCCTGCACTGGGATCTCAAAAATCCAAAGACTAAATATAGTATAAATGGCACTATAATGGCAACTACTGAGGAAGAGAGAGATCTAGGTGTCACTATTTCAGGGGACTTAAAGGCAGGTAGGCAATGTAGCAAAGCAATGAGGAAGGCAAGTCAGATGCTTGGTGAAAAGGTAGAGGTATCAGCAGCAGAATAAACTAATTATGCCACTGTATAGGCCATTGGTGCGGTCTCATCAAGAACACAGCGTCCAGTTCTATATAGGTCACTGGTGCGGCCTCATCTAGATACTGTGCCCAGTTCTGTATAGGTCACTGGTGCGGCCTCATCTAGATACTGTGCCCAGTTCTGTATAGGTCACTGGTGCGGCCACATC
The DNA here is from genome assembly GCF_055691185.1 of Crinia signifera. Lineage (NCBI taxonomy): Eukaryota > Metazoa > Chordata > Amphibia > Anura > Myobatrachidae > Crinia > Crinia signifera. Next base: position 6,246,635 of record NC_139223.1, read on the forward strand.
TAGATAATGTGCACAGTTCTGTTTAGGTCACTGGAGCGGCCTCATCTAGATACTGTGCACAGTTCTGTATAGGTCACTGGTGCGGCCTCATCTAGATACTGTGCACAGTTCTGTATAGGTCACTGGTGCGGCCTCATCTAGATACTGTGCCCAGTTCTGTATAGGTCACTGGTGCGGCCTCATCTAGATACTGTGCCCAGTTCTGTATAGGTCACTGGTGCGGCCTCATCTAGATACTGTGCCCGGTTCTGTATAGGTCACTGGTGCGGCCTCATCTAGATACTGTGCCCGGTTCTGTATAGGTCACTGGTACCGCCTCATCTAGATACTGTGGCCAGTACTGTATAGGTCACTGGTACGGCCTCATCTAGATACTGTGTCCAGTTCTGTATAGGTCACTGGTGCGGCCTCATCTAGATACTATGCCCAGTTCTGTATAGGTCACTGGTGCGGCCTCATCTAGATACTGTGTCCAGTTCTGTATACAGTAGGTCACTGGTGCGGCCTTATCTAGATACTGTGCCCAGTTCTGTATAGGTCACTGGTGTGTCCTCATCTAGATACTGTGGCCAGTTCTGTATAGGTCACTGGTGCGGCCTCATCTAGATACTGTGCCCAGTTCTGTATAGGTCACTGGTGCGGCCTCATCTAGATACTTTGCCCAGTTCTGTATAGGTCACTGGAACGGCCTCATTTAGATACTGTGCCCAGTTCTGTATAGGTCACTGGTACCGCCTCAACTAGATACTGTGCCCAGTACTGTATAGGTCACTGGTACCGCCTCATCTAGATACTGTGTCCAGTTCTGTATAGGTCACTGGTGTGTCCTCATCTAGATACTGTGTCCAGTTCTGTATAGGTCACTGGTACGGCCTTATCTAGATACTTCGCCCAGTTCTGTATAGGTCATTGGTGCGGCCTCATCTAGATACTTCGCCCAGTTCTGTATAGGTCATTGGTGCGGCCTCATCTAGATACTGTGCCCAGTTCTGTATAGGTCACTGGTGCGGCCTCATCTAGATACTGTGCCCAGTTCTGTATAGGTCACTGGTGCGGCCTCATCTAGATACTGTGCCCAGTTCTGGATAGGTCACTGGTACCGCCTCATCTAGATACTCTGCCCAGTACTGTATAGGTCACTGGTGCGGCCTCATCTAGATACTGTGCCCAGTTCTGTATAGGTCACTGGTGCGGCCTCATCTAGATACTGTGCCCAGTTCTGTATAGGTCACTGGTGCGGCCTCATCTAGATACTGTGCCCAGTTCTGTATAGGTCACTGGTGCGGCTTCATCTAGATACTGTGCCCAGTTCTGGATAGGTCACTGGTACCGCCTCATCTAGATACTGTGTCCAGTTCTGTATAGGTCACTGGTGCGGCCTCATCGAGATACTGTGCCCAGTTCTGTATAGGTCACTGGTACTGCCTTATCTAGATACTGTGTCCAGTTCTGTATAGGTCACTGGTACGGCTTTATCTAGATACTGCGCCCAGTTCTGTATAGGTCATTGGTGCAGCCTCATCTAGATACTGTGCCCAGTTCTGTATAGGTCACTGGTGCAGCCTCATCTAGATACTGTGCCCAGTTCTGTATAGGTCACTGGTGCGGCCTCATCTAGATACTGTGCCCAGTTCTATATAGGTCACTGCTACAACCTCATCTAGATACTGTGCACAGGTCTGTATAGGTCACTGGTGAGGCCTCATCTAGTTACTGTGTCCAGTTCTGTATAGGTCACTGGTGAGACCTCATCGAGAGCACTGTGCACAGTTCTGTATAGGTCACTGGTACGGCCTCATCTAGATACTGTGCCCAGTTCTGTATAGGTCACTGGTAAGGCCTCATCTAGATACTGTGTCCAGTTCTGTATAGGTCACTGGTGAGGCCTCATCGAGATACTGTGCCCAGTTCTGTATAGATCACTGGTGCGGCCTCAAATAGATACTGTGCCCAGTTCTCTATAGGTCACTGGTGAGGCCTCATCGAGACCAATGTGCCCAGTTCTGTATAGGTCACTGGTACGGCCTCCTCTAGACACTGTGTCCAGTTCTGTATAGGTCACTGGTGAGGCCTCATCTAGATACTGTACCCAGTTCTGTATAGGTCACTGGTGAGACATCATCTAGATAATGTGCCCAGGTCTTTATAGGTCACTGGTGCGGCCTCATCTATATACTTTACCCAGTTCTGTATAGGTCACTGGTGCGGCCTCATCTAGATACAGTACTGTGCACAGGTCTGTATAGTTCACTGGTGCGGCCTCATCTATATACTGTGCCCAGTCCTGTATAGGTCACTGGTACGGCCTCATCTACATACTGTGTCCAGTTCTGTATAGGTCACTGGTGCTGCCTTATCGAGAGCACTGTGCCCAGTTCTGTATAGGTCACTGGTGAGGCCTCATCTACATACTGTGTCAAGTTCTGTATAGGCCACTGGTGAGGTCTCATATTGAATACTGTGCCCAGTTCTGTATAGGTCACTGGTGTGGACTCATCTAGATACTGTGCCCAGTTCTGTATAGGTCACTGGTAGGACCTTATCTAGAATACTGTGCCCAGTTCTGTATAGGTCACTGGTGCGGCCTTATCTAGATACTGTTTCTGGTTCTGTATAGGTCACTGGTATGACCAAATCTAGAATACTGTGTCCAGTTCTGTATAGGTCACTGCTGCAGCCTCATCTAGATACTGTGCCCAGTTCTATATAGGTCATTGGTACAACCTCATCTAGTTGCCAGTTTGAGCACCAAGTATAGTAAGGGCAATTTGCCCACACTGTAAAGTAAAATTTAAGATGTTACCAAAAAAGTGGTATAAAACCAATTACAAAAGAGAATAAAAAAAAAAAACATTTTCACGTACCAATTTCATACCAAAAAATATACGAACAAGAATAGTACAAAAAAATACAAAAATGCTATAAATAAATATGCATTTTATACATATACAAACAGATACATATACTAAGGACATTATATTTAAGGAAGAGATTTCATAATAGTCATTAAGACATTTTGGGGAAAGTGAGTCCAAATGCAAGATCTAATACATTTTATACTGGGACATGAGGTTTTTAATACCACCAACCCTCTCCCCAATTTTTAGAGATGTTTTTTTAAACTTATTCTTAATTCCCCTAATGTGATCCTGTATATGAATCTTGAAGGTTCTTTTTGTTTTCCCTACATATATCATATTGCATGGACATCTAATTATGTAAATGACTGAACATCTGTTACAATTAACAAAGCTTTGTTTTGGAAATGTAGATGTTCTATTTTATTTCAAAATACCTTAGCAGGTGTTGCTTTCTATTTACAAATACAGTTGCCACATTTATATGTGGCACCCCGATGTTGGATTGCTATAGTGCAAGTGCGGTCTAAACTGGAATATATATATATATATATATATCAGGATGTGTGGTCCGGCACTCGCTGTCTCTGTAAAATAGTGCCTGAAGACAATTGGTAACCTGAAGACAATTGATAAATTGAAACGTTGTTGCTATTTGGCTTGACTACTGTACTTTGTTTGGCTACGAGTGCCACACCGTTGTGTATATACATTCCATTTTTAGTGGAGGCACCGGCAGAGTTTTTTGAGTCACAGGGAGTGCCAAACCTCTGGACTATATACATATATATATATATATATATATATATATATATATATATATATATATATATATATATATATATATATATATATATATATATATATATATATATTGTCCAGCACTCGCTGTCTCTGTAAAATAGTGCTGCGGTGCCTTTCCCAGGATATTCAGTCAAATATGTAGTGTAAGAATGAGGGCGGCACTCCTATCTGCACAAGTATCTGCACTTTTCTCTTCCTCCCACTCTACTACAGTACCTCTCCTCTTGACCCTATACCCTTGCAAATAAGTAAATCTCTGTCTCCTGTGCTCATCCCAATCTTAACTAAAATCTGTAACCTCTCTTTCTCTACTGGTGTCTTTCCTTCATTGTTTAAACATGCAGTTATTACTCCGATTCTGAAAAAATAGAATTCTGAACCAAGCTCTCTCTCAAACTACCGTCCCATTTCTCAACTTCCATGCACCTCCAAACTACTTGAAAGACTTGCCTACACTCGCCTCACACACTTTCTGAACTCTCACAACTTAACGGACCTGCATCAGTCAGGCTTTCATGCCCAACACTCCACAGAGACAGCACTGACTAAAGTTGTGAATGATCTGGTCACTGCTACGTCTAAAGGCCACTATTCGGTACTAATTCTTCTTGATCTCTCTGCTGCTTTTGACACTGTTGACCACACACTTCTCATACAAACACTGCAATCCATAGGTCTTAAAGAGACAGCCCACTCTTGGTTCTCATCCTACCTATCTAACCACTACTTTAGTGTTTGTTTCTCTGATTCTACCTCCTCTTCGCTACCTGTTTCAGTTGGAGTACCTCAAGGTTCAGTTTTAGGTCCTCTGCTTTTCTCAATCTATACCTCATCTCTTGGCAAACTAATCAGCTCCTTTGGATTTCAGTATCATCTGTATGTGGATGATACTCAGCTCTACCTATCCTACCCAGACCTGTCCCCATCTGTATTGAGCCGTGTCTCTGAATGCCTTTCTGCTGTTTCATCCTGGATGTCATCTCGCCAATCCAAAATTAATATCTCAAAAACAGAATTAATTATATTTCCGCCAATAAATAGTAGTTACCAACCTGATATCTCTATTGCTGTTGAGAAGATGACAATCACTCCTACCTCTCAAGCTCGCTGCCTAGGTGTTATCCTTGACTCAAAACTTTCCTTTGTACCCCACATTCAATCTGTCTCAAAATCATGCCACATGCACCTAAAAAAACATATTTAAAATTCACCCTTACCTTACACAAGACACTGCAAAAACTCTAATCCATGCTCTCATCATCTCACGCATTTATTATTGCAATAGTCTCCTTATTGGCCTTCCCCAATACAGACTCTCACCACTACAGTCCACACATTATGAATGCAGCTGCAAGGCTAATCTTCCTAGCCAGACGTTCATCATCTGCAAAGCTACTCTGTCAGTCACTTCATTGGTTACCTGTATTCTACCGTATTCAATACTAAATTATTTTACTTACACACAAAGCCATAAACCAAACTACACCAACATGTTTCTTCTTATAAGAAACTGTTAATAAATAAATAAAATCTAGCCTGATGACAATGCTGTGTAAGCATTGAAACGTTGCTCAAATAAAAGTTAAGTTTTATTGGATACACTGGAGTGCTGCACTACTTCACTGCACTACTTCACTTGCTATCTACAGTATATATATATATATATATATATATATATATATATATATATATATATATATATATATATATCTTATATATTTGGCTACATCTGTCACTCAAAGTGTGTCTGGAGCTGTAACGCTGGGTGGAGCCTCTAACTCACATGACTGACTCACATGACAGAGAACCAGCCCAGTGAGCCCACAGACAGTGCCAGAAACCGTCTACCTCTCCATGTTACACAGCAAAGACACAGCTACTCACCAGACACACCAGGTGAGCGCCACACACCTCCATACCTCCCAACATGACCCTCTCCAGGAGAAACAGAATGCTCTGTTTGTGGACTTCCATCTTAATTTATGATTGTCATCACCTGTTTTAAACAGGGTAATTGATAAGAAATGTGTTTAAGCACAGGTGATGGTAATCCATAAATTAAGAAGAAAGTCCAGAAACAGAGCAATGTGTCCCTCCTGGAGAGGGTCATGTTGGGAGGTATGCACCTCCCCCCCCCATACATGCAAAACACTGACATGGCTATGGTCGACAATGAAAAAGGTTGACAAGATTTATTTTTCACTTTTTCAATGTTTTCATATTCATTCTCATGTGTCGACATGGACACCAATGAAGTGCCACACTTATGTCAACATTTACATGTGTTGACCTTTCTGTGTTGATTTTTTCTTGTGGCGATTCGCGGCACCCCCCGCAACCCCCTTCCCGCGATTTGCAGCACACCCCCCACAATTCGCGTCACCCCCGGTGACTCCCGCGATTCGCGGCCCCACCCCATGACACCCCCCCTCCTGCAATTCGCGGCACCCGCGACCCCCCCTCCCACAATTCGCGCCAACCCCCCGGGCCCCCCCTCCCGTGGTTCATGGTGCCTCCCACGACCCCCCCTACCGCGATTCCCCACCCCTGACCCCCCCTCCTGTCATTGCGGCAACCCCCCGCCCCCGCGACCCACCCTACCGCGATTCCCGGCAAACCCCCGCGCCCCCCCATCCCATGATTCGCGGCACCCACACCCCCCCCGCGACCCCCCCTCCCGCAATTCACGGCATCCACCCACGACCCCTCCTCCCGTGATTCACGGACACCCCTCACCTCCTCCCTCCCCCCCACTACCGCGCGTGATTCACGGCAACCCCAGGATTAAATGGCACATGCAAAACACTGGCACGGCTATGGTCGACAATGAAAAAGGTTGACATGAGTTTTTGAAGATTTATTTTTCTTTTTTTGAATGTTTTCATATTCATTCTCATGTGTCGACATGGACACCGATGATGTGCTACACTTATGTCAACATTTACATGTGTTGAACTTTCTGTGTTGATTTTTTCTTGTAGTAATTTTTTTCCAGTGACAACTATGAACTATGTGCACGTCAACCTACATCTCATCAACCAATTCTTTGTATAATATATAACACCTGTTCTGTCTTACTGTAGATGTTTTAAGTCAGACCTTTTACTGCTACTATTACTGTTTATGTAAATGCATTCTGAATGACAGCAACATCCTACCATCCTTCTACAAGAATATATAACCAACTAGGTGATTCATCGCGCCCCGTGCCCCCCCCCCTCCCGCAATTCATGGACCCCCCGCGCACCCCCCCTCCCGCGATTCGCAACCCCCCCTCGAGCAATTCACGCCCCCTCCCACGCTTTGCGGACCCCCGCCCTCTCCCGCTATTCGCCGACACCTGAGCCCACTCCCTCCCTTGATTCACGGCACCCCCCGCGCCCCTCCCGCAATTCACGGCACCCCTAAACCCCTCTTTAGTCCCCCGTATACTCACACACCCCTATCACTACCCAGCTTCCTGCTCTTCTGAACCGTAACTTCCACCACTGGGGAGTCGCTGACGCTTTTTTGCCCACATGCCCCTATCATGCCACATAGCCCAGTCTCCTACTCCCACCCAGTAGGAGGAGACACTGACTCAGGGCCACCGTCCTGTACTCCTGTGCTGCCACGCTGGACCCTCACCCACTGGCAGAAACTGCACAGTATCTCCCACCCTCCTCTTTATTCCCCCTTATGCCCACACACCCCTATCACTACCCAGCCTCCTGTTTTCCTGTGTCGTGACCTCCGCCAGTGGGGAGCCGCTGACTCAGAAACACCCTACAATACTATTGCACACACACACCTAAACAACATGCACACACAGCCCCCCCCCCACACCCACAAATGTCACTGTACCATCCACACTATAAATGTACATCTTACTCTGTAATCGCTTTTTAATTAAACAAAACAATACACACCCCCTTCCACATCATATGCTCTCTATTTAACACATTTCACCTATAACTCAAGTTGCAATACAGGCCATCTTTCATACAATTCTAACCATCTTTCTCATATACAAATGTTCACAAATTAAGGGGGCGCATCCCCTTACGACGGTGTGAAGAGCGCCAGTAGGGCGCGATGAATCACCTAGTATATATATATATATATATATATATATATATATACAATGGGTAGAATAAAGCGGCACTGGAAGTCTTGATGCAAATATCCGTTTTATGGCAAATCAAACATACACAATGTCCAACGTTTCGGGGATCAACCGTCCCCTTTTTCAAGCAGTTGAAACTTAAGCAGGAGTGCCGGACCGTCGACAAGTGTATATATATATATATATATATATATATATATATATATATATATATATATATATGACATCAGACACACAAGAGAGTTAATATCCATGTTAAGGATTGCTGTAGCTTGGAGTTGCCGTGGATTAGGATGGCAGACTGAACAGCACTGAAGGAAAAGAGAATCATCCCACATATCCAGTATCCCCAACTTATGCTAGCAAATATATCCAGTCCAATAATTATCAAAGCAAGCATAATTAATGCATAGAAAATTATGAGCTACACCATGGTGTACACAGCACGAGTGTAATCTTTCATATTCGTGTTAGCAGATGTCCCCATGTTCTGCTTCATCTGCCGGTCGTCCATCTTGAGGTACCCAGCGCTGCTGGCTGTGGCTATTACTGCAACAAGGGCAGGGATAGAGTTGAGAACTAGGATGATGATCAAAAAATTTAGATTTGGATCATTGGATGCCGAGGTTGCATTTGCAGCACTTACAGATGAGTTCTGCTGCACCGGTTGTTGCATGGGAATAAGAAATGATAAGAAGCTTCCACCAAGAGACACAACTTCTGCTGTTAGTATCATCCCTGGGACAACCTTACCAATCTCCTTCCTCACCCATGCCAGAACACCGGACCGGACGTCTACGATTTTTGCGAAATAGAAGACGCTTAGACTGGCTGTGAGCCACACACTGGAGGTAATGATGTACACAGTTGTGTAATACATAATGCGACCAACATAAATAAGAGTAAACAGCTGTGGCCACATTAAGTTCATTAGAAGGTTTGCAGACATTATTATTGTAAATAATACGTTAGAAATGCACAGAGAGATCAGGATGATGTTGTTGGTGGTGATATTGTTCCTCCTGCAGCCAGTGAGTGAGAATATTATAAAGAAATTGGATAATATTCCAGTAGCAGTCTCCAGTGCTAATACAGCCAGCAGTGCCTCTATAGCAGGGTTATCCATCCCAGTAGATATCTAGCCGTCTATAATGTCCACTATGTATGTACCTTGGGAAACAATGTCAGAGACAAGCCAGTGACACTTGTAGATGTATCTCGTCTTGTTTCTCTGTGTAGAAGATGCTGAGCTCTTTCCAGACCTTGTAATACAGTATTTTCTTATAATGGCCCCAATTTGCATGCATGCAAAGTGAGGAAATACAGATTTACAGGACAAATGATGACATTCAAAACCTGTATGTAAATGGTGATGTTCCTGCTTTACACAAATAATATCAAAGATACAGATATGGCCAAGTACATCTTGGCTGCGTTGCGCATAAAGTGCGCTATGCAAATCGCGCATGGATCGCGCCTGCTCCTTGCGCTATAGTCCCGTTATAGATCGCATTATAACGTAACGTAATCTTGTAAATGTAACCTGCAGTTACACTCATTGACCACCAGATGTCACTTTTCCCAAACAGTACAGCGCATGCGTAAAAATCTCTTCCACAAAACAGTGGCTGCCACGACTTTACACTACGAATTTTGTCCTTACTTTACGGACAGAGTTTTTGTATTTTATTCGCAGAAGCAGCTACGTACGGTCATTTATGTAATTGGTACAGAAGCCATGCTAACCTTTGCTATTGCTGGATGACTACTTAAAACATTATTTGAGGACCTACAGTATCATACTTTACACTACGGATTTTGTCCTTAGAAGGAAAAAAAGGAGGTTTAGGTGGAGCGCTGTATCAATGAAAGAGTCAAATCCTGATCAATTATATGTAAATGTATAAAACAATTTATTACATAAATAAAAATAAAAATACATACATCACACAACAAAAAAATATATTAGGCTAAAACATCTACTGATGGTATATTGCACTTTGTATAAAGCAACCCCTATGTGTTGGGGCCTGGATATTTGGGAAGAAATACAGTCACACTTGTTCCTATAAGTACTCCCTTTAAAGACAGTTTTGCCAAAGGTAATATACGTTAACTGGTTTTAGTGGGTGTCCATAGACCTGTTGGATAGCCTGGTGTTGTATGTCACCTCGTGAGCATAGATGTTGTTTACTCACGGAAAGACCGGCTCCAGAATGAACAGGTGGTGGTGTCCCTTGAATGTCCAGTGGGCAAAAAATTGTTGTGGAGGGAGTTGGTCCAAGTGGTTGGTGGAAAATATTTTGTAATCCAATTAGTGTCCACAAAAATATCCAGGGGTGAACCTGACGCGTTTCGTCATCCACGGATGACTTTATCAAAGGCATACCTTTGATAAAGTCATCCGTGGATGACGAAACGCGTCAGGTTCACCCCTGGATATTTTTGTGGACACTAATTGGATTACAAAATATTTTCCACCAACCACTTGGACCAACTCCCTCCACAACAATTTTTTGCCCACTGGACATTCAAGGGACACCACCACCTGTTCATTCTGGAGCCGGTCTTTCCGTGAGTAAACAACATCTATGCTCACGAGGTGACATACAACACCAGGCTATCCAACAGGTCTATGGACACCCACTAAAACCAGTTAACGTATATTACCTTTGGCAAAACTGTCTTTAAAGGGAGTACTTATAGGAACAAGTGTGACTGTATTTCTTCCCAAATATCCAGGCCCCAACACATAGGGGTTGCTTTATACAAAGTGCAATATACCATCAGTAGATGTTTTAGCCTAATATATTTTTTTGTTGTGTGATGTATGTATTTTTATTTTTATTTATGTAATAAATTGTTTTATACATTTACATATAATTGATCAGGATTTGACTCTTTCATTGATACAGCGCTCCACCTAAACCTCCTTTTTTTCCTTCTAATCTTCCTTGGGGGAATGACCACCCCCACTGGTGTGAGCAGCTACACGTGATAGCCCATCCTCCCAGCGCCCTTTTTTGCGTTTACAGGGGCACGTTCTCTCCCCCTATTTTTTCCATCTGGGTCAGAGAGACGGCCTCTGTGCGCAAAAATTATTTCTCGGATTTTGTCCTTACTTTACGGACAGAGTTTTTGTATTTTATTCGCAGCCGCAGTGACGTATGGTCATGTATGTAATTGGTACAGAAGCCATGCTAACCTTTGCTATTTCTGGATGACTACTTCAAACATTATTTGAGGACCTACAGTATCATACGGAGCATGTCATACAGTACGTACTGTACTTTATGGGGCATGTCTTGTATTGGACGTTGCTGTATATCACACACCAAGGGAGCGAAGATAATCACAGGCAACAGTGGCCTAGCGGGTAGAGGCACAGCTTCACTATGTCAGTATCAGTAGTTCGATCCTCAGTTGGTTACAATATATTTTCATTTTTTGAACGTACTTTTTTTTTTTTTTTAAACCAATACAGGTATTGCCCCGTATATATAACACATGGTGGGGATATAACACATGGTGGGGATAGAACCCATGACCTCAGCGCTGTGAGGCAGTAATGCTAACCATTACACCATCCGTACTGCCCCGTATATATAACACATGGTGGGAATAGAACCCATAACCTCATTGCTGTGAGGCAGTAATGTAACCATTACACCATACGTACTGCCCCGTATATATAACACATGGTGGGGACAGAACCCATGACCTCAGTGCTGTGAGGCAGTAATGCTAACCATTACACCATCCGTACTGCCCCGTATATATAACACATGCTGGGAATGGAACCCATGACCTCAGTGCTGTGAGACAGTAATGCTAACCATTACACCGTCCGTGCTGCCCCGTATATATAACACATGGTGGGGATAAAACCCATGACCTCAGTGCTGTGAGGCAGTAATGCTAACCATTACACCATCCGTACTGGCCCTTATATATATAACACATGGTGGGGATAGAACCCATGACCTCAGTGCTGTGCGGCAGAAATGTAAAACATTACACCATCCGTACTGCCCCGTATATATAACACATGGTGGGGATAGAACCCATGACCTCAGTGCTGTGAGGCAGTAATGTAACCATTACACCATCCGTACTGCCCCGTATATATAACACAAGGTGGGGATAGAATTCATGATCGCAGCACTGTGAGGCAGTAATGCTAACCATTACACTATCCGTACTGCCCTTTATATATAACACATGGTGGGGATAGAACCCATGACCTCAGTGCTGTGAGGCAGTAATGTAACCATTACACCGTCCGTACAGCCCCATATATATAACACATGGTGGGGATAGAACCCATGGCCTCAGTGCTGTGAGGCAGTAATGCTAACCATTACACCATCCGTAATGCCCCGTATATATAACACATGGTGGGGACAGAACCCATGACCTCAGTGCTGTGAGGCAGTAATGCTAACCATTACACCATCCATACTGCCCCGTATATATAACACATGCTGGGAATGGAACCCATGACCTTAGTGCTGTGAGACAGTAATGCTAACCATTACACAGTCCGTGCTGCCCCGTATATATAACACATGGTGGGGATAGAACCCATGACCTCAGCGCTGCGAGGCAGTAATGCTAAACATTACACCATCCGTACTGCCCCATATATATAACACATGGTGGGGATAGAACCCATGACCTCAGCGCTGTGAGGCAGTAATGTAACCATTACACCATCCGTACTGCCCCGTATATATATAACACATGGGGGGATAGAACCCATGACCTCAGTGCTGTGAGGCAGTAATGTAAACCATTACACCATCCGTACTGCCCCGTATATATATAATACATGGTGGGGATAGAACCCATGACCTCAGTGCTGTGAGGCAGTAATGCTAACCATTACACCATCCGCACTGCCCCATATATATATAACACATGGTGGGGATAGAACCCATGACCTCAGTGCTGTGAGGCAGTAATGTAACCATTACACCGTCCGTACTGCCCCATATATATAACACATGGTGGGGATAGAACCCATGGCCTCAGTGCTGTGAGGCAGTAATGCTAACCATTACACCATCTGTACTGCCCCGTATATATATAACACATGGTGGGGATAGAACCCATGACCTCAGTGCTGTGAGGCAGTAATGCTAACCATTACACCATCCATACTGCCCCGTATATATAACACATGGTGGGAATAGAACCCATAACCTCATTGCTGTGAGGCAGTAATGTAACCATTACACCATACGTACTGCCCCGTATATATAACACATGGTGGGGACAGAACCCATGACCTCAGTGCTGTGAGGCAGTAATGCTAACCATTACACCATCCGTACTGCCCCGTATATATAACACATGCTGGGAATGGAACCCATGACCTCAGTGCTGTGAGACAGTAATGCTAACCATTACACCGTCCGTGCTGCCCCGTATATATAACACATGGTGGGGATAAAACCCATGACCTCTGTGCTGTGAGGCAGTAATGCTAACCATTACACCATCCGTACTGGCCCTTATATATATATATAACACATGGTGGGGATAGAACCCATGACCTCAGTGCTGTGCGGCAGAAATGTAAAACATTACACCATCCGTACTGCCCCGTATATATAACACATGGTGGGGATAGAACCCATGACCTCAGTGCTGTGAGGCAGTAATGTAACCATTACACCATCCGTACTGTCCCGTATATATAACACATGGTGGGAATAGAACCCATGACCTCAGTGCTGTGAGGCAGTCATGCTAACCATTACACCATTACAGTCCCCTGTTGCTTGCTGTCCTTTAATAATAAATGTTTAAAGTGGACTTATTTATATCTGCCAACAGTGTCTGGCAATCTATTACTGACATCGACTTGTACAGCTTCAGAATAGGAACATCAGCACATAGCACAGTGTTCCAAACTCTACTTTATAATGTAACAATGGATATACCAATACTACAAGACGCTAAGCTTGCTGGGGGGTATAACAGGGCAGGATTATGTATTTTATATCATATCTTGGATGCAAGAGGTACCGGTGTAATGTCTTATCAAACATTATGTGAACATTGTAATAACTATGTACGTACTGTATATTTTCAATTGAGAAGCCACGCAGCAAACATGCTAGCTAAAAAGACAGAGTTACATAGGGAGAATAGCTTAGACATCATGATAAAAAGGTTAAATAATAAATCAAATAAAACCTCAGCAATATATCCACATCTAAAAAAAAACAAATACCTCTAGAGGGAACAAATACAGGATACATAAAATGGTTAATGGACCTCCCAGATACCTCACCTCAAACGTTATTGACGGCATTTGTGCGACTAAACAAAACCATGGTATCCACTACATACACAGAGATGCAGTATAAATTACTGCATCGAGCATACTACACTCCCAAACGTAGATGGCAGATGGGAATAGCGTCCGACTCAGCATGCTTTAAGTGTAATGCACTGCATGTGGCAATGTCCAGAAGTGAACACATTCTGGCAGGAAATCAACAATCTCGTAAGGACTAGATATAATATACAGATTTCAATAACATCAAAATGGGCCCTATGGGATATACAACCACAAACACAAGTAATAGGGCTATCTAAGGGACAAAAAATACTGATAGCAAAAATGTTTGCAGCAGCACGTAAAACTATATTATCCCAATGGATCTCGTATATCACATCTGTTCCAAATGGACTGGCTAGAAATGTCACTAAACAAGGAAACTAAGATAAATATTATTTTTTCTATATGGTTACTACACATAAAATTACTGACCCCAACAGTAAAAGAGTCCCTACGACAAGTAGTAAGAACAACTTTGTGGAATAACACAGAGACCCTACAATAGAACCATTTTAATAACATTATCAGGATCCAAGATAATGTAACGGTAATACACCTATAAAGGAACCACACACATCTTGCACAACAAAGATGGAGAAGGTAAAGTAAAGGGGGGAAAGGAGGGAGAACTAGCAGGAAAACAGACATAGACAAGGATAATCGACTAGATACAGGGCCACGAAATCTTGATAATATACTAGGTGATTCATCGCGCCCTACGGGCGCTCTTCACACCGTCGTAAGGGGCTGCGCCCCCTTAATTTGTGAACATTTGTATATGAGAAATATGGTTAGAATTGTATGAAAGATGCCTGTATTGCAACTTGAGTTATAGGTGAAATGTGTTAAATAGAGAGCATATGATGTGGAAGGGGTGTGTATTGTTTTGTTTAATTAAAAAGCAGTTACAGAGTAAGATGTACATTGATAGTGTGGAGGGTACATTTGTGGGTGTGGGTGTGTGTGTGCGACATTTGTGGGTGTGGGGGGTGTGTGCGTGTTGTTTATGTGGGTGTGCAATAGTATAGTAGGGTGTTTCTGAGTCAGCGGCTCCCCACTGGCGGAGGTCACGACACAGGAAAACAGGAGGCTGGGTAGTGATAGGGGTGTGTGGGCATAAGGGGGACTAAAGAGGAGGGTGGGAGATACTGTGCAGCTTCTGCCAGTGGGTGAGGGTCCATCGTGGCAGTACAGGATGGTGGCCCTTAGTCAGTGTCTCCTCCTACTGGGTGGGAGTTTGGGTGCATGAGAGCAGGAGGCTGGGCTATGAGGCATGATAGGGGCATGTGGGCAAAACAGCGTCAGCGACTCCCCAGTGGTGGAAGTTACGGTTCAGGAGAGCAGGAAGCTGGGTAGTGATAGGGGTGTGTGAGTATACGGGGGACTAAAGAGGGGCTTAGGGGTGCCGTGAATTGTGGGAGGGGCGCGGGGGTGCCGTGAATCAAGGAAGGGGGGGGCGCAGTTGTCGGCGAATCGCGGGAGAGGGCGGGGGTCCGCAAAGCGTGGGAGGGGGCGTGAATTGCGCAAGGGGGGGTTGCGAATCGCGGGAGGGGGGTGCGCGGGGGGTCCGTGAATTGTGGGAGGGGGGGGGCATGGGGCGCGATGAATCACCTAGTTGGTTATATATTCTTGTAGAAGAATGGTAGGATGTTGCTGTCATTCAGAATGCATTTACATAAACAGTTATAGTAGCAGTAAAAGGTCTGACTTAAAACACCTACAGTAAAACAGAACAGGTGTTATATATTATACAAAGAATTGATTGATGATGTGTAGGTTGACGTGCACATAGTTCATAGTTGTCACTGGAAAAAAATTGCTACACGAAAAAATCAACACAGAAAGTTCAACACATGTAAATGTTGACATAAGTGTGGCACTTCATCAGTGTCCATGTCGACACATGAGAATGAATATGAAAACATTCAAAAAAGACAAATAAATCTTCAAAAACTCATGTCAACCTTTTTCATTGTCGACCATAGCCGGGCCAGTGTTTTGCACGTGCCATTTAATCCTGGGGTTGCCGTGAATCGCGTGCGGGGGTGGGGGGGAGGGAGGAGGTGAGGGGTGTCCGCGAATCACGGGAGGAGGGGTCGTGGGTGGATGCCGTGAATTGCGGGGGGGGGTGTGGGTGTTGCGAATTGTGGGAGTCACCGGGGGTGCCGCGAATTGCGGGGGGGGGTGCTGCAAATCGCGGGGGGGGGGGTCGCGGGGGGTGCCGCGAATCGCCACAAGAAAAAATCAACACATGTAAATGTTGACATAAGTGTGGCACTTCATTGGTGTCCATGTCGACACATGAGAATGAATATGAAAACATTGAAAAAGTGAAAAATAAATCTTGTCAACCTTTTTCATTGTCGACCATAGCCATGTCAGTGTTTTGCATGTGCCATTTAATCGTGGGGATGCCGTGAATGGGGGGGGGGGGGAGGGAGGGAGGGAGGTGCATACCTCCCAACATGACCCTCTCCAGGACACATTGCTCTGTTTCTGGACTTTCTTCTTAATATATGGATTACCATCACCTGTGCTTAAACACCTTTCTTATCAATTACCCTGTTTAAAACAGGTGATGACAATCATAAATTAAGATGGAAGTCCACAACCCAGCGTTACAGCTCCAGACACACTTTGAGTGACAGATGTAGCCAAATATATAAGAGATTATAGTAAGGTGACAAAAAAAAAAAAAATTGAACAAGTTATACGTGGAACAATATGTATAAGTAAAACATTTTAATTGATTGTTTGTAATTTTGTACTTATTGTATTTTTCTTTATGTGATAATAATAAAGATGAGACAAAAAAAAAGTGGACTAATTTTAAACTTTTGGAATTTTTTTTCCTCTGATAAATTTCCACAACATTTAAATTTTGGAAAGAAATGTACAGTCCACAGTAGGAGCACATTGACATTACAGTCCTGCTAGTACTGTATTTATACAATTAGCAAAGCATACTGTAATTGTCATTATACTTGTAGAGACTTGTCCTCAGGTGGGGTCGCTGCGACCACATAATCTGCTCTGTAATCTGGGATTCCCAAAGATTAAGATCAGAGTTTGAGCAGTGGGAAATATCTGCATAAATAACCAGAGGGTAAACCGCAAAATGTTTCCAATGCTGATAATTGTTGAGTAAAATAGAACTATTAATATAATATACAACGTCAAGTCCAGCAGAACACGGGCAGTCATTGCGCAGACAGCTCGGACGTGGCCCTGGAGCTGGGCGGATGTCACATGAGAGTCTCCCTGCTTCATCCTCCGGATGTGTCTCAGCAGCACAGAGACACTCAGCCCGATACACAGACACGTCACAGAGAATGGACACAATCTCACCAGCAATCTGAAGATGGCAAAAGCAGAATCCCAAGTGATTACAAAGCCGGCAAGGATTGGTTGGTCTGTGTTATTTCTGGGAATGTTGAGGCTTGTTGTCCACATAATAGGAATATTAATGACAATGGACCATAGCAGTGACCCCACTATGAGCTGAGGAACACAAGACGTGATCCTTCTTTTAGCCCAAAGGAGAAGCTGGTGTTTAATATTCACCAATCGGACAGAGTAGAAGACGGAGAGCCAGGCGGTGTTCCAGAAGTTGATGTCATGTTGGACACTTTCCAGGATAAGTATGACTATTGTTGCTTTTTCTCCCATAATCTGATATAAGTCAAAGAAGGTAAGAGAGCTGCGAACTATCAAGTAGACCTGGAAGAGGAGATTTGTCAGCACTGTAACAAGCTGAAGAGTATCACAAGCGCCCGGATTACTGGTCTCTCTCCTGCCTCTGATGTACACATAAATAACTAATGAGCTGATAATGATCTCAGATATATCAGTGATCACGGCAATAATGAGCATGATCAGATCCAGAGTTGACATCTGAAACCAAACCATTGTATGGTTTCTCTCTGGCAATGATAATAGATGAGACGTTGGTAGCAGAATGATGAGACAGGCAGGTAAATCTGATATATATGAGAATCAGATGCAAATCTGCTCCGTACCTGGATCACAGGTGTGTATAATGACCGGGGCATCTATATCAGGTATCAGCGTGGCTCTATGCTTCATCTCACACCTGTTTATTTTATATCACTCTGATCCTTGTCTGATGGAAATTTCTACATGTACAAATGACAAATCAGCGGATAGGAAGCATTACAGCAACAGCGTATTCCATGAAGGAGCATTGCATTTGTATTTTTATTAGATTACTGGCATCACAAGGGTGGTGCAGCCTGTGCCGGGTGGAGCCGGATCTAGACCTCATCGGGGAAAACCAACATACTGGTTTTCCCCAATCCTATTTATTTTTTTTTTTAAAAACCCACATTGGTTCTTGGCATGAAAAAAAACAAAAAAACAACAAGTTTACAGTATACAGATTCTATTTTTAAATACAAATTCGTATTGGCTGCAGTGTAAAAAAATAGAGTAATAAATAAATAATTTGTTAAATAATATTGTTCATTATATCGGCAATTTATCACTAAATAGGGTAAAAGATAGTCTGGGTGAGATTTAATGAGATGCGATTTTTAGTCATTTTTCTAAATTGTACCTTATTGCACTTTTTCAACTCGCATATTTAATGATATGCAAATTTGCAGCAACAAAAATCCAATATGCTTTGATATGGTGCGATTTTTAGTCATGAAAATGTGCAATTTTATATCACTGGGGGTCCCCTGTATTTTGGAACCAGCACCTGGCTCCAACAGCCCGCGGTGTCATGCCACAGCTGAGGAACAGTTTTTACATAAGGTTCCCCTGATATACCATGCGCACCGTGGCTGGTCAGCCCTGGACGGGGTACCTGGGGGAGTGGGGACTCCCCCCAATTATGGGGTCCTCACAGTCTTCAACCGTCTAGGGCTGAAGCAATGGGCTGTCCCCTGCGTCCGTGGGCTGTGGACGCCGGGCTGATACGCTTAAAAGTTACAAAAAAAATATGTTTTTGACAGGTGAACTACAAGTCCCAGCAGGCCTCCCCTGCATGCTGGTGATTGGCGAACCACAAGTCCCAGCATGCGGAGCATTAATGGGCTCCCTTGGACTTGTAGTCCACCTGTAAAAAGAATGTTTAAAAAAAAACACAGACACAGAGAACAGTAAAATTTTATAACAGTATACACACATTCATTTTACACCTATACTTACAACTCCGGGCACCAGCACTGTCTCCGGCTGTCCGCTGCAGCAGCTCACCCCGCACTGGCTGTAAGGTGAGCTGCTGCAGGGGACAGACAGAGGCAACGCTGGAGCCCGGATTTTGTGAGTATAGGTGTAACATTAATGTGTGCATAATAAAGTGTTACTGTTCTCAATGTTTTATTTATTTTAACTTTTCTGCGTATCAGTCCACCACTAATGGATGACGGGGACAGCGCCGGGCTTCAGCCCTGGACAGGTGAAGGCTGGGTGGTAACCACTCCCCCAGGTGCCCCGCCCAGGGCTGACCAGCCATGGTGAGCATGATACAGCCAGGGGACCTTATGTAAAAAGTGGCATGACACCGCAAGCTGTTGGAGCCGGGTGCTGGTTCCAAAATATGGAGGACCCCCAGTTTTTTTGTCCTCTGTATTTTTGGAACCAGAACCGGTCCAATAGTCTGGGGCTGGTTTCAGAAATATGGATGACCTCTATGCTTTTTGTACCCTGTATTTTTGGAACCAGGTCCGGCTCAATGAGCCCAGGGCTGGTTATGCTCAGGAGGAGGGACCCCACACCATTTTTTTTATTTTATTTGAACTTTTACACATTTTTTAAGACATCATTAAGATCTGTGCATGGTTCTGTCAAATTCGCCTTTCAGAACCTGGTCTAATTGTTTGGCGATTTTTAGTAATGTTTACCAAAATTCGCATTCCATTAAATTTGCGAATTGTATAATTTATAGAGATGAGCTGGTCCGGATCCCCGAGATCCGCCAGATCCGAATATCGGGGATCCGGGCCAGATCCGAGCCGGCCTGGGAGTTCCCGCCTGAATTCCGGACCAATAACGAGGCCGAACGTCATCATCGCGCTGTCGGATTCTCGCGGGAGCAGGATCTTATAAAAGACGCACGTGCGCCCCGCCATCTTCACTACAATCTTGGAGAGGGAAGAGGGTGGTTGGGAAGCTCCGTGTGCTCCATGCTGTGCTCTGTGCCATGTGCTCCGTGACCTGACCTGTGCCCTCACTGCCCTGTGCTGTGCTCCGTGCCATGTGCTCCGTGCTGTGCTGTGCTCCGTGACCTGCCCTCACTGCCCTGTGTTGTAGAATTGAGAGTCAGTGACTGTTTATAGGCCTGAGCCCTGTAGTGTGATTTAACTAACTAGGTGCTGCAGTGCTCACACGCAGGGGCTGCAGTGTCCACTGTCCAGGGGCTGTCCTGTGGCCCGTGCCCTGTTGTGATTTATTTAGCTCTAAGCCCTGTGTTGTGATTTATTTAGCCCTGAACCCTATGTTTTTGTGATTTAACTAACTCAGTGATGCAGTGCTCACACGCAGGGGCTGCAGTGCTGCTGAGTAGTACACTGTGTACAGGGGCTGCAGTAATACAAGGGGCTGTGTCCAGTGTGACGGCCTATATCTTATCCATTGTCCAGTGTCACGAGTCACTCACGACATATGTCCTGTGTCCTGTCCTGTGTGACGACTGACGACATATCCTGTGTCCAGTGTGACGACATATATCCTGTGTCCAGCGTAACATATATCCATTGTCCAGTGTGATGACATATATCCTGTGTCCAGTGTGACGACATATATCCAGTGTCCAGTGTGACGACATATATCCTGTGTCCAGTGTGACGACATATATCCAGTGTCCAGTGTGATGACAATATATCCTGTGTCCAGTGTCACAAGTCACAACATATATCCTGTATCCAGTGTGACATGTAATGTGTGCCGGCATATATCCTGTGTCCAGCGTGACATATATCCATTGTCCAGTGTGACGACATATATCCAGTGTCCAGTGTGACAACATATATCCAGTGTCCAGTGTGACGACATATATCCTGTGTCCAGTGTGACGACATATATCCTGTGTCCAGTGTGACGACATATATCCTGTGTCCAGTGTGACGACATATATCCTGTGTCCAGTGTGACGACATATATCCTGTGTCCAGCGTGACATATATCCATTGTCCAGTGTGACGAAATATATCAAGTGTCCGGTGTGACGACATATATCCAGTGTCCAGTGTGACGACATATATCCTGTGTCCAGTGTGACGACATATATTCTGTGTTCAGTGGGACGACATATATCCAGTGTCCAGTGTGACGACATATATCCTGTGTCCAGTGTGACGACATATATACTGTGTCCAGTGTGACGACATATATCCTGTGTCCAGTGTGATGACATATATCCAGTGTCCAGTGTGACGACATATATCCAGTGTCCAGTGTGACAGGGGCTGTGTCCAGTGTGACAGGGGCTGTGTCCAGTGTGACAGGGGCTGTGTCCAGTTTACAGGGGCTGTGTACAGGGGTTGTGTCCAGTATACAGGAGCTGTGTACAGGAGCTGTGTCCAGTGTCCAGGGGCTGTGTCCAGGGGCAGTGTCCAGTGTGACGGCTGTGTCCAGTGTACAGGAGCTGTGTCCCGGGGCGGTGTCCAGAGGCTGTATCCATTGTCCAGGGGCCGTGTCCAGGGGCTGTGTCCAGGGTAATGGGCTGTGTCCATTGTCCAGGGGCTGTGTCCAGGGTAACGGGCTGTGTCCATTGTCCAGGGGCTGTGTCCAGGGTGACGGGCTGTGTCCAGTGTCCAGGGGCAGTGTCCAGTGTGAAGGGTATGTCCAGTGTACAGGAGCTGTGTCCAGAGGCTGTGTCCAGTGTGACGGCTGTGTCCATTGTCCAGGGGCTGTGTCCAGTGTGATGGCTGTGTCCAGTGTACAGGAGCTGTGTCCAGAGGCTGTGTCCAGTGTGACGGCTGTGTCCATTGTCCAGGGGCTGTGTCCAGTGTACAAGAGCTGTGTCCAGAGGCTGTGTCCATTGTCCAGGGGCTGTGTCTAGGGTGACGGGCTGTGTCCAGTGTGCAAGAGCTGTATCCAGAGGCTGTGTCCATTGTCCAGGGGCTGTGTCCAGGGTGACGGGCTGTGTCCAGTGTCCAGGGGCAGTGTCCAGGGGCTGTGTCCAGGGGCAGTGTCCAGTGTCCAAGGGGCTGTGTCCAGGGTAACGGGCTGTGTCCATTGTCCATAGGCTGTGTCCAGGGTAACGGGCTGTGTCCATTGTCCAGGGGCTGTGTCCAGGGTGACGGGCTGTGTCCAGTGTCCAGGGGCAGTGTCCAGTGTGAAGGCTATGTCCAGTGTACAGGAGCTGTGTCCAGAGGCTGTGTCCAGTGTGACGGCTGTGTCCATTGTCCAGGGGCTGTGTCCAGTGTGACGGCTGTGTCTGTGTCCAGAGGCTGTGTCCATTGTCCAGGGGCTGTGTTCAGGGTGACGGGCTGTGTCCAGTGTCCAGGGGCAGTGTCCAGGGGCAGTTTCCAGGGGCAGTGTCCAGTGTCCAGGGGGCTGTGTCCAGTGTGACAGGCTGTGTCCAGTGTAAAGTAAGAAAAATAAATAAAAGTAATAAATAAAATAATAGCACATTTTTGGAGGATGATGGAGGAGGAAATAGTGGGAGATCAGCAACCTGATAGAAGTGCTGAAGCTGCTACCACCAGTCATGACAAGGCCGATACCTCTTTGTATTTTTTGCTCTTTGAAGCATTTCTCTTTTTTTGGGATAGTTTATTAAACTACCACCCTGTCTGCCCCTGCAGTGCCGCTCTGCCAGGTTGGAAGTGTAAGGTCCACATGTATGTGATGCCCACTGCTGTCGCTTAGCTTAGTCATCCAGCTACCTCGGTATACCCTTTTGGCCCAACTACAGTAAATGAAAACAATTTTGTAAGCTGTGAAGTGATCAAAATTGACTAGAAATAAGTGGAAACTAATGTTATTGAGGTTAATAATACTTTAGGGGCAAAAACAGGCCCAAATTCTGTTATTTTAGCAATTTTTAGCATTTTTTCATAAAAATCCAGATCCAAAAACAAAAACAAAACCCACAAGGGTGGTTTTGCCAAAACCAATCCAGATCCAAAACACGAAGGGAGATCCAGATCCAAAACCAAAACCAAAACCCGAAAAAGTGGCCGCCGCACATCTCTAATAATTTATAATGGGAAAACATCTGGATGCGAATTGTAGAGAGTGTAAAAAATTGCCAGGTTAGAATGTGTGAATTTTTTTCCCCCACAATTTGCATCATATAAAATGTGATTTTTGGAAAATGTGCGAATTCAGCAGTTTTTTTGCGATAATATTGTATCACAAAAGTCTAGATATTGTACCTCATTAAAACCCAGCTGGACACACAGATCACTGTTTGATTTCTAGCCTGTCCAGCATGTGCCAATTGCTCCTAGTGGACTCATAAGGATACATGTTACCAAATGTTGCTTCGGTATCTTGGAGAGCTACAAGTACCAGCTTGTGGGGCAGTCAAGGGTCTTTTGGTACCTGTGGTTCCACATGTAAAAGAAAACAATGACAGTAATAAAAATACACATACAGTACACATGATTCTTGCACACTCACATACATACATACATACATACATACATACATACACGCACATAAAGAAGCCAGTATTCACCCTTCATAGAGACAATGTACAGGTATTTTCTCACCTTGCATAGCAACATGGGGCTTGATGCATCGCAACATGGGGCCTGATGCATCACAACATGGGGCCGGCTAGGCTGCCACCAGATAGAACGACCGCCACGGGATGTGTACACTTACAGCAGCTGAATAGAGGAGAAATCATTGGATGGTCGCAATCAGTACTAGTCAGATGTCCGCAGATCTCCGTATTTGGATCGGGTGCCTGATGTCATGTGACAACTGTGTTCCCTTGCTGTCACCTCTGCTCGCCTCTCTCTCTATTCCTGTCTGGAACTTACGGCTAGTAAAGTAGGAAACTCGCTGAAGCCGTTCCATCATTGAATTTGCGTGTGAGCATATTCGGGGAATTCATTACTAGTGCCCGAATCACGCATCACCAGTGCACGCAGCACACATTACCAGTGCCCACATCACACATCACCGGAGCCCGCATCACCCATTCCCAGTGCCTGAATCACACATCAGCAGTGCCCGAATCACCCATTCCCAGTGCCGTATAAAGCATTCCCAGTGCCCGCATCACGCACCACCGTTGCCTGAATCACGCATTACCGGTGCCCGCGCCATGCATTCCCAGTGCCCACATCACCCATTCCCAGAGCCCATATCACACATACCCGGTGCCCACATAATGCATTCCCGATGCCTGTATCACACATTCCCGGTGCCCGTATCAATCATTCCCAGTGCCCACATCACCCATTCCTGGTGCCCGTATCACGCATTCCCAATGATCGTATCACCTATTCCCGATGCCCCATCACGCATTCCCAGTGCCTACATCACTGATTCCCAATGCCCGTATGAAGCATTTTCAGTCCCCGTATCACACATTCCCATTGCTCACATCACCCATTCCCAGTGCCCGTATCAAGCATTCACAGTGATACACACATTTCCAGTGCCCACATCGCCCATTCCCAGTGCCCAATTCACGCATTCCCAGTGCCCACATAACGCATTCCCAGTGCCCGTATCATGCATTCCCAGTGCCCACATCACCCATTCCCAGTGCCCGTATCAAGCATTCACAGTGATACACACATTTCCAGTGCCCACATCGCCCATTCCCAGTGCCCAATTCACGCATTCCCAGTGCCCACATAACGCATTCCCAGTGCCCACATAATGCATTCCCGATGCCTGTATCACACATTCCCGGTGCCCGTATCAATCATTCCCAGTGCCCACATCACCCATTCCTGGTGCCCGTATCACGCATTCCCAATGATCGTATCACCTATTCCCGATGCCCCATCACGCATTCCCAGTGCCTACATCACTGATTCCCAATGCCCGTATGAAGCATTTCCAGTCCCCGCATCACACATTCCCATTGCTCACATCACCCATTCCCAGTGCCCGTATCATGCATTCCCAGTGCCCACATCACCCATTTCCAGTGCCCGTATCAAGCATTCACAGTGATACACACATTTCCAGTGCCCACATCACCCATTCCCAGTGCCCAATTCACGCATTCCCAGTGCCCACATAACGCATTCCCAGTGCCCGTATCATGCATTCCCAGTGCCCACATCACCCATTCCTAGTGCTGTTTTAAGCATTCCCAGTGCCCGTATCACGAATTCCCAGTGCCCACATCATGCATTCCCAGTGCCTGTATCAACAATACCCGGTGCCCACAAAATGCATTCCCAGTGACCACATTACCCATTCCCAGTGCCCGTATCACGCATTCCCAGTGCCCGTATCCCCCATTCCCAGATCCCGTATCATGAATTCCTAGTGCCGCATCATGCATTTCCAATGCCCATATCACCTATTCCTGTTGCCCGTATAACACATTTCTGGTGCCCGTATCATGCATTCTCAGTGCCCACATCACACATTCCCAGTGCCCTTGTGTATGTCTGAGTCTGTGAGCTGGTATATGTCTGTAAGTCTGTGAGCTGGTACTGTATATGTATGTGATTCTCTGGGCTGGTGTACAGATGTAGCGCCTCTCATAATTGCCGCCAGCTCGCCGTGGCGGAGGTTCTGGCTTTCCAATTTTCTTCTTGCATTCCCGTCTGCCAAGGTGTGTGGGTGCACACCATGCAATACAATCTGCCACCATTGGGTGGCTAATGCTCAATCAAGCTAGCGTCGGAGTGATATACTGTAATGTGCCAATGGAACCCCGCCATTCGCCGTACGGAGCGCGCTTACTGTATGAGATGCTCGTGTAAAATGAGACGCTCGTGAGTAAGGGACGCTCGTGCGTAATGAGACGTCCGTGAACATTGCTGTGAGCAAATGGGCTGTGTAGTGTAAAGAGTCAATACAAATATTTACCTTCACGTTCACGTAGCCAATGCTAAATATTTTGAACTGTTGGTATGTACAGTAGCTTTAGTAGTCACTACCACTGCATTACTGTCTCTTCCAGGGAGTAATGTGTATGCAGCTGAAGTCAACAGCCGCCACCCCCCCCCCCCCCCCCAGGGGAGGACCTGAATACAGTACATTACAGTATCTCCAGCAGTGCTAATCCACAACGGGACCGTCTCAGACGCTGCCACAACTCCATTTTCGACAATAGGGCTACGGATGCTACTGATTATATATACCAGCACTCCAAAGATGATACACATCACTGTGTTGCGTAGTGTAGTGGAAAGCCGCAAGGCTCTACATGCTGGAGACCCGTGTTTGATTATGGTGTCAATTTTTTTTCTTTTATTCGAATATTTTGGAAAGTAACATTTTAATAAAACTAGACCATTAACTGTAACAGTTCTAACAAAACCAGACAAATAAAACAGTTATTTTTTCCAGGTCTCCTCACAGAATCATACTGTAAGTGAAGTAATTAACTACACCTGTGGATCATTTATAATGTGTCAGTCAGTAATGAGTACACCTGTGCCCCAGCTACTGTTGGTATTCTAGAAAACATGAATTGTTGGTACTGTACAGTAGCTTTAGTAGTTACTACCACTGCATTACTGTCTCTTCCAGGGAGTAATGTGTATGCAGCTGAAGTCAACCACCGCCTCCCCTCCCCCAGGGGTGGAGGGGGCCGACTTGACCTGAATACAGTGCAGTATATTACAGTATCTCCAGCGTTGCTAATCCACGAAGGGACCGTCTCAGAAGCTGCCGCGACTCGGGTTTCGCCAAAAGGGCCACGGATGCCTCGGATTATATATACCAGCACTCTAACATATGGTACACATCAGCGTGTTGCATAGTGTAGTGGATAGCTGCGCAGCTCTACATGCTGGAGACACGTGGTCGAGTACGGTGACAAATTTATATATTTTTCTTATTTTCTTTTTTTCTTTTATTCGAATATTTTTTAAAGTGACATTTTAATAAAACTTAAGACATACAGTACATAAAAGAAATTGTTTCCATAAAAAAACTTGTTGTTTCCATTCCTACTGTCTATTGCACATGGTGACCCAGATGAACTGCATTGCATTACTGTCTCTTCCAGGGAGTAATGTGTATTGAGCTGAAGTCAACCGCCGCCTCCCATACACCATGTGTATCCTATACTGTAATATTACTTGTGGTCCCGCATAATACCGGTGTGGCCCTCCATGTGTATCCTATAATAATACAGTACTTGGGGTCCCGCATAATACCAGTGTGGCCCTACATGTGTATCCTATAATAATACAGTACTTGGGGTCCCGCATAATACCAGTGTGGCCCTACATGTGTATCCTATAATAATACAGTACTTGGGGTCCCGCATAATACCAGTGTGGCCCTACATGTGTATCCTATAATAATACAGTACTTGGGGTCCCACATAATACCAGTGTGGCCCTCCGTGTGTATCCTATAATGGTACTTGTTTCCTAGCACGGTGCCCACTAAGCAAATAGCTTAGTGGGCGATTCGGTGTAGGAAAATTGCATTGCGTAGAGTGTATAGTGCTGTGCGATGTGATGCGATGTCCATATTAAGTGCACAGGAGTGCTTATACAATGACATATCGCATGGGATTGCATGGCAGCAAATGGTGATGTACATTAGTCAGAGCGAGTTTGAGATACAGTACAGTACTGTACAGTAGAAAGATAGAGAGCGACAGGTACAGTAGACTACAGTACTGTAGTAATTCTTACCACTTGATGAGTCCTCCTCTTCCTCTTCTCCCTCCTCCTCATTCACATCCATTACGACAATGTCTTAGTAAAAAATAAAAACAGTATTAAAAACATTTGCCTAATCTTTTTTGAAGTTTTTTCTCAACTACTGTGCAGTACAACTCCATAGAAGATCACCAGATGTCCTCGCACAGGGCGCCCGCAGCTTAAAGTCACCATATAGTAGTCGTTGAACTGTGAGCACTGGAGAAATCATTCCATGGTGGCCGACCAGGGAATTATTTCTTCCTGCCTGTGAATGGATGATTATGTAAATCATCCATTTGCCTGTGCGAGGGGGGTAGGGGGGGGGGGGGTGGGCGGCAGGCACTGCGGGCGGCAGGCAGCATCTGATGGACGCGCAAGACTGCGTATTTCAGAGCCTTGTGAGTTAATCAGAATAAGGTCCAAAATTTGCAAGCCAGACATGAGGCTGTGGGTCTTTCATTCTCCCCGACATCCAGGATACAGCTGTCCACATACAGTCCCCTTGGCAAAATGAGTGTTTTGATGCACACATGGCGTCTTTGTCAATTTGGAGTGCTTTAAATTACAAATTGAAAAAGCCACCCTGTGTATGGTGAAACACATCTTTAAGGACCCCACATACCTCCACACAGCGCCAACTCTGGGGGATAGCTTTCTGCCAATTGCCGGCACTATTGATATGGCACGGTGAAGTATCCGCCGTGGGAGCAGCAGCTAATTACCCGGCTTGCAGAGTGCAGCACCTGGACCCCTAGCCACTCTGCTTAACACCATTGAACTGTGCTCCCGGCCGCCTGACCTTCTTACATCTGAACGTATGCCTCCCTGTAATACTAGCGGACCTTTTGCTTACAGTGGAGGACTGCCGGTGGAGCTGTGTGGAAATTACAGCAACCTCAGCATATCAGGAGCCTTACAAAAACACCCAGCTGCCTTTAAAGATCTGACAGCGAGGAGGGCTGAAAGACAAGTTGTTTCCCCATTGTCGATGTTAGGCTTAAAGGTCTATAATTCTGTGTATGTGATTTATTTCCCTTTATAAACCATGCATTAGGGTGGAGTCACCTAGCATGATAAAGTTGAATTCTGGACCACCTTCACTCAATAGAAAGGGTATTGAGGATGAAGGTATGGCCAGTGGAGACTGCATGTGAAAAGGGAGGTAGCTAAAACCTTACTACTTGTTATTTTTCAACATAAGTTTCTAATTGTCTCAAAAACTTTCAATTAACCTGAGGCAAATAACATCATAGGGAGGAGGGTTATAGTTGGTTATGCTCCCTTCCTCTACTCACTGTGGCTATACAAATGCTACAGATGACAATTGTCAGGATTTGGGTAGAGCTAATTCTATACAAAAGATATAGATTTTTTGATCTTACCCCCAAGGCAGTACAATGTTTTTATTTTTTTATTTTTTATTACAGGCAAGAGGCTTCCACTGATAACAGCAAAACACAAACAACATCCACATTATCAAATATCACATAACACTGGCATCAGCTACACAAATTGTAACCTCATCCTGTAGCACTTCCACCAATGCATCCTCAATTTCTGTGTCAGCATGTTGGCTTGTGATGCTCATGACCACAGAAGTGTTGAAAGAAGGCTTCTACCTTAGTACAGTATAAGAAAGGTCAAGCACACATACAGTATACTGTAGCACATGTGGACACATTTATGCAATCTTTAGGGATTTGTGACATTCTGAACACCTTGCCTCCTACTTTAAGGACAAGATTGATAACATCCGAGATGAAATGTTATGCTCTTCCACAACCTCTAAACCACTTTCTTCCCCACCTGAACCCTCTGGCACTTTCTCTTCATTTGAGCCCACAAAAAAAAAAAAAAAGTTTCCACACTCTTCTTATCCTCCTACTCTACTACCTCTCCTCTTGATCCTATACCTGCACAAGTCATTAAAACTTTATCTCCTGTGCTTGTCCCAACCTTAACTAAAATCTGCAATCTCTCTCTTACTACTGGTACTTTTCCTTCTCTGCTCAAACATGCAGTGATTACTCCCATTCTGAAAAAACACAATTATGTCCCTAGCTCTCTAACTACCGTCACCATGCCCCTCCAAGCTCTACTGGATAGACTTGTCTATTATCTGCTCACACACTTTCTTAAATCTTACACCCTATTAGACCCGTTTCAATCAGGCTTTCGGGTACTTGTGTAATATCTGGGCGCCCGATTTTTTTATTGTATTGCATCGCATCACATGCAATATAGTGGCATACAATTCATGCAATGCAATTTTTCATTGTAAAGACCTTATTTTTAATTGTATAGTCACCAATGGGTGATTTCATACCCCCACTATCCAACTACGCATGGAGTTGATTTTATATAGTGTGGCGAGCAACCGAGCCCGAAGCGTGGCGAGCGTGGCGAGGGGACGCAGAATACATGTAAAGTAATCCGTGTCCCCGCGCAGGGCTCGCTGCACTCACCACGCTTCAGGCTCGGTGGCTCGCTGCACTCGCCACACTATATAAAGTCAACTCCATGCGTAGTTGGATAGTGGGAGTATGAAATCACCCATGGGTGATTATACAATTAAAAATTGGGTCTTTACAATGAAACTCGCATCGCATTGCATGCCTTAAGTAGTGGCACGCAATGAAAAAAATCGGGTGCCCAGATAATACACAAGTACCGGCTTTCGTTCCCAACCCTCCACTTAGACAGCACTGACTAAAGTGGTGAATGATCTGGTAATGGCCAAGTCTAAAGGCCATTACTCACTACTTATTCTTCTACAACTTTCTGCTATGTTTGACACTGTGGATCACACTCTTCTCATACAAACACTGCACTCCCTAGGTCTTAATGATACAGCCCTTTCCTGGTTCACATCTTACCTATCTGATCGCTCTTTCAGTGTTCGCATCTCTGACTCTACCACCTCCTCACTACCTCTGTCAGTTGGAGTTCAGCAAGGCTCAGTCTTAGGTCCACTGCTTTTCTCAATCTATACCTCACCTCTTGGCAAACTCATCAGCTCTTTCGGATTTCAGTATAATTTATATGTGGATGACACTCAAATCTATCTTGAACCCCTGAATTGTCACAAGTGGTATCTGAATGCCTCTCTGCCATCTCATCTTTGATGTCTTCTCACCACCTCAGACTCAATATTTCCAAAATGGAATTACTGATATCTCCATCACTGTTGACAATGCCACAATCTACCCTACCCCACAAGCTCGTTGCCTAGGGGGTCATCCTAGACTCGGAACTGTCCTTTGATCCCCACATTCAATAAGTCTCCAAATCATGTTGCATGCATCTAAAAAATATATCCAAGATACAAGACTCTATGGAGGAAAATTTACTAAGATGTGGTAACTCCAGATGTGCATAAATATACAGAATTAAATATTGACCCAATTACAGCTGGGTTCAAGGAAAGGATACATACATGGAGAAAACAAAATGATTATGCAAACAAAGTATTTGTACGTATGGCAAAATTCACCTGTATATATCCCTAAGTCAACATTCACAGCCATAGAAATAATACTATCATCATTTATATGGAAGGATAAGCAGGCACGAGTGGCAATTAAAACTCTATATAAACCAAAGGAAAAGGGAGGGTTAGCCCTTCCGAACCTAGGGAATTACTATGTAGCATCACAAATGGCATCTATGCAAGCTTGGGTAACTACTGAACCTGAGCCAACAATAAGAGCCCTTGTAAAAGAACAGTTGGGAACATGGGAATCACCAATACACTTCTTGTTATCTGGGCATTCTTTAAAAGGAATCTCTCCAATGTTTCGGCAATTAGCATTAGTATGGCGATATGCACATACATTTTCTGAGTGGACAGGACTAGAGGTTGAGTCCCCCATATGGTTTAATAAAAAATACCCAGAATTAGACAAGCTATCTATTGACAATATATGGCAAAAAAAGGTGTAATAGAGATAGGGCACCTATATAGCAATGGTCAGTTTAAATCATTTAACCAATTGCAGAGTGAATTTAAAATATCAAACAGTTACTTCTTTAGATATCTTCAATTACGGCATGCCATAGAGAGACAATTTGGAGGGCATACTCTAGACATTTCCGTATCACCTGTTAAAATGTTGCTGCGTAAAATGAGTAAGAGAGGGCAGGTGGCACAATTATATGCTAATATTAATGCAAACCAAAATCCTCAACTGTTAGACAAGCTAAAAACTAAATGGGAAGATGATATAGGCCCACTATCAACAGAAAATTGGAAAAGTGTATTGGGTCTATTAAAATATGCAACATCATGCGTTAGATACCAACAGGTCCATTTCTTTATTCTTCATAGAGTATATCGCACCCCAATGATGCTATATAGAGCAGGCTTAAGGGATAATACCAGATGCCCAAAATGTGCAGAAGTGGGGGCGGACTTCTGGCACTTAATATGGGGGTGCTCTAAGATACAACTATTCTGGGAGGAGGTATGGAGCGATGTCAGGGTCACTGTGCCCAATATTGCCCAGCTGGGCCCCAGGATATGTCTATTTGGATTAGTAATGGAAGGAGGTAACTCATCACAGCTGTACTCGTATATTATCAGCTTGATTACTTTAGCAAAAGTGATGATAGCGCGCACTTGGTTTTCAGTAGCACAACCAGAAATAATTAAATGGAGAGCCCTAGTGAAAGATGTGATTAAACATGAGAAATATATGATTCATACAAGAAACGCGACGGCTAAGTGTCATAGTAAATGGGATAGATGGTGTGATTCCAGCATATATAGAACAAGAGAAATAGAAGATCTAGAGAACGGAGGGTGCTAGCACGGACCAGTGCAATCAGGTACTGTAGATATCCGTATAATATAGTAAAAAAAAAATATATATATATATATATATATATATATGTATGGTACTTGTTTCCTATCTGGGCGCCCAGGTTTTCTACGTACGGCACCGTAATGAAATCGGATCGCATCGGATTCGGTACTCGATGATGTACGATGGCATACGATGCTATCCGATCGAATGCGGTGACGCGATCAACCCCGATTTTTACATTGGAATCAATGTTAAATGGTCCCCCGATTTTTACATTGGAATCAATGTTAAATGGTCCTTGAGACCACGATTTGTATAGGAAACCCCCCCTGATGTTTTAAAATGCGCCTCCATTGTTAACGCCACCCCAGTATTGACGTCAACCCGAAGCGTGGCGAGCGCAGCGAGCCACCGAGCCCGAAGCGTGGCGAGCGGACGCGGATACCTGTGAAGCCCGCGAGGGGACACGGATACCTGTGAAGTATCCGCGTCCCCTCGCGGGGCTCGCTGCGCTCGACACGCTTCGGGCTCGGTGGCTCGCTGCGCTCGCCACACTATTCTATTCTCAACTCCACGCCGACGTGGATAGTGGGGGTATGAAAAAGTCGGAGGACGCGTACCGACGCCGCTCGCCACGCTTCGGGTTGACGTCAATACTGTGTTTCTGTGCAGATGTGACAAGGGGAGGGCTTTGAAGGGTTAATAAATACAGAAGTGTTACAGATGGCCCATCCTATGGGCCAACCATAAAAGCAGGAACAAAATCGGATCGGATCGCATCGCATCGTTCAATATCGTGTAGGTGCATTTGTGGTATCCGATGCGATGCGATCCGATTTTGATACGGAGAATAGCATGGTGCGCAATTAACTTAGCGGGCGCCCAGATAGGAAACAAGTACCATATATATATATATATGTGAGAATTCTGGATTATGATATACGATAGGTCTGGAAGACTTAAAATGGTTATGATGCGAAATATAGCGCACTAATATATATATTATGGGCATGGATAATTAAAAATGTCACAAAGTATGAATAAATTGTAATTATATATATATATATATATATATATATATATATATATATATATATATATATATATATATATATATATATTGAATTGTGATATAGATAAGCACTAGTGGATATAACCTATAAATATATATTATTTCATGAGTAACAGAATGGATGTGGGCCGATTGCACAGGTCTGACAGAAGGACACGCTACCACATAGTCGAACTAGAATCGATATAAAGTATAAGAGAGAATATTATATAAAATGGTGACCTGTAATTGTAATTGTAACTGTATTGTTTTTAAATGTATTATGTCTGTAAAGTGTAATTGTCTTTTGTATGAAATGGAAACTAAAATAAAGATGAATGAATTAAAAAAAAAGATGTGAAATACACTTCACAGGTCATGTTGCTATGGGCAATCAATCAGAAGCTACTATTTATTTCTTTTTCACCCTCTAGAAGATAGTAGACAAGATCTGATTGGTTGCCCATAGCAACATGACCTGTGAAGTGTATTTCACATCTTAGTAAATTTCCCCC
The DNA here is from genome assembly GCF_055691185.1 of Crinia signifera. NCBI lineage: Eukaryota > Metazoa > Chordata > Amphibia > Anura > Myobatrachidae > Crinia > Crinia signifera. The sequence continues at coordinate 6,280,906 of NC_139223.1, forward strand.
TATATAGCTCACACAAGACACTACTAAATCTCTTATCCATGCACTCATTATATCCCGCATTGATTATTGCAATAGTCTCCTAACTGGTCTTCCCAAGAACAGACTCTCTCCACTGCAATCCATTCTAAATGCTGCTGCTAGGCTGATCTTCCTTGTAAGACGCTCATCGTCTGCTGATCCACTTTGCCAGTCCCTCCATTAGTTGCCTGTATCTTACCGTATTCAATATAAAATACTTCTACTCACATATGAAGCTATTAACCATACTGCACCAGCCTATATCTCTTTACTTATCACAAAATATCTCCCATCTCGACCACTCCGCTCTGCACAAGATCTGCATCTCTCTACTGCACGGATCACTAGCTCCCATTCACTATTACAGGACTTACATCGGGCTGCTCCCATCCTATGAAATGCCCTTCCACGCACAATAAGACTCTCCACTAGCTTTCAAACTTTAACTCACGTATTCAGGCAAGCCTATGATTTTTACGTTCCATAGGCATAAACATCTGAGGCACTTATGTATTATATAGCTTTCCTTCTGTACCTACAAGCTATGCAAATACTGGTGCCTGTCCTTGTGTTTCCCTTTTATGTCCCTATAGATTGTAAGCTTGCAGCAGGGCCCTCCTACCTCCAAGTCTGTCTGTTGTTACACGGTTTGTTTTATCTCTGTCTACTATTGTAAAGAGCAAAGGAATCTGCTGCGCTATATAAGAAACTGTAACGGAATCTGCTGCACTATATAAGACACTGTAACGCAATCTGCTGCGCTATATAAGACACTGTAACGGAGTCTGCTGCGCTATATAAGACACTGTAACGGTATCTGCTGCGCTATATAAGACGCTGTAACGGAATCTGCTGCGCTATAAGACACTGTAACGGAATCTGATGCGCTATATAAGACACTGTAACGGAATCTGCTGCGCTATATAAGATGCTGTAACGGAATCTGCTGCGCTATAAGACACTGTAACGGAATCTGATGCGCTATATAAGACACTGTAATGGAATCTGCTGCGCTATATAAGAAACTGTAACGGAACCTGCTGCGCTATATAAGACACTGTAACGCAATCTGCTGCGCTATATAAGACACTGTAACGGAGTCTGCTGCGCTATATAAGAAACTGTAACAGAATCTGCTGCGCTATATAAGACACTGTAACGGAATCTGCTGCGCTATATAAGAAACTGTAACAGAATCTGCTGCGCTATATAAGACGATGTAACGGAATCTGCTGCGCTATATAAGACACTGTAACGGAATCTGCTGCACTATATAAGACACTGTAACGCAATCTGCTGCGCTATATAAGAAACTGTAACAGAATCTGCTGCGCTATATAAGACGCTGTAACGGAATCTGCTGCGCTATATGAGACACTGTAACGGAATGTACTGCGCTATATAAGACACTGTAACGCAATCTGCTGCGCTATATAAGACACTGTAACGGAGTCTGCTGCGCTATATAAGAAACTGTAACAGAATCAACTGCGCTATATAAGACACTGTAACGGAATCTGCTGCGCTATATCAGACACTGTAACGGAATCTGCTGCGCTATATAAGACACTGTAACGGAATCTGCTGAACTATATAAGACACTGTAATGGAATCTGCTGCGCTATATAAGACGATGTAACGGAATCTGCTGCGCTATATAAGACACTGTAACGGAATCTGCTGCACTATATAAGACACTGTAACGCAATCTGCTGCGCTATATAAGAAACTGTAACAGAATCTGCTGCGCTATATAAGACGTTGTAACGGAATGTGCTGCGCTATATAAGACGCTGTAACAGAATCTGCTGCGCTATATAAGACACTGTAACGGAATCTGCTGCGCTATATAAGACGCTGTAACGGAATGTGCTGCGCTATATAAGACACTGTAACGGAATCTGCTGCGCTATATAAGACACTGTAACGGAATCTGCTGCGCTATATAAGACGCTGTAACGGAATCTGCTGCACTATATAAGACACTGTAACGGAATCTGCTGCGCTATATAAGACACTGTAACGAAATGTGCTGCGCTATATAAGACACTGTAACGTAATCTGCTGCGCTATATAAGGCGCTGTAACGGAATCTGCTGCGCTATATAAGACACTGTAACGGAATGTGCTGCGCTATATAAGACACTGTAACGGAATCTGCTGCACTATATAAGACACTGTAACGCAATCTGCTGCGCTATATAAGAAACTGTAACAGAATCTGCTGCGCTATATAAGACGCTATAACGGAATCTGCTGCGCTATATAAGACACTGTAACGGAATCTGCTGCGCTATATAAGACACTGTAACGCAATCTGCTGCGCTATATAAGACACTGTAACGCAATCTGCTGCGCTATATAAGACACTGTAACAGAGTCTGCTGCGCTATATAAGAAACTGTAACAGAATCAGCTGCGCTATATAAGACACTGTAACGGAATCTGCTGCGCTATATAAGACACTGTAACGGAATCTGCTGCACTATATAAGACACTGTAATGGAATCTGCTGCGCTATATAAGACACTGTAACGGAATCTGCTGCACTATATAAGACACTGTAACAGAATCTGCTGCACTATATAAGACGCTGTAACG